>NC_034590.1:162075144-162095140 GCF_900095145.1 Mus pahari | reverse complement strand
CACACACACACACACACACACACACACACACAAACAGAGATGACTAGTCATTAAATAATTTGCCTGTCTAAAGAGCAAGCTAAGCAGCTGAGATATAAACTCAAACAGTTAGGTACCAGAACCCAAGACTTTATAATTCCACCTCACTACCCATCTTTAGATGGGGTTATAGTGTATACAGGTGTACATATATTGTTACTCTATGTCACATACATAACTCTTACTACTATGAATAATCAATGAACTGTTAAAAGTCTGCCATTAGTAGAAATGAGATCAAGTAGTCAAATATATCTTAAGAGATGGGAGAATTTGATAAAAATCCATGTAAGAAGATGTAAATTAGAATTATATTTTCTCTTGTTTATTGGTGATGAATAAAATTTCAATAGTAAATGGATAGGTGGTGAAAAATATGGATGTGTTGGCAATGCCATTACTAGGAAGGCTGAAAGTTAAGCAAAATAAATTGAAGGCTAACGTGAACTACATAGTTAGATCCTGTCTAGAAGGGGTGGCAACCTGAAGGAGGGGAATTGAGAAATAAAGAGCTGACTTAGCACTTGTGAAAACCATAGTTCCAGCCCCAGCACCTCACAAAAAAAGCAGTAAAATCATCCATTATGCAAATCATCTGAACAAAATCAGTAGAGTAGAAGAAATAACAGTGCTGTACAGCATGGTTAATTCTTAACTTTTAAATCATTGAACATTAGCCCTATGACAGTTTTAGAAAGTGATGTTTATTCTTACCATTTTTACCTTCCAGACAAGAAATCCAACTGATGATAATAGTCTTAAATCCAGTGCTCAAGCGCAAGATGGGAAACTTAACTGGAATAGAAACTGCACAAAAAGAAAGAAAGAAGAGAGAGATGGGGAGGGAGGGAGGGAGGGAGGGAGGAAGGAAGGAAGGAAGGAAGGAAGGAAGGAAGGAAGGAAGGAAGGAAATAAAAAGAGAAAAGGATGATTCTAATTCTTTGATCAAGCACTGTGTAGCACCACTTGTCAAGCTATGAAGCTATTGACTCCCTCAGCTCCTCATGTACCTTTCCTCTAGTCTTTAAAATACCCAGGGTACATGGGGACTGTCTGACTAATAATAAGTATCCTAGTTAAACACTGAGCACTTACTTAAGATCATACTTTTCTAAACAGATCTGTTAGGGTTCACATAAAATGAATATTTACTGGATAAGGAACGTTGTGTTTAAGAACCATACATATGATTTTGCCAACTCACACAATCATTATAAGCTGATCAAGTGTGGAGTCATGGCTTCCTTATACTGGAGTCAAGGTTCTTTAACTTCTGCTGTGATACCCAATGTAACAGTTTTCTGAGTATATTTTAAGTCTTTCAGTGTGTAAAGTATTCCCTATGTTACTCATTATATGAGTGGTGTGCAATGAACATTCTAGTAAGTAGTAAGGCATACCTTATGTTTACATATAAACCAAAGAGAGCTTGGCAGAACTGAATCATCTAACAGCCACGGTAGTCCAGATAGGATAAGGAATTACACAGATGGGGCCATCATGGGCAAAGAGCAGAGATAGCTCCCTTTGTATACATTTAAATAACCCACACTTTGCAACCTTAGGTATGCATGCCACATTGATATTGGTGGAACGTCTACAGCTGTTCTAAACTAATCAAAGTATTTACATTAAATACATATAATTACTCATCTATAAATTAGAACTCATTAAAATCCTAATGACTGCTAAGGTTTGATTTTGTTCTTTTGAAAAAATAACTATAGAAGTAAGATTTGAGTTCCTATTGTAAATTTTAGAGAAATTTATAGTGTTCACATATAGACTTCATCAAGCTGGTTTCTCATGCCAATGTACACAATTGGAGAAATGCAAATCAAGTCTAGAGTGAGCTAGCATTACACACCTATAAAGATGACTAGTGTCTAAACAGTAAGAATATGGAAAAACCAAATTTTCTTGATTTTGGAGTATGGGTCATATACACTTGAATTCTATTAGCTTTTATAGCTGTTCCTTCCTTAATACAAGTTTTAAAAATATTCTTGTCAGTCTAGTTCACTTCTTCCCTTCTTGTCGCTAGTGGGTGTAAGGTCTCTGACTAGTTAAGCTATTTTTTTTAATTTTATTTTTGAGGTTCATTTTCTATTATAAAATGTAGAACTCAATTGTCAGGATTCCTAGTCACCAAAGGGAAGCTGTCTTATTTTGTTTTGTTACTGAGGAAATGTGAAACACCATACTCAGTTTTTTCCCTGAAATGTAATTTTTCATGGCTGATTTATGGCTTTTCAACTTGATTTTTATTTACCTTGGTGTAGTCTCTATGCTTTTCTGTGTTACTTAGATTTGTAGACTGACAGCATGTATTACAGCCTTAGGATGCTTTTGCCACTGTATGGTCAAAGTATCTCTGTGGGAAACTCCGCCTGAAGTATTTGACTTGGTACTGCATGGAATGTCATCTATTATAGATTATTTGCTTATTTTTAGTTAATATAATTTAGATGGACCTACATGAGTGTCAATTGTCCTTTGTCACTCTACTGATGTGCATTTCAAATGGGCATTAATTCCAGGTAATTTTTTTCTAATGCCAAACATGACAGTATATTTTAGGGGTATGGTTTATGTGTTTTTGGTTTTGTTTTATTTTCCTTCAAACTCTGTATATTCATACCCATCCCTACCTTATGCCTCTAAACATACATAATAGATACAGAGTTTTTGTTCATATATTTAAATACATGTCAGCATATTTGAATTTATTTTTAAGCATCTGGCTCTTGAATTTGTCTTGCCTCATGGTTTGTCTTATATCATTTTTTAATATATGGAAGATATTGTAAAACAAGGACTGTAGTAGTTCTTCAGATATGAGGTATCATGCCATCTACCACACTCCTAGTGCCTAACTAAATATGACCACTTGGAACTTTAATTGATTTCAGATAATATCTGGTCTTGAACATTTTAGTGATAAGCTCCAGTTTTCTTTCCAGTGGGAATCTTATGTTAGAGGATTAAAGAATAGATGGCATGGGCATTAATGTTTGAAGGGCTTCATTATATCAAGTCTTATCTTTTCCATCTGTATGCCATTAAAAGCTGTATGATTTATTTTAGTCTGATCTAGAATAAACTGTAGGTGCGCCACATGTCATAACAAAATGGACAATGGAGTTCAAGCTTAAAGTAGCTACTAGGTTTTTTCACCTTTGAATGAGTTGATCCATTTTGAAATCTGGTTTCTCTGAATTATTTGAGTCTGAAGTGCTTTATGTGCTTTATAGAAGTGTTTTAGTTTGTCTTAGTTTTTTAGGACTTTACGTAAACTAAGTAGGAGTAATAGCTTTCTAGGACTTGCTGCGTCCTAATTGGAAGACCATCGAACTCTTGTTTGTCACTCTCAACATTGTGCTATTACTTTAAGTAGACTGAAAAAAATGTATGGAAATAAAAAGAGCCACAACATATATTGATTACAGAGGGAAGAATCATAGATTTATATTCTATGAAGGCAGTGAATACAAAAGTACAGGTTAATATAAGCAAGAGTACTCTAAATGTGAGACTGCTTCACAGAAGTAGAGTTTCTTTTATAAGATAAAATAAAATCATCAGTTATGACAGTCAAACAAATGTACAACTGTATACTACAGCATTAAAAAATTAAGGAACTGGGCCTGGGTTTGGTGTTTGTTTGTTTGTTTTTGTTTTGTTTTTATTTTGAGACAAGGTTTCTCTGTATAGTCCTGGCTGTCTAAAACTAGTCCAGAGACGAAGCTAGCCTGGAAGTCAGAGATCTGCCTGCCTCTGCCTCTCAAGTGTTAGGATTAAAGCTGTGTACCACTACGCTGGCAAGAAAGGGTAATTTCTATAATCTTTCTCTAATCATACAGCATAAGGATTATATGACAAACAGTGAGACCATATATGTTTTTTTTTTCCTCCTCTGTACTTCCACCCCCAAGAAAAATCAAAACTCATTTGAGGCAAAGGTTTACAAAAAATAGTAACTCTATTTCCTGTTAGGAGTGAAAGTCCTAAGAGTTATTACTCCTTATAAAATGATGGCAAGCTGTTATGGAATCTATCACATCTCAGGCCCTATTTCACTCAGAAAATATAGACCATTTCTAAGTAGGTTTTAATTAATAGATTCTGGATTAGCATTCCATTAAAATTGCCTATTGCTATCTTTCTTCCCATACTGTGTCTTTTATGAGCCTAATCTGTCAGATTTCTCTTTCATAATTAAAAGTCACTAACTCTGCCTAATTTGAACAGAAAATAAATTTAGTAGGGATATTAAGTAAATCACTAAACTTCATATAATTCCAACAATTTGTGTTTGCATTACAGAGCCAGAATGGTAAAAACATTCAGCCAAAGTACTGTCTCATCATTCCATTCTATAAAGGTACTTAACAGGGAATGTGGTATTGCTACTGAACTCTTCGTATACTATTGTCCTGTGCAAAGGATTTCTATAGGATTCCATTTATGTTTTTTAATCTCACTGATTTTATACTCAAATATCACACGAAAGCAATTGTTTGGCAGACTCCAATTTACAACTACATCTTAACTCAAAAAAAAAAAATTCAGAGGAGGGAGCACCTGCCATTTTCCTCTTTTAGCTAGATGTAAATTCCATCTTCTATCAACATGTGGAAAGTAGAAGGTTAGTTCTATAAACATAGAAAGGTCAGACCATACAAATGTGTGTTACACATGTCCTTGGGAAGCATAACTTAAATTAATGCACAAGAGAATTAGGCATAGATACAGAATGGGATTAATTTGCATTTCCTGTGCAATTTCCTTATGTCACTCTCAAGGATGAGGAACAGGAGGGCAATCCGTCCTGACTCATGAGAAGCCAGTGCTAGCACCAAATTGAGTCTTGTTTCTCTCCATGAGGCTCCATGAAATTTCACTTCTGTGCTTGCTCTTGAGTTAAGTTCATGGGTATCAGTTGTGAAGACAGAAAATCATGGTCTTTACGTCATCACTGAGTACTCAAAGTACCCTTTATGTTTGGACTTTAACTAAGTAGACATGATAATCAAGTCTCCTATCATTGGATTAGCTGGATTTTTCTGTCAAGATGAGCAACTTTCTCTACATTATCCATTTTGATTGTTTCCTCGAGGGTTATGCCTTACTAGAAACAAAGATCTGTGCTCAATGTACTCCCTCCTGAATTCTTTAGTGTACATCGGAAGCAGAAATCTAAAGATGGTTTACTAAAGACTGAATGAATGCAGTTAATGATTAAATTAGAGAAATGTCAAATACATGTAACAATGATCACATGATCTGACTACGGCAAATCTCTTGTCAATAGCTCAGTGTGAATATAAATCCTAATGTAAAAGGTCATTAGGTCAAAGCAATGAGGGTACAGGTGGCAGAGTAGGAGTAGAAACCAGCAAGTCAGTAGAGAATGATGTGCATGTGAAGAAATACAAGGCTCAGCAATAATGAGCAAATCTTCATCGCAGGAACTTGAATAACATGATAGGCAGTGGAAAGTTATTATTAATAAGGAGCTATCTTATTTCCTTGAGCAGAAGAGTGACATGAAATTAATTTGGCTTTCATAAGTCATATATCTTGACTATCAGACATTCTTTATACATAATCATTGTGGGTGAACTAGCCTATAAGTAGTTTCTGATCTATGTTTGAACAATAAGAAACTTCAGGTTCAGAGAAATTGCGTCCCTTACCCATGTTCCTACAGCAAGTAAAAGACAAATCCAAGATGAAATCCCAATGTCCAACGCAGAAAGACTAAGCAGAGAGCCGTGTTGGAGGAAGCAGCTTAGCTGAAGCAAAATGCTTAGGTTCTCTAAGTAGCTGAGAGTGATAGTTCAGTAAAGGAGAAAGTCAAGGAACATAGAGACACTGTGAAGCAAACAGAAATATTCAGGATTTCAGTCTGCCCTTACCTGAGTGCAGGGCAAGGGTTCTGAGGAAGAGAGCAGTCTGAATTCTCACAACAGCGTCTCCCTTCCTGGGCTGTAAATTGTGTCTCAGAGAAATCACAGCAGGGGCAGGCAAGGTGGGAAATGAGTATTAGATGCCCAGTGTGAGAAAAACCCTTCCTTGTCACTCAAAAATCATTGTCCCCTAATGATTTTTCTCTGAAATCATGTCAGTTTTAGGGTCTCTTGAATTGCCACTAAAACAAGGAGCCACAGGTAGAACCTGTGGTGCAGCTGTGAATGCAGAGAAGGTTTAGATAAAAGGAAGGAAAGTCAGAAAAAAGACCATATCGAGTACAAAGTTTCTGAGGGAAGCTAGTAAAATGAACCTTGTGTTCACACACACACACACACACACACACACACACACACACACACACACACACACACACNACACACACACACACACACACACACACACACACACACACACACACACACACGCACACACGCGCGCACGCTTACACATACACACATACCCGGCTATTTCTGAAAGGTAAACATTTCATACTTTCTCTTCTGAGTCTATACCACTATAAAGAGGGAGTACTTAACATCCTAGGTCTGCCTTTGATTTCACGAAAGGGGAAACCATTGGAAAAGGGAAGATGGGACAGTGAAGTTAACATTCTCAAGTCAAGTACTGGCTTTTACTGACAACTACATATGAGTGCTCCCCTAATGCTCCTGGCATATGAGTGCTCCTCTTGATGATCCTGGCATCTGTGCCCGCTCTGCTCTCCATTTACCTGGAGTGTATCTTTTCCACCATCTGAATATACTTCTCGAAGCAGAGAATTGGCTTTTCTGGCCCCAATTTGAGTTTCAGGAATACAGTTGGAGTATTCATAGGCATGAATGTGATTGGTTCCATTCATGTGATTAGCCTTAATGTTTTTCATTTACATATACAGTTTTATGAGCCAAGAAGAAGCTACATGACTTTCACATGTTGTCACTAATCCTGAACCTGTGCTTTCGGTAAATGTTGTACTTTCATGTGCAAAGAAACCCCAAGAATTTAAGACCAAGGGTAACCAAGATTATATATTTCAGGCATGGTGAAGCTGGAACTAAGTCTTTTATTTAGCACTTTCTGAAATTTTAACTCAGTTTATCACAGCAACCACAACTGCAAGCTCCAGCAAGGAGTTAGTTTGGGTTGATATCCAAGTAGGCTTTTCTTAGAGCTGGGAAAACAAAAAAAGATTCTCTTTGTTCTGAATCCTAGCTACATATTGTTAAATACTTATAGTTTTCATTTTCCATAATTTATTTTTCCAATTATTTCCCACATAAAATACATATATACCATGAAGCTATATAAGTGTTGCCAAAATGTAAGTTAATGAAAATTATGAGCAAGACTTTTCTTTCTTTTTAATCCCTACAGTACTAAAAGCTATTTTGGTTTATAAGCATCTCTCTATTCTGTAAAAAAGATGTAATACAGAGTCACAGAGCCTCTAGTACGGAGATTCTAGTTAGAAAGGGAACAGATATTAGTGACATAAGAATAGTCTGGACCGCCTCCACAGTGTACAGGTGAACACCTAATGTCACTGCATCTATTGCTGTATTCCAAGAAAGAGAATCTCAGCAGAGTGACTGCCAGACAATAAACAGGAAATGGATAGGACATCAGGGCAGCTAGTGGAGTGACCTGTGCCTTCTGGTTCCTTGAGTAACAAGGGCAGGCGGAGCTAAGTATTCTACCGGTCTCTCAAATGTCAGTTATTCACAAAGTAGCTTTTTAAGTTGGTATGTACTTGGTTTAAATTTCAAAAAAACTTAAATTCTTCTTTGAAAATGACCAAAATAAACACAGACTAATGGAAGTGAGCTACAATATTTTTCAAGTGCAAAATGAAAGCCTTCCTTATTTGTGGACACTATTGATTGATAAATGAGTCTGAAAAAATTTAATATTAAAGAAAGGAGTATCGGGAAAAATGTCAGCTCTGACTCAGAAAAAAGGCAAGTTAAGGCAGTGAATCCTCAAATGGTCAGAACATCGCTTGCTTTCAGAAGTAAGGCATGACTACACCAAAGCTCAAAATGTTTCAAAAAACTGCACGCTGAACATTTACCAACATCAAAGGATATTAACACATTGGTGATAAGTGTCACTGAGCCAGAACTCATTGCTTCGCAGAGCAGAGAATTATCACAGAGATGCTATTGTCTGCTCACCAGAACCCACAGTACAATGTGACAGGATATTAAAGGTGTCAGAACACAGGAAGAAACAAATGTATGAAATGGATCCCGAGATCTTGTTAACACTGGCAGAATTCAGATAAACAGGGTCATTTGATCTTAAAGGCAAAATGCAATTATATTTGGGACCCAAAAGGAGAACGAGAGAGCTGTGAATAGTTAACAGTTAAGAGAAAGATCTCTGAGAAGTGCAGTGACTTCAGGGCACTGAGCTGTAATGATGGAATAGGTGCACCACTGCATCAAGGAAGGACACCTACCTGTTCCTTTCACAGACACTAAGAAATCCTCCTCAATCTGTAGTCAGAAAAGTTTCCTAAGAAAGAAAATCTTTTGGTAGGAAGCACTAGACCAAGTCCTGAGAGCTTGTGGTCAAAAGCTCCGAGTCATAAAAAGAACATTCATGGAAACACAAAGAAAATGGCAAATTACCTCACAGCCCGTTATAACGTTGCTGCTCTGGTTCATTTCCCGTTGCTGTGAATGATACCACGACCGCAAACAGCATCATGTAGAAAATCCGTACTTAATTTATAGATTTGGGTCCATCAAGGATCTGGATGCAGGGAACTGAAGCTGAGACCATGGAGAACTGATGCTTACTGGCGTGCTTCCAGGATCAGGTTCAACTGCCTTTCTTGTATAACTTGGCACCACTGTACAGTGTGTACCACTCACAGAGTGCTAGACTCTCTCCCATCAATTAGTAATTAAGAAAATGACCTCACAGACATGCCCAAGGCCAGTCTGATATAATCAACTCCTCAAATAAGGTTTCCTCTTCCCAAGTGACTCTAGTGTATATCAAGTTGTAAAAAACTAACCAGAACAATTAATGTAAAACATCTTTATAATTCAGCAATAGCAATTCTAGGGCCACCCCAAAGGGACGATTTCATATCTATAAGAATATACAGTAGTTTTAAATTCCATGAGGTGATCTCAATTCCCTTCAATAGTAGATTAGCACGCTGTTCTGGTTCTGCGATGGAATTTAACTTAGCACAGAAACAGCTGAAGTAGAAAAGCTCTGTAGAAGGTTCCCTGGGAAACAGCCTCTGACTCATTCATTCCACACAGGAAGTTTGTTTGGGATTACTCTTGGAATCAATGCCTGTGAAGAAATAAATTAAGCAGGACTTGGTAGAAGAGATGCGCTAGTATGTTGCAAAGACAGAGGAGCTTGCCAAATCCCATTCAGAGCCTCTAAATGAGCATTGCTTTCTAAAGTCTTCTTCTAAACTCTATGCATGGAAGCCATACTTCTGTGCCTTCATCCAGCAGTCATTGCACGGTGGCTTATAGGAGAGTATAAGGTAATATTCCTCAAGCTAAAGGAAACTTACTGATCAGAACACGCAGCCAGAAAACCTATCTGCTGAAGGAATGAGGTAAGTACCGACATTCTAAGAAAAAACAACAGCCAATGGCAGCACCCTAGCACGGGAATTAGTGAGAGTAAATTTCCAAACATAGTGCTGACTGCAAAAGGCAAGTAACATGATAATATTAACAAGTTGAAATAGCGAATCTGCAACTTTTAAAAGCCTGAAATGTTCTTTGTGTATATACAAGTAATAAATATGATATATGTACAGGAATCAAAACAGTGAGATCAGCATATTCATACTTCTGAGTGTGCAGGGAGACATAGGCAGGTGATCCCTGTCTAAATCTCTAGGTTGGACACTTGCTAACTTATAGATCTTATTACATATGCTTAAGTGATGGTGTGGCGGTTAACCTTGCATATGAATATGACTGAGATAAAAGATTCCCTGACAGCTGTTTAAAAACTTGTCTTTGGTTGGGCTCCTGAAAGTGTGTCTGGAGCACATTAGACTTTGACTCAGGAACTAGGTAAGAAAGAGTATCACTAAGGGCCTGGGTAAATCAGTAATTTTAAAAAATAGATAAATTTAGGTTTCTTTATATCTTTTTCTCTCTGTCTCTTTGAGAACAGCTATATTGTCTTGCCCTTAGCCCTGAAGAACCTGGAGCTCAAAATGAAATAAAATAAGTCTCCCTGCTTCTATGGCTTTTCAGTCTGAATAATCATGTATACCAATTAGATATGTAGATACATTTTCTGAAAAACATTGATGAAATATAGTTTAAAATATTCAACATGAAAATATTAATATTTTTGATTAAAGTAATAAAATTAGGATTTTTCTCATATTTTAATTTATAAATTGTCGATACATTTATTCTATAGAATTTTAGAAAGATATTAATATAAACATGTATTATACAGATATTTATAATTGGACCTAGGCAAACAAGCGTGGTAGTTCAATTCTGTAATACTAGTACTAGGAAGGCTGGGCCAGGGCAACTGTCATAATTTCAAGGCTACCTGGATGTGGGATACATAGTGGGTTCTAAGACAGTCTGTTCTACATGTCTTTACAAGTCTTTCAAAACTGAATAATAATAACAGTAACCCTGTTAACTGGGTTAAAATTTCAGATTAACCTCCCCTTCAAGTACTAAGATAGGACAAAACTAAGCTCCAGGCCAGCTCTTGCTCCTTAATGGCACGAGTAGAGTTATATTTAGAATGAAGCACAGAAGGAAATGAGCCTGGAGCTTCCTCAGTGACAGGCACTTATACGTGGTCTCTCAGACATGGGCTACAGCTGAGGGAGATTGTGAATGAAGGATGACGAGGAGAAAGAAGGAAAAAAATGATGTTTTTTGCTACGGCACAAGAATCCATTAACTTGGCATGTGTTACCATTTGAAATCTTCGTTATTTCAAACACACTTGCAATCCTGTATCAGAGTGAGTTTTTTTAAAGAGATGTGTGTTGCTTTCGCCTGTCGCAGCTCTCTTTTGGGAGTTGCAGCAGAATTAGGAACTGTGTCAGTCAGCCGTGACAGTGTCCTTGCTAGATAGGATTTGTCGATCTAAGTATTTTTAATCAAAACAGACATTTCTGTCAGAATACATGGAGGTCAGATGAAAATTCATTTTCCTCATAAAGGAAACTGTATCCAAGTTGTCAGCTGTATGGGATGTTCTAGAAACTTGAACTGTACGTTAAGTACTGTGCCTATGGGATGGACATAAAGGAATGATATGTGCACGGGCCCAAAGCTTTCTGAAATGCTTTATGTTGTGAAAAAATTGTATTTTCAATCTGTGGTTTTACCCTGACTTTGACCATTTAGTTTCCAAATAAAAGATACACACACAACCTTTATATTTACAACAAGCCTTAATCAGCACAAAAGCTGGACAGATATCCATCCTCTGTGCTATTTTGCCTATTTCCCAAACAGTAAGACTAGTATACCATTTGCCACGTTTCGTCTGGGCTGTTCTTACCTCCAATTAGCCAGTGCGCATGGCCATTATTTCAGGACTCACCTAGTCAATGGCAGTTTCCTCCTCTCTCAACTTTCTTCTCCCCTGGGTGGTTCTCCTCTGACCCCAAGCTCCAGAAACATAAACCCCCGCTGATGTCTCTTCTGCTCAACCACTGGCTGTTGGAATCTTGATTCAATCAGGAATAATGCAGGGGCAAAGTCACCATAGACTTGGGTCTGTGTGGGTGCTTCCTCATCTCTGCAGGGGCAAAGTCACCATGGACTTGGGTCTGTGTGGGTGCTTCCTCATCTCTGCAGGGGCAAAGTCACCATGGACTTGGGTCTGTGTGGGTGCTTCCTCATCTCTGAGAAGCCAGGTGCTGGGGACCTGAACTTAGCATTGCAACACATAGCACAAGGCCGACTTCAACAGCTTTAACTGTAGCTCTTAGGAATAGGGTGGTCTGTCTTTCTGTCTTTCTTTCTTTCTTTCTTTCTTTCTTTCTTTCTTTCTTTCTTTCTTTCTTCCTTCCTTCCTTCCTTCCTTCCTTTCTTTCTTTCTTCCTTTCTAATTTTTTATTAGATATTTTCTTCATTTGCATTTCAAATGCTATCCCCAAAGTCCCCTATACCCTTCCTCTGCCCTGCTCCCCTACTCACCCACTCCCACTTCTTGGCCCTGGCATTCCCCTGTACTAGGGCATATAAAGTTTGCAAGACCAAGTGACCTCTCTTCCCAGTGATGGCCGACTAGGCCATCTTCTGCTGCATATGCAGCTAGAGACATGAGCTCTGGAGGTACTGGTTAGTTCATATTGTTGCTCCACCTATAAGGTTGCAGACCCCTTCAGCTCCTTGGGTACTTTCTCTAGCTCCTTCATTGGGGGCCCTGTGTTCCATCCAATAGATGACTGTGAGCATCCACTTTGTACTTGCCAGGCACTGGCCTAGCCTCACAAGAGACAGCTATATCAGGGTCCTTTCAGAAAAATCTTGCTGGCATATGCAATAGTATCTACATTTGGTGGCTGATTATGGGATGAATCTCTGGGTGGGGTTTTCTCTGGATGGTCCATCCTTTAGTCTTAGCTCCAAACTTTGCCTCTGTAACTCCTTCCATGGGTATTTTGTTCCCTATTCTAAGGTGGAATAAAGTATCCACACATTGGTCTTCCTTCTTCTTGATTTTCTTTTGTTTTACAAATTGTATCTTGGGTATTCTAACTTTCTGGGCTAATATGAAATTTAGGGATTTCTTTAAGAAAAGCTAGCTCTTCCTCGACAAAGAGCATCTCTAGACACCACAAACTAGCACGGTTGTTTTGCTGATTATGGAACCACCAAATCAGAGAGTAGGGTTTTATTTTCCACCCAGAAACTTATTGATTTCAATTTAAAATGAATCTTTCTAATAGTATTTCAAAAGCTCATTCTGACTAGTGAGGGATTCTTCCTTTTGTCGTAGCATCATACACAGTTCTTGGTTTTCGGAATGAGAAGCTTTGAATTCTCAGGTTATCACATTCATCTCTGTGTCATTACATTATTCTGCAGTGACTTTATAAAGCAAGAGTCTTAGGTGAAGACACAGAGAAATTATAATTTTTCTCTAGCCCACATGATGGCCACCACAAAACTGAATTCAGAATCAGGAACACTGGCATCAAGCCTACTTTCCCATATTTTTAATATGTCTAGAGACTGACATTCGATATTGACATTGAAATATAAATTTTAAAAGGTCTTGGATAATATTAAATGTAGGTCATACCCCCCCAAAGATCAATTAGATAATTGCATAGAAGTTTTCTTACAAATGGTGGTAAGCCAAGGATATAGAATGAACCTATGATAACCTCATTTGCATAAGCTAATCATGCTTCTATATTACCCAACTTTTCAGGGACTTAAGAATACGCATGACTACCCTCCACATGCAGACATAGAAGATAAAGTATACTGATTTTCCTGATTTGTTTAATCATAGACTTTAATGGAATTGCTATGTCACAATCTGAACACATTTTGGGGAGCACAAAACTAATGGAGATTTATTAATATATAAAACAGGAAAGTAAATGATAGAGAAATGGGCACTCAAGATGACCTGACTAGTGTTAGAGAAATGGACAGTTAGTTACTCAAGGTCACCTTACTAGTTAGTGTTAGAGAAATGAACAGTCACTAAAGATCCCTGCACACAGAGGGAGATGAGAATTCACGCTAGATAGTGAAGCGAGTAACATCGGCCAAAATAGGTCAGCCACTTTTATAGCCTTTGCCATGGGAATGAGAATGAAAGAAACTGTCCCTAAAACTAAGAAATAATGCACAGTACATATAGATGGCCTTCTTGTGTCTTTAGATATCTATCACAAATAGGTGAGAAAGATGGATATCTGCAAAAGATTATAACAACAATATCTTCTAGAATTAAGGACCATTTAGACATATGGAGCACGGTTGAATAGTTCAACATCACTAGTGTGATTATCTTCTCACATATGTGACATTTGAAAATAAACACATTACTATAAAGGAGGGATTCTTTTATTGAAAGTTTTCAGAGAATATTGGAGGCTTAGAGACCCCTTGGATTTAAATTAAGATCACTATTTTTCTCAGATATTAAGTGCAACACAGTTTGGCTAAATAGCTAGGTCAAACTTTTGAGAGAATTGGATTAATATACCAGGTATTGAAGCAGAAAAGAGGGCTCTATGGTGTATAGCTCATCTGCTCTTGCAGAGGACCTGAGTTTACTTCATAGCACCCTTCTTGAGAAGCTCACACTATCTTCTTATCTCTAGCTCCATGGGATCATAAGCCTGTTTGGGCCCCCTGAAGGTATCTTACTCACATGCACAAACCCACACAACCCATAAACATAATTAACAATAAAAATAAATAGTTAAAAGAAAGACACGGGTCTCTAAATTTCACAGCAAAACGTTTATGGGTGTTTACATGTTTGTAGAGCAACATTTATGGAGTTAGTATCTCAGTTGTCATTACTAACTCTGATTATACATTTATTTCCTCTTTCATGAGAGAGGATTCTAAAAGGAAATGACTAGTTTTACTCAGACAATTAAGATTCCCATTCAACTGGACCATAGCAAAAGAGGTCAATGGCTCGTTCTTTGTTTAGTATGAGAGGTAGAGTGCGGCTGCTTACAGCCTGGAGAATCATCAGCCACAAATCCTTCTACAAGAAGCATTCCTTACAGAGAGTGATCCAGTCCTGTGAGGGAAAAATAAGCATTCTTTCCTCATTTGTACATGTCATCTGTTTTGCAAAGTATAAATAAAAGCAGCGATCAAAAGAAATACGAGGGTACTCTAGCTCAGAGCAAGAAAATAGCAGATGGCAGAGTCAGCTCCTAGGTATAATATAAACTGTGGAGGAAATACTGACGGGGCATTCTGTTATTTTCATTTTTGACAGAAGGAGAAAGAAAGATCTAGGAGTGTTGCCCCTTTGCCACTTGAACATTTGTCTCTGAGCAGGCTTGATGTCATCATGAAAGCTCACACCATCAAGGTGGAGCCCATATCTACTCTGTCAGCATCACAGTAACTGACTGCAGCTGCCATGTCAGAAGGCGGTTTTACATCCAGGGAAAGCCAGGTGAAAGGATACAGCAAGGACTGGATTGATCTCACAAAAGATTGATTTCCCCTTATAGCTTACCAGGTTGGTTCACTTTTTCTTTGGTCTCATGGCATACAAATTACACATGTAATCTGTGCATAGAATAAAACACAGAGATTGTGGACTTCTGCAGTTCAATTTGCCCACACAGGGAGCACACAGATGAAAAAACAGACCATGCTTGATGCCAGTGTTGTCTTCTAGTATGGTCTATGCATAACGACATAAAAGCTTTCTAACCTTGCTGCCTGTATGAGTTACGTGAACTCACAGTCACAGCGAGTGAAATTTTTGTCCTTGGCTTCTTTTGTTTAGTTAGCTGTGCACTCAAGCATTCAGTATTCTTTAATTTAATGTTAGTCACTCACTCACCTTGATTTTTTTTTTATTTTTTATTATTATTATTATTTTCTTTATTTACATTTCAAATGCTATCCCGAAAGTTGACTCACCTTGATTTTAAGTCATCCATTGCTATATGTTAAACACTCAGGAGGATTTGGATACTTTCTCGTAGGTACTTACTTATTACTGATAGCATTCTCATGAACTTTATAGTTATTTTATTTTTCAGATGCGTGTGTATGTGTGTGTGTGTGTGTGTGTGTGTGTGTGTGTGTGTGTCCTTGAATATGTATGTAAATACAAAACCCTGCAGAGACCAGAAGTGTGTTGGATCTCCTGGAACTAGAGCTCTGAGCAGTGCAAACAGCCCAATGTGGGTGATGGGAACTGAAGTAAAGTCTGTCTGAAAGATCAGCATGCTATCTTAACTGCTGGATAACCAATCCAGTCCTTCTAGAAAATTTATAACTCATGCCACATGGATGGATGTATTTTGAATAACATATGAAAAATGGATTAGTATGACCTTTGAAATCTATGTATCCCATAGTATCTGATGCTATCAATACCTTTCCTAAAATGTTGTACCAGCTTACATTCTCAATTATGGTACATGAGGTTTGTAGCAACTCTACAACTATTGCAACATTTGATACCTTGAGGATCCTGACATTTTTCTTCTTTAGGGATGCATAGTAATATTTCCTCAAGTCTTTCAGTTTTACACTTTATCAATCAATAAAATTAATCAGTTTTCCATGTTTGTTGGTTATAGGCATAAGATTCTTTTTGTGATAGGCATATTGCTCATTTTTAAAAAATCAGTTGGCTTTCCATTTTCTTTATTAATTTTTAAAAATATTAATACATGCTAATGAATACACATGTGTAGAAAGCTTTTATCATATGTGAATAACTTCATGGTAAATAAACATAAATAATACTATATAAAAACTATGTTAACTATGTAAATACATTTGGAATATTTATAATAAACATAATCCCTCTAAGATGCTTTGAATTACAAATGTCATCCAAAGGCTCAGGAATTTAAATGCTTAGTGGACAGTTGGAGTAAACGTGTAAGTAGAGGTGTATTTTTGAGAGTTTAAAACTCATGCACTATTTTTCATTCATTTTCTACTCCTTTGGAGGCTCAAGATGTCAGCCTTCAGCTTCCCTTCTGCCACTAACCCTTCTCTTCTCCATCCTGGATACTAATCCCCTAGAATCTTAGACCCAAATAGACATTTCCTTCTTTGTGTTCTTTGGTTATAGTGTTTCATTACAACAATAGAAAATAACAGATACAACTTCTTTCTGGATCAAATATTCCCTCCCTTAGTAAAGTAGTAGGAGAGTACTTCTTAAATCTCTTGTCCCCAAATTGCATTTTAAAATGACATAGCAAATTGTGTTCCCTCTTAGCATATGTGTGCCTGTACTGTGCATTCCCTCTAAAAGTCTAGTGCTCACAGGTAATTTGAAAAGCTGGTAACATGTGTTTTTCCATGTGCATCTCTGTTGAAACAGGGTTATCTATAAATATAGAAAAATAAAATCTTTTCTTCATTTTCATCTCTCTCATAGATCCTGTAAGTGTGTTTATATGATATTATTTATGGTCCCTGTTCTATTTCTCATTCAGATGTTGATTTTTTTGTTTGTTTGTTTATTTGTTTTTGTTTTTCGAGATAGGGTTTCTCTGTGTAACCCTGGCTGTCCTGGAACTCACTCTGTAGACCAGGCTGACCTCAAACTCAGAAATATGCATGCCTCTGCCTCCCAAGTGCTGGGATTATTGGCATGTGCCACCACTGCCCAGTTCACATGTTCATTCTTGTATTGGCTGATTGCTATCATGTACATGGTTCTGTTATCTTAGAGGATAAATCCTCTGACTTTCTTTGTCAAGCTTGCTTTGTTTATTCCTAGCATATATACCTCTATAGATATTTTAGAGTAAAAATATGTTTGTGTAAGTTCTATTAAAATTGAATGGGGTGAATTTATATTTTTTACAATATAGAGTCTTCCAATCCACAAATATGGCGTATTTATTTAATGAAGTAAAGTCACTTCCAAACATTTTTCCGTGGAGATTTATCATTTTCAGAAAAGAAATATTGCTTCAATTTTATCATTAGGCTTATTCCATTATTATGCTTTGGTGTTACAAATACATGTAGTATAGTTTCTATTTCTTGAGAAGCAGTAAATATAAAATTGAATTGTTATTGGAATTCTATTTTAAAAATTCTTTAAATTATTAATTAATCTTAAATGTGTGTAGCTTATTTTTTGAATTGGCAATTATGTAATTATCATATATATAGTAACTGCTTTAATATTTTTAATTCTTTTATTTTGATTTTTCTGCCTTTTTAATCACTACAATATTAGTAGAGAAAATGACATTAGACATCTCTTTGCTTCTTATTTTCAATCATAGGAGGAAGCAATAGTCACCTTATTATTTTATTATTCATGATATTTGAAATAGCTTTATCTTACTATATAAAGAAATTCTCTATTTCTTAGTTTGTTGAGAGTCTTATAATTAATAACTATTCTATTTTACTCCATCTGCTGAACTTCCATCTCATTTGAAGTTAGTTATTGAGTTACAAGGTATTATACTGCATATTATTACACAAACATACAAACACATTTCCGCCCACAAATACCTTCCACAGGTATGCATGAATAAAAAGAGGTAATTGATTCCCCTTGTAACTTCTGAGCCCTTACCACTTGAATAACAAACTTCTCTCCTAGCAATGAAATCAACATGAGTTGTGTGGTGGTTTGAATATCCTTGACCCATGGGAAGTGTCTCTGGTAGGAGGTGTGGCCTTATTGGAAGGGGTATTGCCTTGTTAGAGAAGGTGTGTCCCTGTGGAGGCAGGGCTTTGTGGTCTTGTATATATGCTTAAGTCTGATCAGTGTGACCCAGAGCCTCCTCCTGACAACTTGCAAAAGATAGTCTCCTGGCTGCCTACAGATCAATATCTTGAACTCCCAGATCCTTCTCCAGCACCAAGTCTGCCTGCACACTCTCATGCTTCCAGCCATACTGATACTGGACTAAATCTCTGTAAGCCTGCACCAATGAAATGTTTTACTTTACAAGATTTACCTTTGTCATGGTGTCTCTTGACAGCAATGAACCCCTGACTAAGACAAGTGGGATGAGCACAAAGGGACAAGAATTGAAGGACTGAAAGCTTAGAAGAAATTCCATGCCACCTAATACCAGTCAGAATGGCGATGATCAAAAATTCAGGTGACAGCAGATGCTGGCAAGGATGTGGAGAAACAGGAACACTCCTCCATTGCTGGTGGGGTTGCAAGCTTGTACAACCACTCTGGAAATCAGTCTGGTGGTTCCTCAGAAAATTGGACATAGTACTACCAGAAGATCCAGCAATACAATAACTCTCCTGGGCATATACCCAGAAGATGTTCTAACTGGTAATTAGGACACATCCTCCACTATGTTCATAGCAACCTTATTTATAATAGCCAGAAGCTGGAAAGAACCCAGATGTCCCTCAACAGAGGAATGGATACAGAAAATATGGTACATTTACACAATGGAGTACTACTCAGCTATTAAAAACAATGAATTTATGAAATTCTTAGGCAAATGGATGGATCTGGAGGATAGCATCCTGAGTGGGGTAACCCAATCATAAAAGAACTCACGTGATATGTACTCACTGATAAGTGGATAATAGCTCAGAAACTTAGAATACCCAAGATACAATTTCCAAAACACAAGAAAATCAAGAAGAAGGAAGACAAATGCATTGATACTTCATTCCTCCTTAGAATAGGGAACACAATACCCATGGAAGGAGTTACAGAGACAAATTGTGGATCTGAGATGATTGGATGGACCTTCCAGAGCCTGCCCCACCCGGGGATCCATCCCATAATCAGCTACCAAACGCAGACACTATGGTATATGCCAGCTTGATTTTTCTGAAAGGACCCTGATATAGCTGACTCATGTGAGGCTATGCCAGTGCCTGGCAAACACAGAAGTGGATGCTCACAGTCAGCTATTGGATGGAACACAATGGAGGATCTAGAGAAAGTACCCAAGGAGCTGAAGGGGTCTGCAACCACTACATGAACTAACCAGTACCCTCAGAGCTCGTGTCTCTAGCTGCATATGTAGCAGAAGATGGCCTAGTTGAACATCATTGGGAATAGAGGCCCCTTGGTCTTGCAAACTATATGCCCTTGTACAGGGGAATGCCAAGACCAACAAGTGGGAGTGGGTGGGGAGGGGAGTAGGGCAGGGGAAGTGTATAGGGGACTTTCAGGATATCATTTGAAATGCAAATGAAGAAAGTATCTAATAAAAAATTGAAAAAGAAAGAAAGAGAAAGAAAGAAAGAGAAAGAAAGAAAGAAAGAAAGAAAGAAAGAAAGAAAGAAAGAAAGAAAGAAAAGAA
>NC_034590.1:162042279-162075089 GCF_900095145.1 Mus pahari | reverse complement strand
AAGGAAGGAAGGGAGGGAGGGAGGGAGGGAGGGAGAGAGGGAGAGAGAGAGAGAGAGAGAGAGAGAGAGAGAGAGAGAGAGAGAGAGAGAGAAGGGATCACTAAAATCCTGTTGTATATGGCCAGGTTTAAAGGACAAATATTCCTACCTAATAATATGGAATTACAAACAGAAAGTTTATGATCATATTTATGTAAAGATCTACACATATAAGAAACAGTTATACCTTTATGGGCCCATTATCAACTATGCTGAATATCTGAGGTAACATTTTAAAAAGCCAACTAAGGGGCCAAGCAGGGTGGTACACACCTTTACTCTCAGAATTTGGGGCCTAGAGGCAAGCAGGTCTCTGTATGTTCAAGGCCAGCCTGGAATACATCATAGCATTACTCTTTTTAAAATATCCAGTAAAGAATATTTCATAAAGTATACTTTAATTAAGATACTGAGCATGACTATAATGATTAATTTAATGTGAAGATAATAAATTCCAATTGCTAAATAGTACAGTTTGGGAACACACTAATTAATGATTGACAGGTCTGAGAGTGAGGGTGGGAAATACCACAATTATTATGTATAGCAGCAGCAAACCTCTCCTATCAGCTAAAAGGACACATCAATGCACTAGAGTGAGCTCTGATATTCTCTCTGTGAAAAATAGATAAATTTGTCTGAACCTTCTTCTCAGTTTCATTTTGTTTAAAATGACCAACTGACAAGTTAACATAAATTTTGAAAGTCAGAAGTAAGATGTTAAGACAATTAGACATGGATGGGCAGAGACTAACCAATCAAGGAAGGATGTAAAATATTTTGTATCTACTCTTTTCTATTTGCATCTAGTTCATTAGCTCAGTTAACAGTCTTACCAACATTATCTCCATGAAAGGTACTTGATTAGAATCTACAGTTAACTACCAATGATATAAAAGGATGATAGACAGATGAAGAGATGTCCCAAAATGTCTCAGAAGCAAAAGAACTAGTCAGTGTAACACAAGATGCTATCCTCATAATAAAAAAAGTATATCATTTGATGAGTCTTTATATAGTCCGAGAGTGATATATATTTTCAATAGTGAATCCTATTGAACAACGTAAAATCAGGCTCATTATTATTGGTTCTTTAAATGTTTACAAAGACAAAATGTTAACCAGATAATTGACTAACAATTAAGTATTATAATCTATGCTGTTTTACTGCAGTGAAACTACATCCTAACTAGATTCAATATTACTAAATTAATCTGACAGGTTGGCAAGGGAAACAGGATTTTAAAGGATGAATGATAGATATCACTACCCCTAAATCTCATAGTCCTTTAGTAGTAGCCTTGATCTCTAATTACACAAGAAATGAATCATCAGGTTTTGATTACTCTATTATAATGAAGCATGAACCCAAAGTCTTTTGCTTCTTTCTTCTGCTTGCACTGGCTAAAATGCCATGGACACAATAGCCTCTTGGCAAACAAATGATTCATACACCACTTCCCAAGATTCCCTAGGCAAACATTTCTCCAACACAAATACACTGTCTTTGGCTTTACCCATGAGATGTTTCTCTTTGCCCATGGCTAAGAAACTGTGTGCCATAAATCTACTGTTGCCTTACAGCAATGGACACAGTCCATTTGTGAACAAAACCTGAGTATAGTTTCCTTCTCTCTCAGTTTGCTGCAAATGCTCCTCCAGGAGCCATGTGTTGCAACAATAGTGAACTACTTGCAAGTGAAGGACCCCTGCTCATTCAACTTCCTTAGACTTCTTTATTCTGCTGAAGGGTAATTCTCAATGAACCATTTTAATTCTATAATAGGCTTTTACTAACCTTGTCTGAGAATATGATTTGAGATATGGGAGCTCTCCACTCTTTATAGACAGTACATGTTATATATTCACATACTATCCTGTGCTCAGTCACTCAGTCTCTCCCATAGTCCTCCAGTCCAGGAGTGATACATAAATGGTGAACAATTCCTTCTGCAGAAGCCATAGCTATTCTTCACCATGCTGAAAGTCAGCATTCCTCTTTTTATCTATCTTGCTCCACAATGTCTTTATCTTTTATCTACCCAGTGTACAATGTGTAGATAAACTACCATATCCACTAAGTAATATCATTGAAAAATCAGGGCTGATTTTATTTCAACATATCCCTAAGGTGGGACAATTTCTTCTTCTGGTCTCGAGCAAAATTAAAATCTATTACATCAAAAGCAAGACAGCAGTTTTCCTCTAGGTTCAATGTGTGTATAGCCCATATTGACAAAATAAGATCTGCACTTAATGTTCCTTTCTTTTTACTGATTCAAAAAAAAAAATGAATTACATCATTCCATGGGAAGTGTCCTCATGTCCCAAACTGTTTGAGGCCTAAAGCTTCTTTAATATAATGGGAATCTAAGTAACCCTATCTAGAGTACATGTGTCCTACAGAGTCCCAGGACAAATGAGTTGTACACTTGATCTAAGATTGCAGACTGTGCTGACCACCATAAAGTATTTGGAATTTCCAGGGGATGCAGATACTTTCAGACTAGACAACTTAACAGAAAAAGATGACATCTCTTAAAGTAAATAATTACTGTTTCCAGTCACAGGTGAATATGTCCTTCTTCTGATACCTTGACCTGGCCAATCAAACAGCTAAATTGATTCCCCATGATTAGCTGGATCAGTTCGCAGGGGACAAAAGTGGAAGAAAGAAAGTAAAACTAAAAAAGAAAAGAACAGGAAAGAAAAGAGAATAGAAGATAAGGGAAGGGAAGGGAAGGGAAGGGAAGGGAACGGAAGGGAACGGAAGGGAACGGAAGGACAGAAAAGAAAGAAAAGAAAGAAAAGAAAAGGAAAGGAAAGGAAAGGAAAGGAAAGGAAAGGAAAGGAAAGGAAAGGAAAGGAAAGGAAAGGAAAGGAAAGGAAAGGAAAGGAAAGGAAAAGGAAGTAAAACTGCATTGAAGGTGTTAGTAAGCTCTGAGACAGTCTGTTAACTTTGGTTAGCTTTGCTTTGTGAGTTAGGAAGATTAGTTACAGTGAACTATCACGGGCTAAAAATTCCATCCTCCTTAGGTTTTTGAGTTGGCACAAATCTCTACCTTTTGATTGTGCTGGTCTTGATTTAATATGGCCAAAACACATGTGGTTTTCAGGATATTGTCTTTTTTGTAACAATGCCTCTTATTATAAAGTGTCAATCATTGTGCGGTTTCTAAAAAATTTTTAATGATGCCTTACAACTACATATTTAGGAAATAGAAAAGTGACTACTATTCCAAGTTAGGAATCTATTGTCATTCTGTGAGCTTAACCTCATCGAGGGTCTTAAACAATGCTGTGAATCCCCTAATTTCTGAGTTTGTCTGACAATCTAAGAGATGATGTAGTGCCTTTCAAACGCTTTCAGTTTCCCAGCATTGCAAGGAGATATTTATAAAAAGTACAATGATTGGCACAGGCCTAAGTCGGAACTCTATTATTTGAACATGATGTCCTTTCTGTATTATAAGACGCTTTATCTGCCAGGATTCTCTATGGAAGTCGAATCAGTAGACATTCAATATCAAATCTACACAGTCTTCAGTGTTAGCTAGCACAGTGGGCTCAGGCTTGATTCCCTAAGAAGAACTAATGTCTTGGATTATTTAAGAAATCCTTCACTGGCAGAATTCTTCTTATGGTAGAGAGGTAAGCTATATGTTCTATGGAGGTAACGAACTTCCTAGAAAAGCTTCCCGGTTATTTAGGGCAATCTGCATTACTTCAGTTAACAATTTCTTCATATAAAAGCACAATAAAAGGAAGTTATAGAATACTGATCGACAACATATTTGGGCTAAGCTCCCAGAAATATTAACATAAAAATTAACCAACCTTCAGCTTTTTCCAATTTGTTTCACCTTTTAATTCTTAGGCTATCCCATCTAGTAGCTTTTGAAGGATCTTTCTTTCTGCCAGTAAGATAATTTTTTTCTATGAACAGACCCATGGAACTTGCTATCTCATTGTACAAGTTGGTTTTGTATCTTTAGCATGCCTTATTCCTTCTCTAAGAACTGACTCAGCTAGGCAAGTTATGTAATTTTTTAAATTGGTAGACTAAGAAAAGATGCAGTTCTAGGTTCAGAAAAGTTGTGTAGTTGCAAAGCTGTTGCCATATATATCATATATGGATACAGGAGGGATAGTGAATAGACTAACTGAAACTCACTGATTCTCTAAGTCAAAAGGCTGCTAGAGAATCCACGATTGATATTCTTAAGGAAAACCAACAGTCTCTTCCCTTTCTGTGACAGGTCCTTGATTTTGAAAGGACAGATTTACAAGTCAGGGAATTCAGCCTACACTCAGGTTTAATACGTTCAATAATTAAACATAGTCAGCCATTGTGGTCACGCTTGTTCTCTGGCTGCTGACAGAGGAACGTTTTAAAGACTCCATGAAAATAGATCATATTTTCTACATTATCTTCAATTCCTAATTGTTCAGATTACCCCCTTTCTCAGCCACTTGACTGTGTTATCTTGATAACTGCTGATTTGCCATAATGCCAAAGGAACTGTCCGGCTACTTCTCCATTTTAACAGGAAGAAAAGTCCCAACAACAGTAACATCACAACAAAAAAATAGCTGCCATCATTCCAGAGTTAACAAACAGTAAGTTTTTCTTTACTAGCTTTTCACTGAAGGGTCCACTCAGAAATTCAGTTCTCATAATCAACAAGTACAATACATCATAGTTCCCAAAGAAGCCTCCAATGCTAAGTATATGTTAAAATGGAATATTAAAGAAATTTTCGAAGGTGAACACAATTTGTAGAGATAAAA
The DNA here is from genome assembly GCF_900095145.1 of Mus pahari. Classification (NCBI taxonomy): domain Eukaryota; kingdom Metazoa; phylum Chordata; class Mammalia; order Rodentia; family Muridae; genus Mus; species Mus pahari. Next base: position 162,070,259 of record NC_034590.1, on the reverse strand, counting down.
AATATACTAATTAAAAGGAAAAAATCAAACAAGACAACGACTCTGTTTCAATTGCTATCTTATTCTCTCCATGATAATGGGAGAATCTCTAGGGGTGAAGAGACTCAGACTGTTGTAGACTGACAAACGAATGCTCTGCTTCTGTGTTCACATCCTTTGGTGTTATTTCCTGTGAGCTGCTGTAGGACAAAGTGAGTGATAGAACCAGAGATCATTTCTGGATCCTCTCAAAAGCAAGGGTACCTGGGTCAAAAACCAAACAGTCATGGAGGAAGCCCTTGAGAACAAACCTAGACTATTTCTACAGACAAACAGCATATTATCAAGTGACTCTAGAGAAACAGGCAAACAAAAACAAATGACTACAAAACTGGCCATCTGCTACACTGTTAGAGTTTTCCCAAGTTGGTCTGTGATGATAGAGGACCAGAAGAAATCCAATGACTAGGAAACCGCACAGAATTGGACATTTTTAAAACCCATTATACCTCTTGCAATCACAATAGCCAAGTAAGATATGAAGCAGAGATACTATATCTTATGATTGATGAAGAAACAGGGTTAACAAGTCTGCAAATTAATTAATTGCTAAAGATGGGACCAAAGCCCAGATTGCCTGATTCTTTATCCAAGGATGATTTTCTCATTAATCAGTGACTTTTATTACATACCAGAGTATCCCTTAAACTTATTATCAATTTGTCCAAAGAAGATTTACAATCTATGTTAAACTGATACACACTTTCACTGCCACAAATCAATACTCAACAAAGTCAATATTGAGTTAGCATGATCCACAACGTGAGATAAGACACGGGTGACTCAGTAGAGGTCAAGGGTACTTTCTTTCACAGTAAGTTGCTGTGATAGATTAAAAACTGAGTTGTGTCTTCAGAGACATGCAGTGGAGGCTTAATCTCAAGTACCTGTGGCTGTGGCCTTAGTCAGGGAAGAGAATTTTCGAGTTGAACAAAGATGAAGTAAAGTTATCAGGCTACACCTTTGTGGATAATGTATTTTTGTTTTTGTTTTTGTTTTTGTTTTAAATAAATACAGATGAACATAGAGAACACCAGATGAGGAGAAGGGCAGATGCAGCTGCAAGGCAAAGAAAGTAAGATGGAGGGCCTCCACCAGAAGGTGGGCATAGTGAGGGAGGTCTTAATGACACTTAAATTTATGAACTGTGAAATAACAAAGGTTTGCTATTATAAGTCTTCCAGGTTTGGGCACTTTACTGTCTCTTGAAACTGAGGTGCATTCTATTAAGGGAAGACTTGCGTGAATCTTTTGAGGAGATTCAGCACATAATGATAACTGATCACCTAGTTTAAAGGAGGTATATTGGACAGTTCATCCCATAGGGTGAAAGCCTCAAAGTAAAGCTTTAACTTTACATTAATAATTTCTTCTTTGTAAATCTTAAGTTCTTCATAGACATTTTGTTCTGCTCTCAGAGTGAACTAAATCAAACGAAAGAGTGATTTGTCAAGGAAAGGAGGACACTATGACATCAATAACTTGTGTTTTATCTTGAGGGGAAGATATTTTTTCTTATTAACTTTAAATTCAAGTGTAAGAATGAATTCCATTATCTGATTTTTTTTAATATTTCAAAACAAACTAAAGGTAGAGCTAGTTCCTTTGAACTATATATATTGGTGTTCCCTAGGCAAATTTCCAGAAACTGACATTGGGGCCTTAGACACTTGTTTAACTGCTATGGAAAACATATCTTTGTACCATATTGAAGAGAAGGCAGAGTTTAAAAAGATAAGGGACTATCACGTACATACATCTTGTTCATCCTTTCTTCTCTCCAAATAGCCTCCTGCTCTTTCACAAACTTATAAGTTCTTTTTCAGTTAATTGTTGTTACATACATGTATGTACTTGTATTTTTATATGCACTTATATAATATATATGTATATTACATGTGATTATTTGTACATTTTATTGATCTTACTGGATTTCTTATTTAAGGAGAACCAGATTATGCTATTGAGCCATCATAATACATTAAAATACAGACATAAATTTATTCAACTATATTTGATTTGTTTAAGTAATTTATATAATCCAAGTTGTTGTATGCAGTTTACAGCAATCTCAAAACTTTGCAGCTAGAGAAATGGAGAATAAACTCTTCTCTAATATTTAAAAAAAACACTGAGAAGGCAATGAATATCACTGAGACATTTACATGGTGGCTGCCCACTGGGCAAAAGCCAACCACATTAAGTAGATTGAAACTGGAACAAGTTGTTGTAGGTCATTGCAAACTTTCCTGAGTTTCTATACACAGAAAAGTGACATTTGCATCAAAAAAGCTTCTACATGGTAGAATTCTAAACACATTCAAAGCTCCTAACATTGCGTTACTTTTGCACCAGAGCTAGACTGATATCCTTATTTCAGACTGTCAGGACCCAACAAGGTAATAACTAGCAGGTGATCTTCCCAAGATGGTCTGCCTCCGATTAGAATAATCCACAACAGATTTGCTCCAATAGGAGAGGCGCAGAAGAAAATCATTTTTAGAAAGATTCCTGCTCTTAATATGCTTTTCTTGTTTGCTAACAAACATATTTAGCAATCACCAGGTATTAGCCTACACTTTTGAGCAGATCTTTGTATAACAACGAAGACAGACCATCTCGTAGTGATGCTACGTAGACAAATAGATGACTTCTCAATTCTTAATAATGATCCTATAAGAAATGTAGATGAAGAAAATATCTAATAAATATCATGTAAGAAAAAAGAAAAAAAAGAATTTGTAAAATGTTATCAGTATTTATTAGGCTCTTTGATAGTGGGACGGCTATGAGATCTCTTCTGAACATCAAAACTACAATAAGAACACTGTCAGTCTCCCATGTGTCACCAGTTAATTGCTTCCAGATACAAACGAGACTTTCTACTACTCAGAGCACAGTCCAAGAAGCTGTAAAACCATGAACCAACTGTCATATGAAGGGAACTAACAACTTACTATAGTTACCAGGAAAGAAGATCAAATATTGACTGTGTTTATCTATACAGAACCTCACTGGTAACTTAGTTATGTTTTTTTAACTCTTGATGAACCTGTGGAACTGTGACAGATGATGAATGCTTATCCAGATAAAAACTCCTAATGGATGTGCATGTAAACATTCACTGCTGCAAACATCTTATTAGATTATGATTTGATTTTATGTGTGAACTTGTGATGAAGTTTTTATCATGGGATCATGTATTCTGAATGATGTTTAAGTGCTGAGGACAAAGAGAAGGCACAGATCTGAGCTGAGCAGAACTTTTTGGAGAGAACACTTTTTTAGACAAGAAAGCACATGAAGAAGTTTTTCTTATTTCCCCTTTTCATTCATTCCATTTTTCCTCTCTGTTTTTTAGAGAGCTTTCATAGGAAACTTTTTAGAAATAAATGATAAAATCACATTTTAGAAGCTTTATCTAACAGGCTGAGAGTTAGAACTGTGCAGTTCCTAGGACATTTTAGAAGTTATCATCAGCATCTAACTATAATTAGAGAGCTAGAACATCCAGAGACCATCAGTCTTTAAAGCCCCACCAGAGTCCTACTCTGAGTCCCATGGCAACCCACTCCAGGCTGGGAGTGTCCCAGCATCAGACAATCTATACTGAATTGAAATACTGTCTGATGAATTTACAAAGAGAAATCCCTTCCTTCAATTTCTGTTACACAATTCATTCGTTCATATCTCCAATATTCATTCACAACTCAGAGGAAATTATTTGAGTTTTGTTGTTGTTGTTGTTTTGTTTGTTTTTTTCTAATCATCAATTTAAAAGTTATTGCCATCCTTTCTCGTTGCAATTTTAAACTTGTTCAATTCTTCCTGTTCCTTTCTCCACTAGCACAGAGTCCACCACAATAGCTATTCTATTTCCCCTTCCAAGCAAGATTTATGCATCTCTGCTTAGGCCCCCTTGTTACTAAAGCTTTCTTAGTCTATGGCTTGTAACATGATTGCCCTTTACATTACAGTTAATACCCACTTATAGTGGATTTTATACCATGTTTTTAATCCTGAGTGTGGGCTACCTCACTGGGAATGATTTTTTAAAAATCCATCCATGTTCCTGGAAATTCCATAATGTCATTTTTTTCACAGCTGAGTAGTACTCCATTGTGTAATGTACCACAATTTGTTTATCAATTCTTCAGTTGAGGGACATCCTGGTTGTTTCCAGTTTCTTGCTATTATGAATAATGTTGTTATGAACATAGTTGAGCAAGTGCCTTGATAATAGGATGGAGCTTTTGGGGGTATATGTCCAAGAGTCACATAGTTGGATCTTGATGTTGAGCTCTATTTCTTCAGAAACCGCTAGATTCATTTCCAAAGTGCCTGTACAGATTAAGACTCCTAGCAGCGATGGAAGAGCATTCCATTTGCTCCACATCATCACCAGAATGAGCTGTGACTCGTGTTTTTTATCTTAGCCCTTATAACAGGTGTAAGATGGAATCTCAGTAGTTCCCTGGTGGCTAAGAATATTGAACATTTCCTCAAGGGCTTCCTGGCCATTTGAGTTTCCCTCTGTCGAGAATTCTCTACTTAGCTCTGTTACTTATTTTTAATTGGATTATTTAGTTTGTTGGTGGGACAGAAGGGATCAAGTAGGGAGAGGATGAAGGGAGAGAGTACTGGGAGAGACAACTAGAATTTTTTGGGAGGGGTCAGTTCTGGGGCAAGGTAGAAACCTAGTGTGATGTAAACTCCCATTAATCTATTAGGTTGACCATAGCTAGGACTTCTGAACTGGCCATCTACTATAGCCAAGTGAGTTATATAACCTATAACCACTTCCAGTGGAGGTATTGAGACACCAACCCAGCCAGAGAAAATTAGAAATACAATTTGTCCTTCCAGCATGGTGTCCTGGAGTAAATAAAGGTGACACAGAAACTGTGAGAGTGGCTAAACAATGACTGTTCCAGCTTGAGACCCCTTTCACAATACAGAGCCCACTCCTAACACCATCTTAAGGACCAAAAATCAGAGGCTGAATATTCCAGAGACATAGTATAGAACCAAACATGGCTGGCAAAAAATGTCAAAGGAATTATGCCAAAGAGTGGTATAGCTGGGTCTTCAGGTAGATCTATTTCCAATTTTCTGAGAGACCTCCAGACTGATTTCCAGAGAAGTCTCACCAGTTTGCAATCCCATCAGCAATGGAGAAGTGTTCTTCTTTCTACACACCCTCTCCAACATATGTTGTCACCTAAGGTTTTAACCTTAGCCATTTTGATTGGTGTAAGGTGGAATCTCAGGGTGGTTTTGATTTGCATTTCTCTGATCTCTAAGGACTTTGAACATTTCTTTAGGTGCTTCTCAGCCATTAGAGATTCCTTAGTTGTGAATTCTTGGTTCTATACTCCACTTTCTTGATGGGTTGTTTGGTTATTTTGGTGATTGGCTTCTCGAGTTCTTTATATATTTTTGGATATTAGCCTACTATAGGATATGGGGTTAGTGAAGATTTTTTTTCCCAATCTTCTTCCTAAGGTTGCTGATTTGTCTTACTGACTATATTTTTTGCCTTATAGAAGCTTTCTAGTTTCATGAGGTCCCATTTATCAATTATTGATCTTAGAGCATGCGCCATTAGAGTTCTGTTTAGGAAATTTCCCCCTGTACCAATGAGTTCAAGGCTCTTTTTCACTTTCTCTTCTATTAGATTCAGTGTATCTGGTTTTATAATGAGGTTCTTAATCCACATGGCCTTGAGCTTTGTACAAGGAGGTAAATATGGTTCTATTTTCATTCTTCTACATATAGACAGCCAGCTAGACTAGCATCACTTATTGAAAATGCTTTTTTTCCCCATTGTATATTTTTGACATCTTTGTCAAAGATGAAGTGACCATAAGTGTGAGGTTTTATTTCTGGGTTTTCAGTTCTATTCTATTAATCAACATGTCTGTCTCTGTACCAATGCCATGCAGTTTTTAATCATTATTGCTCTGTAGTAAAGCTTGAGGTCAGGGATGGTGATTCCCCCCAGCTGTTCTTTTATTATTAAGAATTGTTTTCACTATTCTGGGTTTTTGCCTTCCCAGATGAACTTTAGAATTGCTCTTTCCATGTCTTTGAAGAATTGTGTTGGGATTTTGATGGGGGTTGCATTGAATCTATGGATTGCCTTTGGTAGGATGGCTACTTTTACTTTGTTAATCCTGCCAATCCATGAGCATGAGAGATCTCTCCATTTTCTGAGATCTTATTTGATTTCTTTCTTGCGAGACTTGAAGTTATTGTCGTACAGGTGGTTCACTTGATTGGTAGAATTACCCCAAGATATTTTATACTATTTGTGGCTATATTGAAGGGATTTGTTTATCTAATTTCTTTTCCAGCCTATTTGTCCTTTGTATAAAGGAAGGCTACTGATTTATTTGAGTTAATTTTATATCTGACCACTTTGTTGAAGTTGTTTATTAGCTGTGGAAGTTCTCTGGTAGAACTTTTGGGGTCACTTATGTATACTATCATATCATCCGCAAATAATGATATTCTGCTATATTCATAGATTGGTGCCTAACCCAATTGTCATAAGAGGTGCTTCATCCAGTAACTGATGGAAACAGATGGAGAAACCCATAGCCAGACATTAGCTGGAGATTAGTCAGTGGGGTCAGGGACACCAAAAGAAAACCCACAGAATCAATAACCTTGAACTCACAGGTGTTCACCAAGACTGAAAGGACAATCAGGAGGGAATCAAATTATCAGAATTTATGTGCTTTACTAGAAAATTGTAGATGTATCAAATTACTTTAGTGAAGTTGCAGGACTCAAAATAAGCATTAAAATGTCAGTTTTCATATATAATAAAATAACCTCAAATCAAAAGAAATTGGGAAAAATACCCTATTAATAACATCTCAGAAAAGGTATCTAGAAAGAAATGCAGACCAAGTGAAATGTCTCTACAACGTAAATACAAGACTTTGAAAGGTTAAACCAAAGAAAATAGTAGATAGCAGGTATTTCATACACTTGTCTTTGCAAAGTTAGTATTTTGAAAATGTCTACATTGCCAAAAGCAATTGACTGACAATATCATTCCCATAAAAATTCCAATGACATGAACCAGCAAAGCATACCAAGAATTCATATTGAAGCACAGACGGAACAATAGGCTAATTAAGCCTGAGAAGAACATGCAACTAGAAGTCCGTTTCTAGTTCTTCGTAGCTTCTTTATCTTTCAGTTTTCTACACTGAGGGTAACATTAGCTTTCCAGCTCAGACAATGTGGTTTGCAGCCATAGATTTTTAACTAGAATCTTCTATGCCATTTATGACTATACTTGACATGTGAAATCCCTAGTTTCTTGACATTGTGATGTGTTCCTCTAGTAGACCAGTAATTATATAATAGATATGGACACTCTTGCAATAGCTCTGTATGACAAGACTCATCATTTTTGTCATTTTGGATGTGTTCCTAATGACTGATTTTCCTTCTCATTATTATGTCATTTTAGTCCATCTTTCCATACTTGCTAATTGTCAAGTTTTGTTTCATACTCTGCACATCTTATTTCTCATATGAGAGATACATATAAGACATGAAAAACACAAGCTAATACATACTCTATTGCATTTTATTGGCAGTGTGGGATTTGTGTGACAACATTCCATAAAACACAAAAATAAATGTTTCGAGAGCTTCTAGAAAATACTTTTTCTCATGACAAAATTGTGTGTGTGTGTGTGTGTGTGTAGAACATTGCTCCCTTCTTTATCTTTGTAGCTTCTTTCCCCGTAATGCTTTGATGCTTGGAGGAAAGTATCATGTTGCACATGTACGAAATTACTTTTTCAGAAGAGAGAACATGGAGAGTTGAAATGCTTAGGTTTGTAGATGTTGTTGTCAACATTGAAAATCTCAAGTCTAACTATAAATACATCATTGTTTTGGAGATCATTAGTCTTTACATTCTAAAGTTCCTAAATATTTCTATATGAGATAGTTCAAACATTGTTTTCATTGTTGTCTTAGTAATCTTGGAAACTGAAGGGATTTACTGAATGTTCTTGGGAAGATCATCTGATTGATCCCTACTGAATCTTTAAGGTACCGACTCTTGCAAAGGAATACTGTGAGTATTTTTACAGTACAGATTCACATAATCAGAATTAGTGGTAAAAATTTAAATTATACTTGAATATGGTTGCTGAGTCTTCTCTATCTTTTACAAAGCAACCTCATAGCAATTTACAATAATAATGTGAACATCAACATTTCAAGATAGTATAAGAGTTTAGAATATAATTTGAAACTCATTTTTAACATTTAAAAACAAATCTACCTGAATACCCAGAAATACCACTCTTGGGAATATGCCAAAAATATGCCCCACCATGCCACAGGGGCATGTGTTCCACTATGTTTATAGCAGCCCTATCTGGGAATATTCAGGATCTGGAAATAGCCCAGATGTCCCATGACAGACAAATGAATACAAAAAATGTGGTTCATTTACACAATGGAATACTTCTCAAGTATTAAGAGCAAGGACATCCTGCATTTGGCAGGGAAATAGACAGAACTAGAAAATATCATCCTGAGTGAGGTAACTCAGACCCAAAAGGACATGCATGGTATGTACTCACTAATAAGTGAATATTAGCTTTAAAAAAAAAGTCCAGAATACTGAAGTTACAGTCCACATAACTCAAAAAGATCAACAACTGAAGAGCCCAAGTGAAGATGCCTCAGTCCCACTTGGGAGGGAGAAGAAAGCATAAGGGGGGAGGGAGGGAGGGGCCTGAGAGGGAAAGGGACAGGTAGAGGAGAGGGGAACCTGATCTGGTATTGGGTTGGGGGAAAAGAACTGAAGCCTTGAGGGCCAGCAGAAAGAATGGAAAGAGGCAAGCTCTGGAGGCAGGAGCTTGGGGGGACCCTCCAGAATGCACCAGAGACCTGGGAGATGAGAGGCTCTCAGGACTCAAAAGGAGGGACCTTAGATGAAACGCCCTATAGTGAGGAGAAGGAACTTGTAGAACCCACTTCCAGTAGGAGGAGAGGACATCAAGTGAGGGTCGGGGTCACTCAGTCAAAACTCTGACCCATAATTGGTGCTGTCTAAAAGAACTGCAGGACTAGAAATGGAGAAGAGCCTGAGGAAAAGAAGGTCCAGGGACAGGCCCAAAGTGGGATCGAGTTCAAGGGGAGGTTCCAAGGCTTGAAACTATTACTGAGGCTATGGAGTGCTCACAAAAAAAAGGAACCTATCACGACTGCCCTCTGAAAGACCCAACAAGCAGATGAAAGAGTCAGATATAGATATTTGCACCCAACCAATGAAAAGAAGCTACTGACCCTTGTGGCTGAATTAGGGAAAAGCTGGAAGAAGCTGAGGAGGACTGCAACCCTGTAGGACGACCAGCATTCTCAATTAACCTTGGACCCCTGAAATCTCTCAGAGACAGTATCACCAACCAGGCAGCATACACCAGCTTATATGAGGCCCCCAACACATATACAACAGAGGGCTGCCAGGTCTGGGTTCAGTCAGAGAAGATGTACCTAACCCTTAAGAGTCTGGAGGCCTCAGCGAGTTTAGAGGACTGATGGAGTAGGGGTGGGGACATCCCTGGGGAGACAGGATGGCAGGGAAATGGTATGGGATGTGAGACAGTCAGAGGGTGGACTGGGAAGGGAATAAAATCTGTAGATTAATAAAGAAAAGTAAGTAAAAATTATAAATATTAAAAATAATAAAAATGTACTAAAATAGTTATGAATGTAATTTACAGTTGTTATCTCATGTTTAACAGCTCTCAGAAAACATCCCAGACCTCACTATTGATTTTCTTCAAATTAGCATGGGATTGCATCCTGTTGAGCATACTACATATTAAAACTACATTTGATATAACTAATTTATAAAGCACCATGGCTCAGTATAACTTAGTCTCAGTACACATATACTACTTATACTTAGGATTAACCAACAAGAGCAAGATATGTTATAAAAAGGAAGAAGGAATGAAGGAAGGAAAGAAAGAAAGAAAGAAAGAAAGAAAGAAAGAAAGAAAGAAAGAAAGAAAGAAAGAAACAAACAAACAAACAAACAAAGAAACAAAGAAACAAAGAAACAAAGAAACAAAGAAGAAAGCAGTATCATACTCTATTTAATAATATACTTTAAAGGAAAAAAACAAAGGTTTTATAAGTAAGCCCATTTCACATAATTTTTAAATAAAAAACTCTAGTTAAACACCTCATGTCAGGAACTATCTGTATTTTCATATGTTAGTTTCATGGGTAGGTGATATTCTTGGGGGAATCATAAATATCTCCTGAGAACCAGAAACAATATCCCTAATTTCATATCTGTTAGTTAAGTGGTTGCCTTAAATTTCATTGAAGGTGTGGTTTTGAACACAGAGGCAAAAAATATCTGAAATTAGAGGCTCAGGACATCCTGTGAGAAATGTTCAGGACTATTTCCATCTAACATTGGCTGATTAAACTAAATTAACTTTATGAGCATAAATATGATACACTTCAGCTCTAGACACTTTTTATTTTATGTGTGATAACCTTGAAAAACATGAATAAACTTTTAGATCCTCATTTTGAGTCGAAGGAAGGATTTTCTACCTTGCCTACACCAAGACATAGCAGAGCCTCCCATGATGCTGAGTGATTAGAGTGAGAATCTGGCACATACCCCACAGCGCTCCTGCATCTCCTATGAGAATAGACCATCATGTCATTCAGGAAGAAATGAACCTCAAATTTTCCATGGGGTATTGGCCTTATGTAGATAAACATACAAGCACTGTTTCTAAATTTGTCTTAATAATACTTACTGAAAGTTTTTTTTTTGAAGTAAATGTATAAAGCCATGAAAATATTATATGTGAAGTTCTTATCTATAAAGAGGGTGATAAGCAAGAAAATTCTTGTTACTCTTCTTGATGCTCTGATGAAAGAAATTTAAGGATGAAAGGTTTTATTTAGCTTGTGGTTATTAAAAGAATATGGTCTCTCATGTTGGAGAAGGCATGGACAGGCAGCAGGAGAAAAAGACAACTGGCCATATGGCATCCATGGTCAGGAAGCCAGAAGCTGAATTCTGGTGCTCATCTCTTTTTGTATTTTGTATTCAGTCAATCTGGAACACTGTCCTATAAGAGGATGTCACTAACACATTCACATTGCTTTTCCTTCCTCAATAGAACATTTCTGAAAACATTCTCCTACATACAACCGAAGGCTTCATTTCTCTGATACTTGTAAATGAAGTTGAAAAACAATGTTATCAATTAATCCATCCCAATTTAATCCCCAGTTTAATTTTATAACAAAATACACATAGCATAAAATGTTAATAGTAACCATTTGAACATACAGTTCAGTGGCATTTGGAACATTTGTAAAACATAGCAACATAAAGACTGTCAATCTCCCAGTTCATTTCATTCTTGTAAAATTGGAAATGTGTGCTCACTTCTTTCCTGTCTTATTCCACTAAGACCATCATCATTATTCTTGTTCATGCCTCTGAGCTTGATGAAATCCTTCAACAACATCACTTACTACAGATCCCTCTGTATCTGGCTTTTCCCCCTTAGAACAATGTGTCCAGCATTCACCCATTTCACAGAATGGGTCCATTGTGTAGCTATACCATGTCTTCTTGATCTATTCTTTTGTTGGTGAACATGGGATTTGTTCTACACCTAAGCTGCTGTGAATGCTGCTGTTGGGTGTAAATTTAAAAATATTTTAAGATTATATTTTCTTTCCCACCTATAATATTCTTGAATATCATAACTAAAATAGGTAAAAAGCAACTTTAAAAAGAAAATATAATCTTGGGAAAATTATATATAGAAAAGTGATTTTCTTCCCTTTCCTAAATGCATGCAATTGCACAAACACAAACACACATACACACACACACACACACACACACACAAACTCACACACATGCCAACAGAGAGAGACAGAGAGTTGGAGGGACAGAGACAGAAACAAAAACAAAGACATTCTGGACACTCCTTTCTCTGAATCGTCATTCCTTTTCAAGAAGAAACATGTTGATGTGTTAAAATCACTATGTTTGTTTTTCCCATATAGATTTCAGACTTTCTATCTACCTCAATTCGTTTTACCTTAAATCAGAAAGATGTTTATGTATAACAAATTATCATTTATCTTATCAGACAAATGTCAAGTTCAAAAGTCAGGATTTACTTGAGTATAATATTGAGTATAATATTACATAAGGCTTTTATTTTGTCTTGGCACATCACACATTACTTCAAGTCAAAGGGAAGAAGGTTATCCCTTCATAAATACACTTATTTTATGCCAGTCTTACCCTAGTTTTCACTCAGTCTTTGAACTCCAAAAAGTTCTCTTAATTGCTTTCTATGTTTTCCTCCATTTCCATATATATATATATATGCAATGTATAGTTCATATAGGTCATACTGATGTATCCATTTCATCAACTGCATTTACATACCAAAAATTCTATTTCATTTCATAGTTTTCATTATTCTTCATTAAAACTTCATAGAGCTTGAATAACCATGGATTATTCAGATTCTCTTGTATCCTTCTGCATACATAAAAATCCAGTACTTGGCAATTATAAGTGATGTTGAAATGTTTGCACATGAATTTTGTATTGTTGGGAGTCTTTCTACAGTGTGAATTCCTCAAAGAGACATTTCTGGGAGAAAATGAAAATTCATCTAGAGTTTTTTAAGATATTGCCAAATCTCTTTCCCAAAGCTGCAATAACTTTAAAATTTTTGCCAATATAGTGGGTGAAAAAATGATATCTCAATTTAGTTTTAATTTGCATTTGAAAAATCTCATAAATTTCAAGTTCATTTTAATATATGCCTACTGCACTACACACATCTAGTTCTTACTTTTCTATATTATTTTCTAACTTTCTATAGAAATTCTGGAATTTTTAAAATGTTTTCCTAGTTGTTTTAATATTAAGGGCATCAAACTTCCTCTTTGACACATTACAAACATTGCTTTCTAAATTTTTCATTTGTCTTTAATCTTTATTAATAAAACTTTTGCAATAAAAGCTGTTTTACCTTTAATTTTATGTGGTGAAATATATTAAACTTTACTTGTGTTGAGTCAATACCCTGAATCATGTAGACAGGTTGCCCCTAAATATAAGTTATAGATAATAGTTTTATTTTACTTCAGAATCCTATGGTTTCATATCATGACTTTGGTACAGGAAAAGAACTGGGTGTAATATTGGGTAACTTGAAACAACTATGCAATTATTCACATCAAAAACATCTGATTTGTGAACTGGAATTTATGTGTTAATTATGTGGTATATCCTATAAATAAACCTACCTCTTTCCAGACCTTTCATCTTGGCCAATTCTTTTCCATTGTCTTTCCTAAGCACTTGTGGGAAATAGGTTGCTTTAGAATAGAAGTTTCCTGATCATGTTTACTCTATGTGAGAGCTAATTCTGCTTCATAGGTCTTCATTTTGTACATTTTCTTGATACCTCTGGATGTTTATTTCTCCATATTGATTTATATCAACTCCATAACTTTGTGAAAAGGTTGTTGATATGGTCTTTGGAATCACAAAAACTTTATGAATTTTTTCAAGATTGTTTTCACTTGTAATGTCTGAATGTGCCAAGCAAAACAAAATCACTATCTTATTACATTTTAAGTTTGCCTTTTAATGTATGCAGGGTGTGTGTGTGTGTGTGTGTGTGTTTACGTATTTTTGTATTGGTTTTCAAAGAGAAATCGAGAACTATCGTAAAAAAATGATCCATGGCATTCTTGCAGAACATTTGTAAGGAAATGCCAGAATAACTGTGTGTATAGTCGGTGCCAAAGTAGTAACATATCATGTTGAAGAAAAACTACCTGATAGATGGAGCTGATCTTGAATTCTTGGGAGTAATCCAGAACAAAGTCAATAGAAAGTTGATAGGCAGAGAACAGTTGTACAAAACTGTCCAGCACATGACGTCATCCCTGTCTGGTCCAGCTGGAAACCTAAAATATTCTGAGAGGCCAAGCAGAGTCATTAGAAAACACTGACTTTCATTTAGGTGGCAGCTGTTAGGAAAAGCCACAAACAGGGCAGAAATGCTTAAGAGTTTTACTACACAATCAGTCACCATACATACTAAGTATTTACTGCAAACCTTAAGAGGCTAGGTTGTTTAATATTTGATAATATAAATGTTTAGACTGGGTAAGCACCACACAGTATATGTACATACTAAAATACCATATGACACTCAATATATATGTTTTATGCTTTTAGATATTTGTTAATATAAAAAACTGAACACTTCAGATTGATTGTAATAATATTGTTTACCCAGCAATGAAATGAATATTTTAAAGTGAACAAAACAAAAGCTCTGTAGATTAGACTGGCAATGAATAGAGATGCATCTGCCTCTGCCTCTTGAGTCCTGGGGCTAAAGATGTACCTAATCACTTAATCATCACCATAGATTCTTCATCCAGCAAATGATAGGATGGGCACCTGCAGCCCAACATTAGGTGGAGCTGGGGAACCCTGCAGAATAGGGAAGGAGAGACTGTAGGAGGCAGAGGGGTTGGGGACACTGTAAGAACATTGCACAAAGAATCAACGAGCAGGGCTCATGAGTGCTCACTGAGACTGACCTGACAAACAAGAACCCTGAATAGATCTAAGCTAGGCCCTTTGCATACATACTATGGTTCTGTAGCTTGGTGATCTTGTGGGACTCCCTAAAAATAGAAGAGGGAGTTGTGTGAGTCTGTTGCCTGCTCTTGAGACACTCTTCTCACACTCTGTTGCCTTGTCCAGGCTTCATATGAGGGTGTGGGTTGCTAACCTTATTGTAACTCGTTATACAGAGTTCAGTTGATATGCCTGAGAAGCCTATACTTTTGTGAAGGAAAATGGAGGAGGAGAGGATCAGGGAGAGAGAAGGGATGGGCAAGAAGGACGGGAAGGTGTGGAGGGAGGAGAAACTGCAGCTGGGACGTAATATATGAGAGAAGGATGAGTTAATAAGAGTAAAATAATAAAATCAAAAGAAAGCAAGCAACAATGCAGTGAAATGTAATAAAGAATTAAATATAACAGCAGTCCAGAAATCACAAGGCATTTTAGTAAAATCTTGGAGAATGCCTCATGCTCCTTGTGGGGAGTAGTGGAAGTAATGGTGTTTTGATTATAGATACCACTTTAACTTTAGTTAGCTTACCTAAATTTTAGTGAAGGTGAAATCCTCAATGGATTCCTAGGTTATATCAACCAATTAGAACTATTCTTAGATAAACCCCATCTGAATATGAGCTTACAGTTAGCTCAAGGGTGGTGTTTGTGGTGATGGACAGGTGCTGTTAAAAGATATTCATGTTGCTGCAAAGCTCTGTTTTTGGTCTCTGTTAATGAAAAAGTACTTTTTATAAACTGACATCTGATTCATCGGACTAAGTAAGTCAAATCTTAGCTCACCCAATGTAGGAGCCAGGTATCATCCAAGGGATAAAGGTAAAGATACAGTAAAAAGACTGTAAAAGAGAAATTCTGTCTGTCCCTCATCCCCTTTTAGAATTGGTGCATATTTTTCTCCTATATTTTATGGAGGAACTATATGTTCTTAAAACTCCTGACTCTGGACCTCACACTAGCAACCTCACGGTTTCTCAGAAAGGTACTTCTAGCTGATAAGTACAGTGTTGGCTCCCCTTGGCTCTCCGTCTGTCAGATTGAACTGCCTTACTTAATTTCCTGGTTCTATAGCATTCACATGGCCTGTTGTGATACTTCTCAGCTTCTTGAGTCACAGAAGAATGCTTACCTAATAAGGTCTGTGTAATATCACCTACTGTTTCCATATCAATGGATCTCTCTGACCTATAACGTCATCCTTCTTCTAAAGAATCAGCTATGCCATCATTAAGCAAATTTGTAATCTAAGGCCATGTAAATGAACATATATGTGTGTGAGCAGTTCTTTCTAAATTGAGGAAGAATGAATTTATACTCTACCAGTAAAGTTAATAATTACCATTAATATATATTGCATAAATGTTAAAATATATGTAACTTATAATAACCATTTGGACTACTATCTACTGTGAGTTTACCTATCCATCTTGATGGTAATGACATTAACATTTTGAGATACAAAGAAACATGCCTGAGACAACACAGGAAGTAAAGTTATCCTTGGCTATGTAACAAGTTCCAGGCTAGCATGGGCTCCATGAAATCATGCAACAAACCAAGTATTTAATTAATGAATTTAACCTAATTTGTTTCAAGAGGCCAAGTACCTAATCAGTGAACCTTCATTTCTCATTCTTTTATTGCATTTGGCTAAGCAGATGTGTACAGTTTTCAAAAGAAACGTAAAACAAATGAAGACCCCTGAAGAATGGCAATGAGGATTCCTTTTTAAATCAGAGTTAGAGTGAAAAGAATATGCAGGACTTCCCCTTTCCTCCAAAGGATGAAGGAATATTTGCCAAACACTAAATTGTATGTTTTATTAACAATGATTTAAGAGCCATTTTGAGAAACTTTTCTGTCCTAGAAAAACATGACTCATCATCAGGTCACTGGTTCCTGTCTTCTCTATTCTAAGACAAGAGTTCATGACATCAGAAATACTAACGTAAATGTGTGGGAAAAATAAGAGGGTGTGGAAATCATGGCAACAAGGTTTTAACTTGCTATATTTTAGAGGACAGTTGTTTCCCCACAACTTGCTTAAGTTTGTCATTCTTTTCTCCAAAGGCACTGCTAACAAGATCTCTTAATATTGAAGTGATTAATCTGTGCTGTATAATGTCTTCTTTTTTCAATGGATGTTTGTTGTATATTGCCAAAATGCAATAAAGGAAAATTAAAATTAGCAAGGAGGCATAATTTATGGGACTTTATTCCTCTGAAGAATGCTTTTAAATAACCTGCAATCAGAACAGCATCATCTAAAGCATTTTGGAATCACACATTGATTTTTAATAAATGGTGTGGATAAGATGGGTTATGCTAAGACTTTTTTAGCATAGTGTAAAGAGATGGCTTCCAGGGGAGGTAACGAAGCATCATTCATCATTTACATAGCATCACACATGTCTTGCTAAGCTGAGAGAAAGGGTACTTGGGAATGACTCAGATTTATGAAGGTGGAGAATTAAAATCAAACACACTCTGAAACACAGATGGACTTTTACTTAATAGAGAAGGATGGTCACGCCAACTGTGGACAGCAGTCATAGCCAAGTAGTACAGTGTGTCCTTCCCTCTTGATCCTTGGAAAACCATGGTCCTATACATGTTTTCTTATGTCATCTATAGATGTCATGGATTCACTTAGGACCGAATCCAGATATTTGTTGACCGTCCAAATAGAGCAGAATTTGTCTGTCTGTCTGTCTTTCTGTCTGTCTGTCTGTCTGTCTGTCTGTCTGTCTGTCTGTCTTTTTGTCTTTCCCTCCCTACGTCCTTCCCCCCACCTCTCTCTCTCTCTCTCTCTCTCTCTCTCTCTCTCTCTCACACACACACACACACACACACACACACACACACTCATGAATGTTAACCAAAGATGATGCATTTTTTTAAGTGCTGCAAAGCTAAAAAAAAAATGGTTAAGGTACATGATGTACTGCAAAGAAATTCAGAGGCTCAGGATAGGAGTCACTGGTATTTCAGAAGACAAATAGTAGTTCTGGAGTGGGAGACAGCTGATGGGCTTAATGTGGCAGGGACAGAGGGTGAGCATGTAACTATAAAATCAGTTCAAGCAGAAGTGAAAACTTTGTGTGTATATCTCAAAGTTTTGACATATAATTTTATTGCAGAGTACTACACAATTCATAAACATAAAGCATATCGAATTTTTACAAACTAAACCCAATCTATCAAGATAAAGAAAATTGACAGCACCAAGAAGCTGTGCTCAGGCTATCATCCAGTCACCATCCCCCAAGGATAAGCTTTTGTGGCAGGCTCTTCACTCAACAGTATTTTTGCAAAATACAATTTGTCTTGATTAGAGCATAATTTGGAGATACTTAATTCTCATTATAGTAGTATATGTTATTTTTTAACATAAAACTCAAGTTTTGTGGTAATACTTTAGAAGAAAAATGATAACAAGTTCATGTCTCCTCCACGGCTTTTCCCACAGGATTCTTTCTTCATCCTCTCAGTTCAGGGCTGGTAGTTTTTCTCTAATGGTTCTAATCTCTTTATCAATTATAACTGTTTTCTCAGGACCAGATTAAACAATCTTCTTTTCCAAAACTTTATTCATCAAATAATCTATCACCTTCAAACTTAGTCCTATCCATTCTCTCATGAAATCTAAGACACAAGGAGAAACTATCTCCTCCGGCAAGACCAGGACCAAGCTAATGCAAATGATTGACACTTCCTTCCCAGGCGATTTTTCCCCCCCAATGGTAATATCCACTGTATTGTTAGAACACAAGATCTAAAAGAAAGAGAGAGTTGTACTGTGTTTAAATCTTTCCTCTCCTAAAAACAGTGAAAGTAGTATTGATTGGGATATTTCCTGTGGTTTTTTTTTTTTTCTTGCTCTTGTGTAATAAGAATAGAGAAGAATAATTTACGCATAAGAAAGATCTCACACTGTCATTCACTACTGCCAAGAGGAAGAAATGCCCCTCCACACATTCCCCATTCTTATCTGTGCTGGATTTTAACTGAACCAAGTGTGTTCCTTGAATCGTGCACAGATTCTCTTGGGACAGTGCTGTGTCCATCTGATTGTGAGTCGGGGTGTGAATGGAGAAGCAAGCTATTACCACAGCCACAGGTTTCTGGAAGGTTATATCCACTGGGGAGAGCTACCCTCCAAAAGATGAAGTCCTTCTGGAGCAGGAAACCTAATGCTGGCAAGTACACTAAGCTTCAAGCTAGTTCTACTTGAGGAAAGGTACAAAAAAGAGGAGCTTGGTCATATGATGGCAGTGAAGGTACTAATATTGGACTTTCAGGACCAGATGCTTGCATCCAGGTGACCTCTCTTGTTGCACATCTAAATTATCAGATATACTAAGGGAGCTATGGTTTGAATGTCTGCCCCTTCTAAGAGTGACAATGGAATTAAATTGTCAGGGCAACGGTTTTTTGTTTGTTTGTTTGTTTGTTTTAAGTTTTTAAGGGATACAAGACAATGAGAGCAGAGCTCATTGATGGATTAGGTGATTTTTAAATTGAGTCGAATTGTAATTGTAAAAGAAGCAGCAGGCCAAGCATGACCTTCCAAAGCTCCTGGCCAATCTCAACATTCTTCCCTGTTTGTGCCACCACCTGAATGTTCCACCAGTCCCCAACACAGTAATTCCAGCTACTCAGTTAATTCCAGCTCAACTCAGCAGCCTATAAGGGAACCTGCTGCAGATCAGTCACAGTAGCCTTTCTCTGAGGAAGGCAGCAATGGCAGTGGGATTAGCAGTTGCAGGGGCAAACCTTGGCTTTACAAGAGTAAAAGTTGCTTGCTTTTAGAAACATTTTCCTTCCTTCTTAAAATCAGTCAATCAATTAATTAATTAATTTGTTTTTATTAATTCACTTTATATCCCTCACACTCCCCCCCTCCAGGTCACCCCCTTCCACAATCCTTAACCCATCCCCCATCCCACATTCCCTATCCGCTTCTCCTCTGAGTAGGAAGGGTCTCCCCTTGGATATCCTCCTACCCTGGCACTTCAGGTCTCTTCTAGGATAGGTGCTTCCTTTCCCACTGAGGCCAGATAAAGCAGCCCAGCTAGGAGAACATATATAGGCATATTCCGGCAACAGCTTTGGAATAACCCCCATTTCAGTTGTCTGGGACTCACAAAAAGAACAAGCTGCATACCTTCTACATATGTTTAGGGAAGCCTAGGTCTGTCATATGTATATTCTTTGGTTGGTAGTTCAGTCTCTGACCCCCCAAGGGTCCAGGTTGATTGATTCTGTTGGTCTTCCTATAGACTCTTTATCCCCTTAAGAGTTGCAATCCTTCATCCTATTCTTCCATAAGAGTCCCCAGGCTCCATCCACTGTTTGGCTGTGGGTGTCTGGATCTGTCTGAGTCAGTTGGTGGGTGGAGGCACTCAGAGGACAGCCAGGGTAGACTCCTGTCTGCAAGAATAACAGAGTATCCTTAATAGTGTCAGGGATTGGTGCTTGTCTATGGAAAGTTAAACACCTACTAACTCGAATAACTCAATTAATAAATAGGGCACAGAGCTAAACAAAGAATTCTAAAAGAGGAATATAAATGACTGAGGACAACTTAAAGAAATGTTCAAAGTCCTTAGTCATCAGGAAATGCAAATTAATACAACTTTGAGATTCTATCATAACACTGGTCAGCATGTCTAAGATAGAAACCCCAAGTGATAATGCATGCTGGGGAAGATGTGAAGCAAAGGTAATACTCTTCCATTGCTGATGGCAATCAAACTTGTATAACTGTTTTGGAAATCAATTTGGTGGATTCTCAGAAAACTAGGAATAGTTCTACCCCAAGTCCCAGCTATACAGCTCCTGGGCATATATTCAAAAGATGTTCTACCATCCCACAAAGACACTTGCTCAACTACATTCATAACAGCTCTATTCATAATAGCCAGAAACTGGAAACAACCTAGACGTCCCCCAACTGAAGAATGGATAATGAAAATGTGGTATATCTACACAATAGAATACTATTTTGCTATTTTAAAAAAGACATCATGAATTTTACAGGAAAATGGGTGGATCTTGGGAATATCATCCTGAGTGAGGCAATCAAGTTCCGAAAGGACAAGCATGGGGTGTATTTACTTACAAGTGGATATTAGCCACAAAATACAGGATGCCCATGCTAGACTCCACAGACCCAAGAAAGGTGGATAGGAAAAGGGCACAAACAAGGATCTTAGAGTCTTGCTTGGAATGGGGAATGGAATGGTCATTGAAGGTAGATGGAGGGAACTAGGTTGGAGAGGGGAACAGAAAGAGAGTGGTGGTAGTTGCAGTCAGGTGTGAGGAGGGGCAGGGGGATGATAGGATGGCCATAAGAATGAATGAAAACCTACAACTGATGGGGGGCAAGGTGGGGGTCATCTCCATGAAGAGATGGATACCTGGGATAGGGAAGTGACCAAGAATCAATGTGTGTTTACTTAGCAGTGACTCACAGGATGGGGTATATGGAGCCTAGGGAGGCTGCCTCCTCAGGCCAGGCAGGAATCCTAGTAGAACAATAAGGACATCAAACCACCCAGAAAACTTCTGATCCAAAACTTATCCTGTCTATAAGAAATGCAGGGATGGGGAATGGAGGAGAGATGGAGTGACTGGGCCAAACAATAACCTCAATAACCAGCCCAACTTGAGACCCATCCTGTAGACAAGACCCAATCCCTGACAATATTTACCTTTCTTAATTCTTATCTATTCTTCAGTTGAGTAGCTCCTGACTACTGATGATTAGCACCTGCTGTTTAGCTGCAGGGGACTGGGTAAAGGAATTAGTTTACCCAAGTTCTTTGTTCTTTTATTCAAGAGCCACTTGCTGATTGGTGAGAGACTCAGAGTTCATTAACTCTTTGTGAGCCAGAGAAAAAGGAAAATAAAAGACATGATTGCAGAAAAAAAAAAAAAAAAGCATTCCCTCTGTATGAAACAGAAAAAGATATCCAGGTGAAACTTTATTGCTGGGAGAAAGAAAAAGCTTCAACTAACCTTTACTCATACACTCAGAAAATAACACATTCTGGATGAAGCTTAAGAAGGCTGCAACATTGTTTATTTTTTACTTGTGGTTCCTATAATCCTCAACATAATTGATCACATGGTTTTCTAAGCATCTTTACATCCTATCAGTTCATAGTAAG
This sequence comes from Mus pahari, assembly GCF_900095145.1. Taxonomy (NCBI): domain Eukaryota; kingdom Metazoa; phylum Chordata; class Mammalia; order Rodentia; family Muridae; genus Mus; species Mus pahari. Next base: position 162,048,326 of record NC_034590.1, on the reverse strand, counting down.
TTTAGGGCAAAAGTTCACATCCTAAATGAATTAAAGGTTACAACAGAAATGTTTACATGTCCTTCCATGAAGTACCTGACTAAACATTTATTATCTATCGTCTAGACCCTTAAGTCCATTATAAGTTTAAAGCAATAATTTTTATGTTACAAGTCAATAGACAAATCATTTACCTAATGTCTTTATTATTGTGAAGTTTTGTATAGATAAACTAGTCCTTGCACCTACAATAAATTATCCATTCCCAGTTGATGACCTTTATTTATCAGATAGTGGCTTTGTTCCTAGACTAGAAGGAATGTTTTCCTTATTGCAAATCTGTTTGCAAGCCTGCTTTATGATCCTAGTACAATTGACCTATAACACATGAAGCTTTACAGAACTCTATTTGCAGCTTTTAGAGAGCTTGGAATTACTTGCATAAATTTATGAATTTTATAAAATCATTATCAGGAATTAGGAAACCATCCATTTGTCTTCACAGCATTACTATATGATAATACATCTTCATGTTAATCTGCTGAAAATCTGCCCAATAGGGTGGGCAAATCCACAGGAATTACTAGGCTATGTAATAGTGACAGGAAAAGGCATATCAGCAGCAAAAGAAATCCTTGGAGGATGTCTCTTGAGACCTTGCCTCAGAGATTACTCATCGCAGAGCATGCAAAACAGTGGGCTACTGTGGTTTCTCATTCTGCCTCACCTCCAGGGTATGTGAACTTCACTCAGGCAGACTAAATGCAGTCCTAAGGTGGATGTCTTGCTTTCCGATCTACTCAGCCTTACCAAGTGTCCTGGCTTGGTCTACTGCCCCATAGGGCATCTCCAGAAAAGTCACTTTAGCCTCTTCTAGATGGCTTCTGACAGGGACATTATAATAGTCAAATAAAGCACCTAACAATCCTGGGTACGTTTCCAGAAGCTAACTCACTACAATTATTTACCCCTTCCAGATTTGTTTTTAAATCATGCTGTATTAATTACTTTAATTTTAAGCCTGTATATTTGCAGTAAAAAAAAAAAAATCTACCAATGTCATTCTTGAAGGTTAGCTTGGATATATTTGGCCCTTTACATTTCAGTGAAAGTTTTTAGAAGCACTAATCAATTTCTGGCAAAAAAAAAAAAAAAAAAAAAACCTACTGGGAATTTTATTTCAGTTATATTGAATTGATGGATTCATTTTGAAAGAGTTTGCATCTTTACAGCCTCTAGTTTGCCAATGTATATAAGGGACTAACCCTCATTTTGTTTAGATTTTCTGTTATTTCTCCCAGTTATGTGCTATAATTTTCAGAATAGGAATCTTGTGCATATATGCACAGGGGACTGACTTTTCACTATGCAAATGAAGTTAAGAGTCAACACCTTCCAAGTGTCATTCAGAAGAAAAACAATATATGTATACCTGGAAAATGAAATTCTTTGAGTAATTACAATATAGTTATAATTTTTTGCATGATACTTATAAGCTAAGGTTATTTAGGTCCATAGAAAGTTATTAAATACACATTGCTAGAGAAAAACGGTTTATTATAAAATCTACATAGTGCAGCACAACACATAACATTATACAAAAAGTAAAAGAATAGCTATGATTAAAAATGTCAACTAGGATTAGACCGAAAAAGTTGATAACGTTGGACTTACAGCAGTAGAGATAATATTTCATAAAATCTTGTAATTTTGGATAGGTGATACTATTTATTTTTCAAAAATATATATTGTTGATCACACAAAAAGCAAGTTTTGATATATGTATAATGGTAGAAAAAATATGTACTTGGATCCTAAAATAGAATAAAGTTTTTTTTAAAAAGAATGATTTTATACTTTTATGAACCAACGTCATAGGGGAAGATGAAAACACAGCAATATAGCGGAATTTTAATCTAGCAACATGGCTGCTCTTGCAAGAGATCAAATCCAAAGACCTTCTAGGTCTATGTGATCTGGCTGGGATACAGGTACACCCTCAGGACACACCTTTAATCCCAAACAATGAAAGATTCTTTTATAGAAGCACATAATGATGTTTGAAACTGATTTCTAATTTGAAGGAAGTCAGTGATGGAGTCAGTTGGGACTTCAGTCAATTGAGTTCTGGCAGTGCAGTTCAGGACAATTCGGTTCAATCAGTTTGGGGCAGTTCTGTAGATTTCAGGCAATGCAGTAAAGTTTAGTTCAGTTCAGTGAGGTAGTTAGTGCAGTTGAGTGTCTGCAGTGCACTGGTGTTGAATTTGTTTGGGGATAGTTGAAGCTAAAGAATAAAAAAGGAGCCCAAAGATAAGAATAAATAGTCAGAGTTAGTTTGAGGCCAAACAGAGCAATTCAGTGAGAAGTGAGATTCAGTCAGCCAGCTTAGAGAGGAGTTTGAGCCAGAAAAGCTGAGTTGAATCAGTAACCCAGAGTTCAGAAAGAGCTAGAAAGGGTACGCTTATTAAGAAATAAGCCTCAGAGATGATAATTACATCAGGTATATAAAAGATACATTTACAATGATAAACTCATTTGTGCTGACTGTTATCAACACACAAACACTGAATACTCCAATTAATAGGGTTTACTCCTAGAAACCTGGGTATCTATTCTGATAAGAAGCATTCAGTTTTCAAAAACTAGACCATTTAAGAGTAAATCACACATAGTTGAAAAGAGATTTCATAATGTTGAATATATATTATAGCAAGACTAGGAATCAGTGAATTACATGGTAGTAGATTAGAGTTGAAGACATGAGTATATGCTAATGCTTACATTAATATCAATATATATGTTGACTTAGAAAAATATAACTGTGATTTTTGTGTTCCTGTTATATATATCCAAATATTTCCATACTTTATCAACTAGAAGAAAACTGTACTTAGATGCCAGCAACAAACACAGCTGGTACTTAGTTTCAAATGCCCTTCCCTGGTTAAGAGGCAATGGATGAAAATGGAAAGAATTACTAAAGGATGGTCCAAGAAAAACAAATATCAAGATTGACCTTAATCACCTTTGTTGAGGTATCATAAAATATAAATTTCTAGAAAAAATTATAGCAGTTATTGTGAAATCATAAAAGCCAACCAAAAAACTATCCAAGAGAGAAAGAAAGAACAGTTAGTCAATAATATGAAATATTATTGGACTATACTGACAGATATATATCTATCAATGTAAATGCATATCTTCAAATGTGTCTGGCAAGCCGGGTGTGGTGGCACACGCCTTTAATCCCAGCACTCAGGAGGCAGAGGCAGGTGGATTTCTGAGTTTAAGGCCAGCCTGGTCTACAAAGTGAGTTCCAGGACAGCCAGGGCTATACAGAGAAACCCTGTCTCTAAATAAATAAATAAATAAATAAATAAATAAATAGTCTGGCATAGTTACTTAAATAGATAAACAAACAAACAAACAAACAAATAAATAAATAAATAAATAACTGTGTCTGGCATAGTTACTTTCTTAAACAGAACAAAGCTTGAAATAACACAGTGAAAAAGGAAAAACAATTTTTGTTCCCATTGACAGTGTCCTTTGACTCACAAAAGCTTTTCTGTTTCATGTGGTCCTATTGATTAATTGTTGATCTTAGTGCCTTGGCTGTTGGTATCCTGTTCAGGAAGTCTTCTCCTGTACTAATGAGTCCTAAGCCCTTCCCCACTTTTTGTTTTATTAGATTTAGTGCATCTGGTTTTACAATGAGGTCTTTGATACCCTATACTTGAGACATGAGTATGGATCTATTTGTTTTCTTCTAAATGGGGGCAATATAACCCAGATCCAAAAGGACATGCATGGTATGTACTCAATTATAAGTGGATAGTAGCCATAATCATGCTATAATCCAGACACCATGAAGCCAAATAACGAGGGACAAAGTAGGATTCTTGAATATTGCTGAGAAGGAGAAATGAAATAAATATCGGATGTAGTGTGAGGGAAGGAACTGGATAGAGAACCAATAGGCAGGGGAGAAAAGATGGGGATCAGATGTAGGGAGAGCAGGGGAGAGGTGAGGCATCTCTAGGACATGCCAGAAATCTTCAATGGTGTCAGGCCCCAGGGTCTATAGGGATGAATCTAGCTTAGACTGCTTGCAGTGAATGATAATGATTCCTGAAGTGACCACTTCCTGTAGCCCCAAAGGACTCTCAATGGAGGGATAAAAGCAGAAACCCACCCACAAAATCTTCAACCAAATATTGTCCTGTGTAAAAGATGGGCTGGGACAAAGATAAAGCAAAGAAGGAAAGAATGGCCAACAAATGACTGGTACAAATTGAGACTCATCCCATGGGTGAAAACCAAACCCTGGCACTATTAATGATACTCTGTTATGCTTGTAGACAGGAGAACAACATAACTGTCCTCTGAGAGGCTCCACCCTGCAGTGAATGGAAACAGATGCAAAATATTAGATGAAGCTCGGGAGTCTTGTGGGAGAGTTGAGAGAAGAGGACAGGTACTCCAGAAGACGAAAAGAATCAACTAACTTGGACCCTAAGCGGCTCCCAGTGACTGACCTGCCAACCAGGGTATAAGTGAGGGCTGGAAATAGGCCCCTAAATATGTGTGGCAGATGTGCAGTTTAGTCTTCATGACAGTCAGCAAATAACTGGAGTGGGGACTGTCCTTGAATTTGTTGCCTGACTATAAACTCTGTTTTCCTAACTGAGTCTCCTAGTATGGCATCAGTGGGAGAGGATGTGCCTAATCTTACAGGGACTCGATGTGGGGGAGGGGAAGGCTCCATCTTCTTAGAGGAGATGGGGAGGGTGGAATGAGGGGAGGATCTATATTAGTTCAGGAGTGGAAGGAGTGGGGACTGATATTGGAATGTAAATAAAAGAAAGAAAAGAAAAGCAAGTTTTCCATAGGGTCACCAGAGTTCTGTTTTAATTAGTATTATGAATTAGCCATACCTACTAAAACATCTCAGAACTTGGGCACTACCTCAGGAGAAATACAAGTTATTTCCAGAATAAAGAACAAAAAGAAGAAAAGGAGGAAAGGGGGAAAAAGGAGAGGAGAGGAGAAGAGAGGAGAGGAGAGGAGAGAGAGAGAGAGAGAGAGAGAATCAGAACTACTCTTGGATATAATGCAATAAACATTTGATATGTGTTGTAAGAATTCTTTAGTTTGAATGAAAAAAAATTCCTGATCACCTCCATAAAGCTCCAATAATACACCAAAGTACTTTCTATGAAAATTCACCCTGGGGAACTCTAGTTTTACTTCCTTTGCCCTGACAAATTCCCAAATAATAACCAACTTAGGGAAAAGGAGATGTATTGGGCTTTCAGTTTCAGGATATGCTATTATTGAAAGGAAGTTGTGATAAGAGCTAAAGGCAGCACCTCCAGAGTTAGGTGCAAAGAGAGAATGAACTTATTGTTGTTTGCCCTCAGCTAGCTTTCTTCTCTCTAATATTATTCAGAATGCGCTACGTAGGGAATGGTGCCACTCACAGTGGTATTTGTCTTTCTACATCTGTAATAGTTAAAACTAACCATCATAGGAACTAATATGTTTATTGGGCTTATTCATATAGCATGTCTTGGAAGTTGCTCTTAATCAACAGGCCAGCTGCTGGTGAATCCTTGTAAGCCAACACAAGTAATCCGATAAAGTCTCAGTATTTTGTTCAGAGGATACTGTTCTATGGATTTCTGTATGCTTATTGTCTTCTTCAAGATTTATCGCCATATATAACTCATAAGAAAACTGAGAAATAACTATCAATTGATGTTATATGACAATAAGTTCATTCTCTCTTTGCACCTAACTCTGGAGGTGCTGCCTTTAGCTCTTACCACAACTTCCTTTCAATAATAGCATATCCTGAAACTGAAAGCCGAATACATCTCCTTTTCCCTAAGTTGGTTATTATTTGGGAATTTGTCAGGGCAAAGGAAGTAAAACTAGAGTTCCCCAGGGTGAATTTTCATAGAAAGTACTTTGGTGTGTTGGAGCTTTATGGAGGTGATCAGGAATTTTTTTCATTCAAACTAAAGAATTCTTACAACACATATCAAATGTTTATTACATTATAT
>NC_034590.1:162037973-162041684 GCF_900095145.1 Mus pahari | reverse complement strand
TTTTGTGTCAACTTGACACAGATGGAGTTATCACAGAGAAAGGAGCTTCAGTTGAGGAAATGCCTCCAAGAGATCCAGCTATAAGGCATTTTCTAAATTAGTCATCTATGGGGGAGGTCCCCTTGTGGGTGGTGCCATCTCTGGGCTGGTAGTCTTGGGTTTTATAAGAGAGCAGACTGAGCAAGCCAGTGGAGGCAAGCCAGTGAAGAACATCCCTCCATGGCCTCTGCATTAGCTCCTGCTTTCTGACCTGCTTGAGTTCCAGTCCCAACTTCCTTTAGTGATGAACAGCAATGTGGAAATGTAAGCTTAATAAACCCTTTCCTCCCCAACTTGCTTCTTGGTCATGATGTTTGTGCAGGAATAGAAACCATGACTAAGAGACTGTTCCTTACAAAAGAAGTATGAGGAAAAATAGCTGTATAATTCTTTATAAATATATTCATCAGTTAGATAAAAAAAGGTTATTCAAAATGAAATTCAACCTTTCTCTCATTGCATGGGCTTAGGATATTGATGTATTTTTGTTTCTGCAATAAAATTGAATTCACCAATGCCACTAATACACAGCTTCATAGATTTTGGGTCAAATCAGAACCCCATATGTGATCTCTAATTTAATATTGGGGTTTCAAAAATTTGTAAATATTGAAAGTTATCTGAATGTGTAGTGATAAAACTTAAGTCAGAATCAACTGCATAATGAATCCCAAGTTTTCTGAGAGTTTGCTCAGTTTGCATTGGGCAACTTAACTGTGGCCTTCTTTCCGTGCACACAGCAGGTGCCTGGCACTGAGCATTGATTGTTATACATGTATCATCTAATACTGTGTGGAAGACCTAGGCTCAGATAAGAAAATAGTGTACACTATGAGTTGCAGTGCTTTTACTGAACACACTGTGTTGTTTGGTCTTATAAACATGTAATAGTTTAGTTATGGAAAATAAACTCTTTTAGTATTTTCCTACCATCATTCCTCAGCATTAAGTTAGTACATCTTTGAGATGTAATCTGTTAGAATATTTATTTTTCAAACTTGTGGTTTAAGTTGCCACTTGGAGTTTTATAAAAAAATCATCAAATGCATTTCTTTATTTAGAACAGGACAGAATTTCCAACTCAATATGTTTCTTCTGCTTTGCAAATGTGTTTACGGACGTCATAATTCTCAGCATTGAGGATTAACAATTATGCCCTTAGAGTATTGATCTGCCCTAAAAATATTGAAGATATCTACTTCTTGCAGTATAAAACATTCTCACAAGATCTAATTTTTCAATAAAAAATGTATTTGTCTCATTAGCACATTTTTAATTTTCTCTTAGTAAATGGGAAAATTGTATACACACTAAATATTTATTTGAAAATAAATTCTTTATAGATCATTATAACTAAATGTTTGACTAACAGGCCTATTTTAAATGCCTATATGTCTGGGATTGTTTAAAATATTTCTGTTAAAAAGAGTCACAAGTATGAAATGTTAGAAACCTGATTGAATTGTTATATGTAATTATTGTTAAATTTTTTTGGAATGAGAGTCAATCCATCAGATATGTCTCCTTTTACTCCTCTCTCCTATTGGCCTGCTCAGACACTGGTATGCATTTTGACACTGGGTCGTACATACAGTCTACTCTAGGGTGTCTACTACGGACATTTCAAATTGTGTACTCATGGTTATTGTTGACTCAAATGCAAAATATTCTTAGGGATTTCATAGTTTCAAATTTCAAAGTTTTTGTTCCAATATTGGGGACATCATTTTTTCTAATGACCAGAAAAAAATTGCCAGTGAATTTGGGGTTTTGTTGGCATACTTCATTGAATGCATACTAGTTTTCATGAACAGATATAAGGGATTTTCAATGTTCAATTTATTTACTATGCAGTTTGTCATTGCATTTCTGAATATTTTGTTGGTATCAATCACTTTGTTTAAAATAAAGCAATAGTTTCTCAGCATACAGATTTTTATTTTCAACTTACATCAGTAGGGTTTATAGTGAAGTTCCTTTCTTTTGAACTCTAACATAGGAACAGAGCATAAAAAAGAATGAAGCAATTAAGAAATGAAATTTAAATATATAGGTACAAACTATTGAATATTTACAGTGAAGAAAACTGCAAAACCTGGAGGATAGTAGTTATAAAACATGACCATGAATAAAATATAATATAGTAATTTAAAGAAAAAATGGCATGCAAGATGGCACTGTGTTTCCAGACACATGACTCCAATTCTAATGACCTGCTGATAGAATGAGAGGACAAATACCCACATGTTATACTATGACCTACACAAACTCAGAAGTACAGTGTAGAGTTTGTGTGTGTGGTGGGGGTTAACAAATATATTTTTTTTAAATAAAAAAGAACTTAAAGAAGTTGGATATGTTTTTAACATTTTCCAATCCTCAAAATGTTTGAGGATATTTAAAAACCTCATAAGATATTCAATATATATTTAGCATAATTAAAAGATAAAATACACATAAACAATGAAGAGATCAATATTTAAAATTTTAATTTTAAGTACTAACCAGGACTGTCTTTGTTTAGCTTACAAGACCAGACACAATTGGGTGCATTCTACATTATTTCATCCCTCTTCTCCTGTGGTGGACAATGAATTCTTGGAGCAATTCAAAAGAAATGTAGGTCAGCTGAACAAAAATGGACTATTTAATAAAATGTTCATAAGGAAGAAATTGTGAAAGACAAGGATTAATGGATAAAAATATGCATGTAATTTAGTGGCTTTTTCTTTTGTCTAGTATACTCAGTCTTCACTGAAATGATTAAAGGTTAACTTTATTAGCAATTTTTTGTAGTGTTTAATCACACATAGCTCCCTGGTTATTATATTAGTGAGCCTACCGCTTTACTGGATATCCTACATCAGGGCAAACCCTCCTGAAATCTAACTGCTTTGTGCTGGTGAATGAAATATTTTGTCTTTATGGAGCTACTTACAATTAAATGTACACAATAGACCACAACACACAATGATATAAAGGCTATTTAAAGCTTACTGTGGGCATGAGAAAATGAATATCCTTCCACCCCTTCTAATGTCTATATCCAGAATTAATATTAATGAAAGCTGATGTGATGATATGTTGCTTATATTCTTACTAATGTATAAATTGTTTCACTAAGGAGGATTAAAGTACCTTACTTTTCAGTCATTAAGTAGGTAAATAACTAAATGAATAGATTTCAACACAGTTATCAAAGTGACATAAGTTATGAGATGTGTAATCAATGAAAATGAAATCCCTAAATAATAACAATATATGAACACTTACCTTAGTTCTAAATAAAACAAAGACAAGTTTAAATAAAGATNATCAGAGTGGAAGAAATTCTGAATGGTTAATTAATAAAATATGCTTGAACATAAAAATTAGATTGAAGTTTAAAATAAGCTGAAATTAAATGTAAGTACCAACACCAATGCTAACATNAAAAGTAGAAAATATTAAAGAGGAAAATAATGAAGAAAATTATCATCTGTATTGGAAAGTACTGAAATTTTAAGTGTGTGCTCACTATCATCATATGTCTATATCAATCTNTATCTTTATCTATATCTAGTATACATTTATCTTTATATATTGGACTTCAGGGTTTTTGCTCTTTCAACAACATGTTAAGAGTGAAGTATAGATTGAAAATATTATTTTCTCTATATAAAAATTCACTCT
>NC_034590.1:162022973-162035473 GCF_900095145.1 Mus pahari | reverse complement strand
TTTCCATTCAGAACCTGCCTAAGGAAAGTAAGGTCTAACAAGATGTGAATATAAGTCTATGCACACTGACTAAACACTAGACAGATAATAAGTAGACATTCACATTGAAGTGGGAATTACTAGCCTATAAAAAGAGAAAGTCACTAAAACAGAGAGAGACAAAGGCCCTAAATTTTTTGCTTTGTAAGGAAGATTAGAAACATCGAACATATTCCATCAGTTCCCTTGAAGGATTCTCAGAAAAAAGTTAAAATAATCTGTTATTAAAAGACTTACTGCATCTGAGTCACCTCACTCAAGATGATATTTTCTAGTTCCGTCCACCATTTGCCTGCAAAACTCAGAATGTCCTCATTCTTAAAATCTGAGTAGTATTCCATTGTGTAAATGAACCATATTTTTTGTATTCATTCTTCTGTCGTGGGACATCTGGGTTCCTTCCAGCTTCTGCCTATAACAAGGCACTATGAACATAATGGAACACGTGCCCCTGTGGCAGGGTGGAGCATCTTTTCGGTATATTCCCAAGAGTAGTATTGCTGGGTCTCCAAGTAGATCTATATCCAATTTTCTGAGCAATCTTCAGATTGATATCCAGAGTGGTAGTACCAGTTTGCAATCCCACCATCAATGGAGAAATGTTTCTCTTTCTCCACATCCTCGCTAACACGTGCTGTCACCTGAGGTTTTGATCTTAGCCATTCTGATTGGTATAAGGTCGAATCACAGGGGTCCTTTTGATTTATATTTTCCTGATCACTAAGTACTTTGAACATTGCTTTGGGTGCTTCTCAGCCATTCGAGATTCCTCTGTTGTGAATTCTCAGTTTAGTTCTATACCCCATTTTTTCATTAGGTTGCTTGGATTTTTGGTGTTTAGCCTCTTGAGTTCTTTATATATTTTGGGTATTAGCCCTCTATCAGATATGGGGTTAGTGAAGTTTTTTTGTTTTTTTTTGTTTTTGTTTTTGTTTTTGTTTTTTTTTTGCCAATCTGTAGGCTGGTGATTTGTCTTATTAACTATGTTTTTTGCCTTACAAAAGCTTTCCAGTTTCATGAGGTCCCATTTATTAATTCTTGATCTTAGAGTGTGAGCCATTAGAGTTCTGTTTAGAAAATCGCCTCCTGTGCCAATGAGTTTAAGGCTCTTTTCTACTTTCTCTTCTATAAGATTAAGTGTATCAGGTTTTATGTTGAGGCCCTTGATTGGACTTGAGCTTTTGCAAAGTGACAAATATGGGTCTATTTTCATTTTTGCTACATACAGACAGCTAGTTAGTCCAGCACCATTTGTTGAAGATGCTTTCTTTTTTCCATTGTATATTTTGGCTTCTTTGTCAAAGATCAAGGGAACATTTGTGGCACGTGTGTAAAAACCTTGCTGTTTTTATCACCATTGCTGGGTAGTAAAGCTTGAACTCACAGATTCTGATTCCCCAAGCTGGTCTCTTATTGTCAAGAATTGTATTCACAGGGGCTGGGGAGATGGCTCCGTGGTTAAGAGTACTTGGCTGCTCTTCCAGAAGTCCTGAGTTCAATTCCCAGCAACCACATGGTGGCTCACAACCATCTGTAATGGGATCTAATGCCTTCTTCTCGTATGCATGAAGACAGAGCACTCAGATACATAAAATACACAAATAAAAAAATCATTTTTAAACAAGAATTGCTTTCATTATTCTGGGTATTTTGCCTTTCCACATGAATTTGAGAATTACTCTTTCCATGTCTTTGAAGAATTGTTTTGGAAATTTGATGGAGATTGCATAAGGACATACACGGTATATACTCACTAATAAGTGGATATTAGTCAAAAGAGAAAAAAAAAGTACAGATACAGTCCAGAGAACTCAACAAGCTGAAGGGCCCAAGTGAAGAAACCTCAGTCCTAACTTGGGAGTTAGAAGAAAACAATCACAAGGCAGAAGGGGGAGACGTGGGAGGGAAAGAGGACAGCCCAGGGAGATGGTAACATGATCTGATATTGGGTGGGAGAAAAAGAAGCCTTAGGGCCAGCAGAAAGAATGGAAACAGACAACCTTAGGAGATGGGAGGTTGGGGGACCCTCCAGAATGTACCAGAGACCTGGGAGGTGAGAGACTCTCAGGACTCAAAGGGACCTTAAAGGAAATGCCCTACAGTGGAGAAAGAAAACTTATAGAGCCCACTTCCAGCAGAAATACAGGGCATCGAGCGATGGATGGGGTTGCCATCTTACAGTCAAAACTCTGACCCATAATTGTTCCTGTCTGGAAAAAAAAACAAAAACAAAAAACAAAAAAGCTGCAGGGATAGAAATGGAGAGGAGCCTGAGGAAAAGAAGGATCCGGTGTCAGGCCCAGAGTGGGATCTAGTTCAAGGGGAGGCCCCAAGGCCTGACACTGAGTCTATGGAGGTAGTGCTCACAAAAAAGAGACCTATCTCTGGGCTGTGGCACATACCTTTAATCCCAGCACTTGGGAGGCAGAGGCAGGCAGATTTCTGAGTTCGAGGCCAGCCTGGTCTACAGACCGAGTTCCAAGACAGCCAGGACAACAGAGAGAAACCCTTCCTCAGGGGAAAAAATAAAAAATAAAAAGTGACCTATCATGACTGCTCTCCGGAAGACCCAAGAAGCTGCTGAAAGAGTCAGATGCAGATATTTGCACCCAACCAATGGACAGAAACTGCTGACTCCTGTGGTTGAATTAGGGAAAGGCTGGAAGAAGCTGAGGAGGAGAGTGATGACCAGCAGTTTTAATTAACCTGGAACCTCACAATCTCTCAGACAGTGGACCACCAACCAGGAAACATACACCAGCTAATATGAGGTCCCCAACACATATACAGCAGAGGACTGCAGGGTCTTGGTTCAATCAGTGAAGATGCACCTAACCCTCAAGAGACTAAAACCCCCAGGAGTTTAGAGGTCTGGAGTGGGGGTTGGTGGAGGACATCCTTGTGGAGACAGGTGGATGGGGAGAAGGTATGGGATTTGGAACAAATGGAGGGTGGATGGTGAAGGTAATAAAATCTAAAGTGTTATTTAAAAAGGGATTAAATTAAAAGAAATATAAAAACACACAAAAAAGAAAAAAGAAAGAAAGATTTGCTGGAGATGGGTGTGGTAGCCTACATTTGTATAGCAGAAATTGGAAAGGTGAGGCAGAAGGATTAGGAGTCTAAGGTCAACTTGGGCTACATAGCAAGATCTCAAACAAACAAACAAACAAAACCCAGAAACAAACCCTAAGCCCCTGGGAGATATCTCAGTGTTTAAGGGCATTGGCTGCCCTTGCCGAGGAGTAGAGGTTTGATTTCTTGGCGCCACATAGTTATTCACAACACAGTGTGTAACTCCAGTCCTATGCGATCTGGCCTCAGAAGACTCCAGAAACACATGTGGTACATAGACATATATACAAACAAAATATCCTTAGATACAAATAAAAATAAGCAATTGAAAACAAAAAATAAAATTTAAAACATGAGGATTTGCCCATCATTTTATCTGAGGACTGTGAGGATGGGGATTGGAGATTACATTACTCCTTGCACCAGCCATTTATGTTAAAGGCCATAGTAACTTCCCTATTAGATGCTTGCACACTCACCATCTGCTTGCTGCTTACTATAAAGCTTTGCCCCAATAGATATTAGGGGTTCCCCCACCACCAAAACTGTTCTGCATGGCAGCTGTGAATAAAGACCCTGCTGTGAATTCCATCAGAACAGCTCCTATCTGCTTTCTACCTGGACTTGAGTGTATTAGCCATCTTACTGGAGCATGTCTAATGTGTACATGTCTAGAACTATCTATTTTGTGTGACTATCGTGTCACTCACAGCCCTATTAAGGAAGGATGACAAAATGCAGGTGAGCATGGTGAACCTCACACTAATACCATACACCACAAATCTCAGGCGGCATCAGTTAGTGCAACAATTACAGGCACATTGCATGATCGACCTGAGAGAGGTTAAGGTGGAGCTTTATAAAACTCATTCTATCTTAATTAATAGTTTCCCTACTAGGCATGAGAAACTTCAAGTAGCATAAGTAGCCATCCCAACTAAGACATTTACAGTTGGCTCGCTGCCGCATTAAGCCTGATTCACCAAGGTGAAACTATGTCTGCTCACAGACAAAAAAGTTCACTAACCTGAAGATGGTCCTGTCACTCATGTGATCTCTTGGGTATTTATATGAGCAGCCAGAGAGAATTACTATTGTGTAAGCAATTTGTAGCAGCTCTTTGCTACTTTGTGGATTCTTCTTTCTACCACTCTTCTCTACCCTTTTTCTTCCACCATTTCAACTCCTTGAATAAAGGGTGCGGAGGGGTGGGTGTGGGGGACATAAAAAGAAAAGAAAAGAGATCCCTGAATAAAGTCAGGGGTAGGAAAGAGGGTGATGTTATCATCAGAATACTTTATATTGATGAGGGGCATCAAGTTCCTTGAGGGAAGTTTGATCTTCACCATCAGTATATATAATTTCTTGTTGTTGTTTCTTCTTTGTGCAAGACTACTTAACAAACCATTACTAACAACAACCAACAACCAGCCTCTCAGGCCCCTACCATTTATATAATCTCAGAAAAGGCCTCAATATTCCAAATATCAAACAATCACAGAAACTATCTGCAGCTGGCAAAATCATGCCCCTGCTAGAGTATGAGGCAAATCAGAATGAGCTACTATGGTCAGTCTGCTCCATATTCCCACACCTGGGATTAAAATGAAAGCATATTCTTATAATATTTCTGGGTTTTCCAAAGAAATCAAAACTCTAACATTGTCACTCAGGTGATTCTCTTCCTAAATATTAGGAGATTGGGTTGCTCTTAGAAGACACAAGAAACAGCTATAATTTCAGGTGTGTGTGTGTGTGTGTGTGTGTGTGTGTGTGTGTGTGTGCGTGTGCACGTGTTTGTTGAGTAATAATTGTGAATGGGTAGTTAAAATAGCCAGAACTAGACAGAGATGTAAAGAATAAAGACTAGGTTACCAACTGGGTGGTCCAACTTTGATTTATGCCATGACAGTCAGCAAGAATTTTCAGAGGATCTCAATCATGGGTGGAGGAGGGAAATCTCGGCCTCTTGTCTAGCTATGCCAATACAGCTTCATACTGCCCTCTTAAATAAAACGGAGTACAACCTTTGATATCTCTCTCTCTCTCTCTCTCTCTCTCTCTCTCCCCCAGTGTATCTTAGGTTCATCTCCCAGTAAATTTCCCTTGTCTGAATTGGCCTTTTGAAGAACACTGAGTTGAGAACAATCTGCAATGTTGCACAAAATATTTTTGACAATGAAATTGCTTTATGTTTAAATTAGCTTCTCTTGATTTTTGTGGCAATCGTTAATTTTTAAGTTTTAAATTAAGGAGACGAATATTAAGCCCAAGCTTTCATTACTGACTGGCTTGAGAAGAGTTACAAAACCTATCTGGATCTATTGTCCTCTACTTTACAACAAATTCTTAAAGATTCAGCACCATCATCCTGCAATCCAATGATTTGCATTATTCTGTAAAATACTGAAATTTTATACTTAGCAACTCCCTCTCTTTTTCCTCTATTCCTCCCAGGCATGGCCTCTGTACCACATCATTTTCAAATGTATTATACAAATTATAATTTCATCTAGTTACTATGGTGATCAGTAAGACTCAAATCCTTAGATAGGAATCCGAAATTTTGTTCTCATCAAAAATAATACTTATTGTTCCAGCCACATCCTGTAAGGACTAGCAAAACCTTAGAGCTAGAGGGTGAGAATCTGCATATTCTGGAATCCTAGTGGCAGAGGAATTAGAGGCATTGGAGGAGTCAAGACAGGAATCCTACCTAGTGTGATGTTTAAGATTGTGCAAAGGGTCAGTGATAGTGACCAAAGAGAAAGACACTTACCTTAGCAGGGCATCTGGCTAACTAGGAGGTAGATTTTGATCTCAGAGGCAGGATGCAGAGGTTGAAGGCTGCATGACATCTCAGGCTGCTTTCTCTTTATGAAGCAAAATGTTTATCACTTTGGTACAGTCACTGTCTCCAACTCTAGCCTGCAACCCTCTTTCCAAGACTCCAGAACAGAAACGGAAAACTCTTCCATAAAGGGAGGGGCTTGTTCTGTTCAAGCTATGAGGCAACCGATGCAGCCTTTCAGTTGTAAAACTGGGAGAGTCCCCAGACAAAGGATGAGGACTGGATTATTCTGTATTTTCTTTTCATTTCTTTGTATTTAATTTTCAAATTGAATTACATAGAACTTAAAAAATAATTTGAATCATATTTTTACATTTAAATAATAACAATGCTGCCTAGCTCAGGAATAGAACTCCTCTGCCAAAATCCTAACAACATTGGCTTTTGAAAGCTAAGGTGCAGTGAGGACTTATTCCTGGAGGTCTGCTTTACCACTGGGACCTGAGCTCACCACCTGGTCACAGCCCCCTTCTATGTGTGCCACCCATGAGGAGCCCAGCACTTTGTGCTTCCTCCTTTGCTGACCTTGTTTATTTTCCAGATGGAATTTGCTTGTTTGTAGGATCTGGCAGGTCCTTAGAACTTTTTTGAGATCACATCTGTTTTAAAACATCTTCTTTTATTCTCATATTTTAAGGAAGTGCTATCACCCTGCTACACTCAACGAATGATTTCTAACCTCTTATGACAATTTAAGTATCCTTTGACACACTCTGAAACTAGAACTGATTGTTCTCTGCTTTTTTCTCTCTGCTTATCCATAAAACATTTATCACACAATGGCTTGGCCATCATTTGTTAATATTTCTCTATCCCCGTGACAGAGAGAGCAAAAGAGGGAATTTTGTCTTTGCTACCTGTACCTGAGATGCACACACTTTTGACAGCATCCACAATGATGCTTATTTTAGAGTTTATTCAATTTGCAAAGATTTGGAAGCAAATTGAATGACAAATCGAATAGAAGGACAGCTAAATAATTTGCTGTGAAATATTTTCATGGTTTCAACAGAACAAGACCAATCTTTACCGCCCCTGCAACGGTCTCTGTAACTTAACAATTCAAAAGGGAAAACAGTAAAACAACACAGACGACATGAGGCTCTGCACTATAAGGAGTGAACTCTAAGAGAATTCGAACCCTAACAAGAAGCACATCAGGAGAAGAAATGAGACTTCAAGCCTCAACAAAACGGATTTTAACTCTTCATCTTGTGGAGGAAGAGGAAGGGAAATAATAATAAGCATAGGTATCGGTGGCCTGTTAATATAGTTTGTTTTACTTTTGAGTTATTATAAAAATACCATATTTAGTACATCGATTTTTCCACATCCCATTATTCCATGTTAAACAGAAGTAAAAGTAAGACAAATAAATGTATTTTGTTGAATGGAAATAATTCCAAAAAAGATGGGTGCATCGATACACAAGAGTTATTATCAGAATTATTTTCTATCATGACTTCATAAGGTATAGCTCTGACATTTCAATGGCAGTTTTAATTTTATTTAAATTGTCAGGGATTAAAGTTCTTGAATTTAAAATGGTTGATTACCATAAAGATGCTACTCCCTAAATTATAGCTTAAAGGCTAAAAAAGATTAAGACAAAACCAAGAGCTGTTTCTGTAACCTCATGTTCTGCTTTCATGTCTAATCCTCTCCCTGCGACTGAGAAGGCTGAGAACAATACAGTTTGTGTTTCCCTCTTCCTTTTCCCCTCCCTCTTGATGCTTCTACTTCCATTGCTATTTTACATTTCCAACTTCTTGTAATAGTCTTTTATGTAAGCAATTTTTGATGCCGTTTTATGTTTTTGACAGAGTATTTCTATTCCTTAGGGCTCTTATTGTTTTTATCCTAGTATCTTAAAGTACAAGTTTTCATCATTAGAATATTTTATGAGAAGAATTCAGGGAAAGATAAGCAACACAGAGAACATATTTTTGCTCTTGTTTTTTGAACATGTTTTGCTCTTTTTTTCCACATTTGTGTACATTTTTATTTTAGAAGTTCCATTGAATAAAGTCATGTTTTGACTTATAAGACTTTTGTATATTATAAAGTTTACTACATTGTAAAATGACGATTGTATTTTCTTGGGTTAAGAAGGTTTCTCTGACAATTACATTATCTTTGTTGCCACAGTAAATCAAAAGGAACTATTATTGCTATTGTGACTGGTGACATAGAAAGAATTAAAATATTCAACATTGAAATGTTGTGGTTACCATCTATCTTCTGTTTGTGTGCTTGGCCTGCTGTTTAAGAAAACCAAACACAACCAAACAATCAAACAGTTCTTTTTCCTAAAGGAATGAAAGCAAGCTACGCATGGAAATGGCTATGCATGCTTTCAGAGGAGACAAGTAATCATTAATCTTTCTGAGCTGTGAGTTCCATTAAAGTATAGTATATAGCATATACTATAGTAGAGTATATAGTATAGCACATTATGCTAAAATAACCACAACAATAGTGTCATTAATGTCAGGGAAATAACCAACCCACTTCTGATTGAATATAAGTCCTGCTCCACGAAGTGAAACCCACACAGGACACACATGTTGTTCATTTTAGCTTATCTAAGAAAATGCAGAGTAAATGTACTTGTTTGTACTTATGTGGCCAAGCCTTCCCATTCTACAGCATTCAAAGATAGCTGTGTCGTTTTCAAAGACATATCCCTGTTTTTAAGCATGATGTAGAACATTAAGTTATTTATATTAATATAAATTCCACAGTGATTTAGAAAGAACCTGTAGAACTGGCATTCTCTCTCATTCACTGGCATTACAAGAACTGTGGAGAGAAAATCCTGAAGTATTTTCTCTGTTTTTTTCTCCCATTGAGTGAGGATGGCAGCTGACACCAACTTGACCAAGTCCACCATCTCCCTTGCTCACATCCTGTCACTAGGTGAGAGGTGGGTCCATTCCTGCAAGAGATAACTTTTTCAAGGCCTTCCTTGACCCTCTTATCTAAGCAGGATACTTTAACTTCACTGCTAATGGTGCATTATTCTCTTTTTCTCATTCTTTTTTAGCCCACAGAAAAGGGAAGCTACTCAGTTATTCAATAATCACAGGAATCTTTGCAGTGCTTGTATTGAAATAATACATAACATCTAATTTATTACAACGGAATGTATCTCTTAGAATGTTCCATTTATCGTCGATAGCTAAGTGTGAAATGCTTTAGAGGCTAGCTGACTTATTAATGCCCCATTGAGACAATAAAACAATTGTCTAAGGCTGGCCATGCCCTTACAGTTATGTTAGGCACTACAGTTATGCCATTTAGCGTTAAAAATACCAGGACTGAATACAGTGCATCCTACTTCTAATGCTTGCTTACCTGCAAGCCACTTACATTTTCTCTCTTGGTTTTCTTTTATTTCATTATTTGTATTCTTTAAAGAGGTATCCTCATTACTTTTCTACAGCTGTGATAAAATACCATGACTAATGTAACTTAGACAGGAAAATCACCATACTAGCATACAAAGTAACATGTTCCATTGTGGCATTTTCAAATATACATTTTCCTTATCTTCCTCACCTTCCATCTTGCCTTCCCCTCCTACAATGAACACTTACACACTCAATAACTTCCTTTCCTCTTTTATAGGTTATTCTCTATAACCATTTTATGATACCCACATTCTAATGGCTATAGTTAGTGGGAGGGTATGCGTGTGTGTGTGTGTGTTATGTATGTATGTGTTTGTAAAATGGGAGAGAAGAGACACACAGAGAGTGAATGAACAAGAGAGTGAGAGAGAGAGTGAGTGAGAGAGCAAGAGCGAGAAACAGAGGAAGAGAAAGAGAGAGGGGTTAAATGAAAGCACGTGTGTGGGTTATTCTGTGGTAGGATATAGTCCTTTGTGTCATGCCCAGGAGTGGTACCATTTGGCTTTTTTAGAACCTTCCATACTGATTTGCAGAATGACTGTAAAACTTTACACTCCAGTCTTCAATGAATAAGTGTTATTAGTTCCTTATATTTGCTAAACATATGCTGTCACTTGTTCTCTTCATGATGTAGACATTCTGACTGGTGTGAGATATAACCTTAAAGTTATTTTAATGTAAATTTCCTGATTGTAAAGTATACTGGACACGTTTTTAAAATTATTTGTATTACTCTCCTAAGAATTCTTTGTTCAATGCATTTCTTGGCTTGTAGGGGTTTGTGTGTGTGTGTGTGTGTGTGTGTGTGTGTGTGTGTGTGTGTGTGTATTCAGATTCTCATATGCACTGCTACAAACCTCCTGAGTCAATTCTCCCTTTCCAAGGCTGTCCATTTACTCTGCCAATTGTTTCCTTTGCTGAGAGAGGGTTGGAATGACATTTGTCATTGTCTTGGACTATTTGTATTGAAGACTTTTTCTAAAATTTTCTTGCCTATGTCTGTGAGGCAAGAGAAAAAAAAGTATTTTTTTTTCTATATAGACACAGAAGTATTTTTCTGTCTTTTCCTCCTTAAATTGCAATGTTTCACGTTTTAAGTAAGGTCTTCAGTCCACTGTGATTATTGTAGAGTCTGATGACTATGGATCTAATTTGTCCTTCTGTAAGTAGAACACCCACTTCATCCATACTTTTTTTGAATAGGTTGCCTTTTTTTTCCCCACACTTACATGCTTTGGGTAATCTTGTCAGTCAAATATTAGCTTGCTATGGCTGTGTAAACTTATTTCTTGGTCTTCTAAACTATTCTATTGTTTTATCTAAGTGCCAGTAACATACTTTCATTGTCACTATGGCTCTGCATTATAATTTGAGGTCAGGAAGTTGATCCACTAAAGTTATTTCTGTTTAGGGTATTTTGGATACCCATTCATGGCTATGTTTCCAGATAAATTTTCTTAGTTTTAACACATAGAAATTGAGAATGTTACCAATTTCATTGGATTGTTTAGTGGCTGAATTAGCACTTGTACAGTTGTAGAATCAGACATAGAGCATAAAAAGCGTCGCAAATGCAGTATGTGTTTGTTAAAAGGCAATTGTGCATTAATCCAATGTTCTTCCTTACAATCATCAGTTTGTCCCCTTCATTCAATAAACAATATATTGGTTATTTTTTTTTCATTCTCCTTACACTGTGCTGTGCTCTGGAACTTGAAGGAAGTTGACATTCATAGTCCATTGTCAGTAATGACCTACAAATTAGATGGACACTTGGAGTATACTATGCATCTTAAAGTGTTGAAGACATTTGAAGGCATTAAAGCTAATTGATCTAGCTGGAGCTTGTCCAGAACAGCCATGGAAAATGCATTGTGAAGATTTTATTGACTATTAGTGGCAAAGCCCTTGATTTTCTATGTCCTCTAAATGGCAACACCTCCTTTCTCTTAGTTGTCTGCCAGAAGTAGAAGCAAATTCAAGTTCCCTAAGATTTATCTCCAGTCATTGCTTAGACATAAAATGTCGCAGACTATTTCTGTCAGTGAGGTCATCTGGGAGAGACTTAAGGACTGTCAGTTCAGAAGCTTGGATGCGTGGCCTAGTACACCTAAATCTCCCCTAAATCCCAGGTTTTCTCATCTGGAAAGAGGATATTAGTAGCTACGTAATTAAGTTGGCTGTAAAAACTTAAGCTGCTGACATTACTACTGTGTCTTGCACAGGACCTGGATAAGAGGAAATAATCTACCATGTTACTATTATCCATGAGAAATCAAAACTTTCAATTATTCATTTAACACTTTCATTGAGCTGAGCTCTGAATGGGTAATTTTGCTTTTTGTACAACACTTCTCAGTCACATGAAAGAAAAGACACCATATTCTCAAATCCGAACTAATGTTCAGAAGCTTATATTTTTAGGCATTTATAGATTCTACCATCTACTATATACGAATCTTTATAGTCAATGAGGACTATGCTGGTTTATGTATTCTTAATTTATTTGATACATTAAGTATTTAACAATGAATAGACGAGGGTTGTTATTGAGGGTTTGAAATGCATTTTGTTCATCAGGCATCAAAGTAATTAGCAGTGCGATTACGTCATTGGTGGACAGACGGGAAGTTTTCCTTCTTTAAGATGTTGTTGAAGCTACACACATTCAAACTGTCTATGGAGCATCTCCACAATGTTTCCTTACATGGGCTGTCAGATTACTTTAGTGAAAGCAGACACCCACTTATCTACATTTTGCTACCCTTTTTATTTAAGAAACAAATAGAAACCGCATTTAGCTGTTTTCCCTGTGATGCATATTTTCTCACTACACTGCAGTGATTTTTTTTTTTGTCTCTTGCAGCATCCGTCATATTTTTAATTGATATTTTTCCAATCTTAGTCTCCATACATGTTCACCAAAATTTTAAGGTAGAGACCTTTGTGAAATTCAGCAGTATTTTAGCTTAAGAAGGAAATTCTGTGTTTATCACTTACCAGTATGAACTTTCACATTTTCCTGGAAAATAATAAAATAAATTAGTGGACAACCCCGGGAAAGTACACAGCCAGACTTCTGAGATTGCCTATATTACATGCTTGATCCCTGTACTGGCTAG
>NC_034590.1:162016186-162022606 GCF_900095145.1 Mus pahari | reverse complement strand
ATAAACCCTTTCCTCCCCAACCTGCTTCTTGGTCATGATATTTGTGCAGGAATAGAAACCCTGACTAAGACAATCCTGTTTTGACAAATTTAAGGTTAGTTAAGTCTCTTCTTCTCTTTGATTTCCAGAAGTATCTCTGTCCATGCTACGGGTATAATGAGACTTTTTTTCAGGTCTCCAGTCTTATCAGCTTTATTTTTTTTTAATTAGATGTTTTCTTTATTTACATTTCAAATGTTATCCCCTTTCCTGGTTTCCCTTCCAAAAGCCCGCTATCCCATGCCCATTCCCCCTGCTTACCAACCTGTCCTGGCATTCACCTACACTGGGGCATCAAGCCTTCACAGGACCAGGGGGTCTCTCCTCCCATAGATGACTGACAGGGCCATGCTCTTCTACAGGCTGGAGCCATGGGTCCCTACATGTGTACTCTTTGGTTGGTGGTTTAATCCCTGGGAGTTCTAGGGGTACTGGTTGGTTCATATATTTGTTCCTCCTATGGGGATTCAAACCCCTTCAGCTCCTTCAGAAATTTCTCTAACTCCTCCATTGGAGACCTTGTGCTCAGTCCAATGGTTGACTGAGAGCAGCCACCTCTGTATTTGTCAGGCACTGGCAGAGTCTCTCAGGAGACAGCTATATCTGGCTCCTGTCATCAAGCACTTGTTGGTATCCACAATAGTGTCTGGATTTGGTAACTGTATATGGGATGGATCCCCAGGTGGGGCAGTCTCTGGATAGCCTTTCCTTCAGTCGCTGCTCCTCACTTCCTCTCTGTATCTCCTCCCATAGGTATTTTTTTTTCAAGTAAAGTATTTTTGCTACTTATCGGTGAGTCGACATTCTAACTGCTGAGTAAAACAACTATGCTTCCAGTTCTTAAGAGATTTGTCTTCTAATGATGAAAATTGAAGCAAGTAAGCAATAAGACCACTACAGAAACTGGAACATGGAGGGATACTGTGTCCATAGGGGCTGCCATTTTGTTAATAGATCCCACAGATAAAAGTCTAAACCATTTCAAATTGATGGAAAACATATGCTTTGTATAGATTTCTGAGATTATATTCTAGGCAGTCCATAGAACAAGACAAAACTCCTCCAGATGCAAAGAATTTAGAACATTATAAGATCAGGGCAGGGATATCTAGAGCAGCTGGAGCAGGAATATATCAGGAGACAATAGCAGAACTGAACAACACGGGCCAGGTCAGGGTAGCCGTGAGTCCTCAGAGCATCAAGGCTTCCATTCCATCCACAGTAGGAAGTGTGTACTGATACGTATCAGAACAATTTGCTCTGAGCGAGCACTTCTTCTATCTTTACAAGGAGTCGTTTGAATGAAAAGATATAGACCTGGAACTGAATGATGGAACTTTAGTCCTCAATACTTTTAAACATTTTTAAATGTTCTAAAAATTCTTATTCTAGATCTTTTAAAAGTGCTGTCAAGAAAAATAAGTAATTAGTGTAAAACTCTTACATTGTGTTATATTTTGTTGATATTAGATGGCAGGCTTGGACTCAGAACTTTGAACACAGGGCCTTTGTTATTTCTACTCAAGGGCTCAAAACTGGTTAGTGCCCCTCCTCAGAGACTCCCAAGTGTATCTGGGACGGCTAAATGTGAGCCCCTGTTCCTGCTTTTACATTTCCTGTCCTACTCTTCCTCTCTCTTGTCTACTATACTGTCATGAAAACACTAGGTTTATTGTTAAGGTTCCAGCTTCTCCCCTCTGAAGTCTTGAAGGAAATGAATGTATCCTGCACCATTATGGAGACAGTCCTTTTCCAGCTTCATGTTATGTTTTCATGACTACCACCATGATAGGCACCATTAAAATCTCCTTCCCTGTCTCGTCCTAACTTGTCTCCTTAATCACTGTTCTATTAGGGACCAAAACAACCCCAGACTCTGAATAAGATCATGCATCCTTTGTTTCCATGTTCTCTCTCTCTCTCTCTCTCTCTCTCTCTCTCTCTCTCTCTCTCTCTCTCTCTCTCTCTCTCTCTCTCTCTCTCTCTCTCTCTCTCTCTCTCTCTCTCTCTCTCCCTCTCTCTCTCTCCATATCTGATTTGAGTCACTACAAAACTAACCAAGAAAAGAAAGCTTAGGAAGACAAAAAAAAATCTTTATACTTCTCCAACTGCATGCAGATCTGCCCAAATCATGACAATCTTCCAAATTCCTCAAATCTCTCTAATAATTGATCTGATGCTGACATTGGTGTTGGCTGAGATTGTTCACAATTCCTAAAGCCCCTCCTGCTGGAGTTTTAGAAAGTAAATTTGCATTTCAGGAGGATGTTATCACTTAATCAATGCCATTACTGCCCAGAGGATGGAGAAAGAAAGGGTTTACTGAATGAAATACTTCTTAATCAGTCGTTGGCCTCAGCCATGGTCCCCTTGATTTATAGAGGAAGTGATCAATCAACAGAAGACAAGGCCTTTCCATTACCTTGAGCCCTGGGCCTTGAGCCAACTCATCTTGCTGAACTTAAGGGATGAAAACAAGGACACCAGGGATGGATTCTTTCTTCCATGGGTTTTCAGGGAACACTCCTCGTGGGTTTTACCCATGCATCTGAGGCTCTTCAATTCGAAGAAGCAAAGTTTTAGGATTCATGAGATGACAGGATGGTTATATTTCCAAGGAATAGCCAAAGGAAAGAAGACGTCTCTTACTATTTGAGAGAGAACAAGTGAGCACATGCTTAGGGTCACAGTCCAGTGAGACACTATAAAGAAGCAGTGGACACGCATGAATCTTCACCCATTCCTTTCCCTTGCAAAAGCGAAGAACAGTGGAGAGACTGGGAGGGAGGGAGGGAGGGAGGGAAAGGGAAAGGGAAAGGGAAAGTAAACTGTTGCTTCTAACCAAGGTACCCAAAACTCCCTCATATCCAGAATGGCACTGTGTCTACAGTTGCATAGTGGTTGGTCTAATTTATACCATATCTATTGTCATTTTAAAAATATTTTTCAATTACATGGGATCTCTAAGCAACAGCTATTTGCTGTATCCTGCCACTTACAGAAACAGAAAACCAGTAACTAGTGCAGCTTAGCAGACATTCCCAATCATCCTCTGGATGATACTTCTGGAATGTTCAAATGGCCCACAGGCCTACCAGTGAGCTCTTTATGATCCCAAGAGAAGGAAGTCTTTGGCCAAGAGGAACAATTGCAGGTATTGCACATCCAGCCGCCACAGAATCACTGCTGTAGGGCCCTCCACAGGTTACAGTGAGGAGGCTCCAGCATTTTTGCCTGGCTGAGTTCAGGTTCTTGTAAAATGCTCCACATTCCACCATGACATGCTTTCATACACCTCATTGAAACCAAATTGCTGCAATTTTTCTCATCTGTGTTCCAATCGTGTTGATTAAAACGAATTACTAACAGTAATTTTAGCACTGACCGATTTTATCAGGAAGACTATACAAAAGTCTGGACCCCAGCAAAATTATCCTTGATGTAATCTCTAAAATCTTAAATAATATGAGCTGTAACCAGGCCTCTAAGTCTTCTCTGCCCACTTGAAACAACAGTCTTTCCCCTTATCCCACCCACCATCAATCTGCAGGGCCAGGCTGCATACCTGCTGCTCTGTCTGCCACTCTCTTCCGTTGCTTCTCTTGAGGCCTGTCAATCCTGACTTCTCATCTCTGCTAAAGTGTCAGTCCCAGAGACAGACATCTTCTATCACTCCTAAGCTCGGTGGACTAGCAAAGGCTCTGAAACCATGGAAACCACATATAACGATTATCAGATATTTTTAATATGTGTGTGTGTGCGTGCGCATGCGTGTGCGTGTGTGTGTGTGTGTGTGTGTGTGTGTGTGTGTGTGTGCATGCACACACTTAGAGGACAGAGGAGAAATTGTAGAAGTTAATTATCTCCTTCCCTGTGAAGTTTAGGAATTGAATTCAGGTCACCAGGTTTGAGACCAGACATTTGCACAGCAATTTTAATATGTTCCAAGGACTAAATGAAAACCAAGAAAGGGTAAGAAGTTGATAGAATGAAAAGGTTTCATAATGCTTGAAGCAGTGACAGTTTGATTGTTCCAGCCAGCACAAGAGCTTTTGGTGAATAAAATGGAAAAGTAGTAGTGTATGGGGTTTAACAGAGAGTTGGACAAATTATATAACAATTTTAAATTTAGTTCTGTATATCTACTGTTTAAAAAGATGAGAAAACATAGAAGATATTTTGGCATGTTTGACTTAGTTCATACTTTGTTTTGCTTGAAATTAATTGATAAGTTAAAAATGATGGATATCGCAGATAAAATCATCCTATACCATGCAAGAAGCTTTCATGATAACAAACAGTACAGTATCCAAGCACATTATCAAAATTAAGAAACTGCTAATGATGGGATACTACTAAGTAAAATATTGACTCAATTATATCAGTTTTACATGTAGAATGCATATACATAAAATATATAAAATACACATAAAATGTATTAAGTACATTGAGGCCATACCACAAATATGCACATAATCGAAAAACCTGTGCCAGCATGAAGAAACATGGAAAAGTTCCGTTCCATTACCCTTTGTATGGCAACAACTACTGATATGTTTTTATTCACTATAATTATGTTGTTTTTATACTATCAATAGAAAATTCATATAATTTTTAATATATACAACCA
The DNA here is from genome assembly GCF_900095145.1 of Mus pahari. NCBI lineage: Eukaryota > Metazoa > Chordata > Mammalia > Rodentia > Muridae > Mus > Mus pahari. The sequence continues at coordinate 162,017,937 of NC_034590.1, read as the reverse complement.
AGTTTTCAGTCAACGCAATGCCTTTTTGTTATGGCTTTGTCATAGAGATGCATGCTATACCTCAGCTAAAACTTGATTGGTTTGTAACATTTTGGTTTAAATGCCACACAACCAGTTAAATAGAATGAAAATATTTACTGTTCATATGATAGGCTTTATGGAGACAGTAGAACATGTATCCAATAAATAAATGAAAAATGCCTTTAAAATGAAAAATAACTGACTTTGCATTTTCCTTTGGTTATGGGAGGAGTCTGGGGTGACAGTTCCCATGTGTGCAGCAAACTTTATATGGTTGAAGCTTTCCACATATAGTGAAGAGAAACTAGTTTATCAGTTTACTGACATGTAAGTCCATAGAGGGTGGTAGAATGGTGACTGAAAGACTCAGAAGCAAGAAATGAAAAACAATTTGAGAAACTCTATTAGCCTGTGGGACTCAGCTAAATCGTTGAATATAATAGTTGGTAAACCTTACTTCAAGGTGGTTTTCCATTACATGGTTGTATTATAGTATGTATATCCAATCACCTGTTAAGAGGTATGTTAGGAATAAGAAAGCTTCTAGATTTGGGCTATTACACACTGAGATTCTATGGACATGGACATATAAGATTTTGTGGGGATATATGTCTCACTTCTCATGATAAATGCCCAGGCATGCAATTGCTTGGATCTATAATAAGACCATGTCTACTATTGTAAGGAGCCATTAAACTGCTAAACTATCATCAATAAAGAAACTATTCTTTTGAGTGAGTGTATGGGAGAGCCTTAAGTATGGCAATGATGTACATTTAAGGAGAATGGCACCATAATCTTATAAGGTTGAATAATTGGCCCCTAGTTAGTGGAAATGTTGAGGAGGATTAGAAGTGGCCTTTGAGATTGCAAGAGCCTCCTGCTGTTTCTAGTGTGTACTCTTGTTTCCTCCTTGTTCTTTGAGATATGAGCTCTCAATTATTCATGAGGCCATGGCATTGTGCCATGATCATAGATTCTAACCCTCTTAACCGATAAGCCAAACTAAAAGCTGTCTTTTATAAGTTGCTTTGTTCAGGGTGTTTTATCCTAGCAATAATAAAATATAGCAGCTTCAAAGTGAAAACTGAATAAGACTTACAATGACAATATGAAGCCTGGACAACTACTTAAGAGGCTTTATTCTGCTCCAAGATAGGCATGACTGTGGAAGACACAGACTGATAGTACTGAGGGCACTGAAGGGTAATTTCAATGTAGCTGAATAAATCAGATATTACATTTGATAGCTGTCAGAGTATTTGAAGGAAAAAAGATAAGTCAAAAACTACAAAATTTATATTGAACAATTAGGTGGCAAGTATTGACTGTGAACATGAAGAAGATAGGGATAAGTCCTTATGAAGGTGAATAATTTCTTAATCTTGGTGTTTTTTAGCATGTTATACTCTTAATTCAAGTGACCATGTTAAAGAGACACATAAAATTGTCAGAGTGGGTCAGAGCTAGAGAGATAATTAGCAGACATTGATATGAACAGTAGAGGTTTAGCCAGATCTGAATGTTTCCTATGGAATACAATAAGGAAAGAAAAGTTAGGCAACTCCTGGTGTTTACAAGGGGACTATTGTGCACTAATGACCTGAACAAGCTAAAAGGAATAAGCAGCATATGAGAAGAGAAAGGAGGGGGAATCAAAGAATAAGGAGGAGGAGGAGGGAGAGGAGGAGGAGGGAGAGGAGGAGGAGAAAGAAGAGAAGGAGGGAGAG
>NC_034590.1:162012080-162016114 GCF_900095145.1 Mus pahari | reverse complement strand
AGGAGGAGGAGGAGGAGGAGGAGGAGGAGGGAGAGGAGGAGGAGAAAGAAGGGAAGGAGGGAGAGAGGAGGACAGGAGGAGGAGGAGGAGGAGGAGGGAGAGGAGGACGAGAGGAGGAGGAGGAGGGAGAGGAGGAGGGAGAGGATGACAACTATCAGATTATAGTGACAGGCTGCATGAAACAGAAATGGAACAAAAACTATATGGGTTATTGCTGCAATAAAAAACATAACCAAATTGCAAGGTGGGGAGAAAAAGTTTAATTTGGCTTTATACTTCCATATTGTTGTTATTTATTGAAAGAAGTCAGAACAGGAATTTAAACAGAGCAGAGTTCTTGAGGCAGGAGTGAATACAGAAGCCATGGATGTGTGCTGCTTACTGGCTTGTTTGGTTTGCATTGTTAAGCCTGCTGTCTTATATCTCAGGACGACCAGCACAAGGTTGGCCACATAATGGGCTGGATCCTCTCCCATTGAACACTAACTGAGAAAATGCCTTACAGCTGGATCTAATGGAGGAATTCCCTCAGCTAATACCCCTTCCTCTCTGATGACTCTAGCTTCTATGAAGTTGACACAAAACCAGCCAGTACAATATGGAAGGTCAGGAAGTTATGACCATAGAATGCAGTCCAGAAGTCAGGTAGTAATGTATCAAAGGCACACACGTTAAGCACTTACAGTTCCAAGACCTGGTTAATATGGAGCTAGAATTACAATGCATGGAACTATGGTGTGTGTGTGTGTGTGTGTGTGTGTGTGTGTGTGTGTGTGTGTTCATGCATGTGCATGCATGTGCATGCATGTACACGCAAGAACATTTGCCTAATTCCTGGTCCCAGGACACTTAGTTCAATATTAACTCTATTTGTCTTTGAATTTGAATAGGACATTTGTCAGAAGATATGTTCTCACTGGTCTTTTACTAGAGCAGATTACTGTCCTGGATGCCTGTGACCAAGAAAGAGGGCTTCCAGCAGCTAATGACCTTCAGACTTAGACTATATCTTTCCTCTGCTGCAGATATTGACTTGCCAGCTTACCCAATCTCATATGCCAAATCCTTAAAATAAATTCTCATCTGTTTATACACATTCTATTGGCTGTGACATTCTGAAGGTCCATAATACAGATGCCTTCTCCTCTTCTTAGGAAGCAATCAATCAGTACATGAACACTAGTTCAGAAACTTTAGAAGAACTTTCTATCCTCTTAGCTACACATAGAACCATGAGAAAAGGCACATTGAACACTCCAAAGCTGAGAGGGAGTTCTTACCAGATCATGCACTCTTTCTTGATTTTTTTTTTCAGTGAATACTTTGTACATCAATAGTTATTCCTTTAGCCAAATTTTTGATATTAATTTGTGCTCTTGATTACAGAGTTACATGTTTCTCTCCACTCAGTGAGATCCCAACACAACATGGAAAGGGAATCCTTTCACTGTCACCATCAGTGCCTTGATCCCTCACAACACTGGGGAATCCTGTCCACCCCAGCCATGCCTCCCTGGGCTCTGATGCTTTCAGTGTTTCCTATTACTGTTCCTATTACTGTTTCCTATTCACTGTTTCTTGGCTCACAGTAAGCAAGCCTCTGAGAGTGGTTCCCACACCCCAACTCTACCCAGAGATGAGCTTTTACGAATTGACTCTCTCAGGCTTCTTCAGTCCACTTCCATCCCTTTGTTTAAATCAACAGCACCACATTTTCTACCAGGTTACTCCAGTCAGTAGCTACACTAGACTGAGACACATTTAGGTGATTTTCACTGTTCTTCCTTTTCTCCATTTGGATCCCTTCATACTTACTCTTTGTCCTGCTGCTGTCCCCTGCAGAAGCTCCTCCTCTTACCCTAATTCCATTCCCCGGGGAGACTCCACTGTTTGGTGCAAACACAGGGTCTCCTTAGCCCTCTCCTGATGCCGCTCTCAGCCACTACTACAATCCAATATCTATTCCTATGTATCAGTCACAGACCAGTAGGAGCCCTCTTTAACAGGAAGCACAGCCACCACACTTCACTAGGACCCAGAGATGACAAGAACAAAGACTTGAACACCCAACAAAGACAGGACCATATATCCACCCCAAGAAACACTTCATGTAAACAGAGAAACTCTGGGTTTAAATAATGTTATAAATCAAGTGTACCTAGCAAATAATTATAGAGCATTTGACCCAAACACAAAAGAATATACCATCTTAAAAACTCTTTTAATGTTCTACAAAATCACTACATATCGGTACATAATGCAAAAAGATTTGAATAACACTCTACATCTACCCAAGCTGAACAATAAGAGACATCAGAAACATATAAAATATAAATATATGAGCAATCCAATAATGAATAAAAGGTAAAAAAGATAGGAATCAAAAGGGAAATCAGAACTGTTTGAAATTGATAGAAAGTGAAAATAAAATACTGAACCTTATGAGACATAATGAATGCGGTCAGTTCTAAGGATAAATTTACAGCACAAAGTGTGTATTAAAATAAAAGAAACCAGAGATATTTCATATAAATAACTTAATTTCATACTTAAACTTCTAGAACAGCAAGGAAAAAAATCATACCCAAAAGGAAAAAATAGGAGGCTATAATGAAACCTGGTGCGGAAATCAATGAAATAGGAACAACAGCAAAGAATACAAGATATCAATGAAAGAAAAACTTGTTTAAGAAAACTAAAAAGATGAGCAATCCCTTAGCCATATTAAACCAAAAGATAAAGAAAGAAGATCCAAATTCACTTAATTAGAGACAAAAGGGGGGAATAACAAGAGATACTGAAGAAATTCACAGAATGACATGAACATATTTTAAAACCTGTACTCTACCATATGAAAAAATCTAAAACAAATAATTAAATTTATTAATGTATATGACTTACAAAAGTTAGATCAAGATTAAAAAAGCAACTTAAATAGACCTATATAAATGCTAGTAAAAATAGAAGTATTATATAGAAGCAGTATATAGAAGCAGTATATAGAAGCAGTATATAGAAATTCCCCAATAAACAAAAGCTCAGAGCCAGATGGATTCAGTACAGAATTCTGTGAGAACTTCAAAAAACAATTAATGCCAATACTTCTCATATAATTCTGAAAAATAGAAACTGAGGAATAATTCCTAATTCTTTTAGGAGACCACCTATTATCTTGATACCCAAACTACAAAAAATGTCAACACGTAATAAAAGTTATAAACCAAGATCCCTTATGAACATAGATGAAAATTTTATATAAAATACAAGCAAAAATACTTGCAAAATCATTACCTGTCATAATCAAGTAGGCTTCATCCCAGAGTTGCTGAATGATTCAACATATGTAAATTATAGGTGCAATCTACTACATAGAAATATTGAAAGACAAAAGATTGTATTATCATCTAATTAGATGTGGGAAAAGTCTTTGTCAAATCTCTAGGATATCTTAATGACAAGTCCTGGAAAGACGAGGAATACAAGGGACATACTTCAACATCATAAATACAATTTACAGTAAACCTATAGCAAACATCGACTCAAACTGAGATAAGTTAAAGCATTTACACTAAAGTCAGAGACAAGCAATGGTGTCCACTCTCTTCATAGAGATACATATATTATTTGAATTCTCAGCCATATCAAAAAGAAAAATAGTAAAGATGAAGGACATACAAATAGGAAAAGGAGACATAAAAGTATCTTTATTTGCAGATGATACACATCCCAAATTTCAAGTTGTATTCCATAGATACAGTAATTGAAAAACATTGTATTAGAATAAAAATGTTAATCAATGGAATATAATTGAAAACCCAGACATAATACATATATTTAGGGAAACCAAATTTTTATTTTATAAAAAAGCCAAACTACACTCTGGAGAAAATACTAAATCTTCAAAAAATGGTGCATATAAAACTGTGTGGCTGCATGTAAAAGAATGCCATATATATATATATATATATATATATATATATATATATATATATATATATATATATATATATATATATATATATATATATATATAT
>NC_034590.1:161966163-162011951 GCF_900095145.1 Mus pahari | reverse complement strand
TATATATATATATATATATATACATATGTATATATGTATATACGTATATACATATGTATATATATATGTATATACATATATATTTGTGTATGCATATATGTCATGTTTTATATATATACATCATGCAAAAGAATGTCAAATATACACATATATGTATATGTATATATATATTATATCACGTAAAAGAGCGCCAAATATTATGTGAGATATATATATATATATATATAAAATCACTCTGTACAAAACTCAACTTCAAATGGGTCTAAGAGATCAACATAAGAACAGATGTCAAAAGCTTGATGAAAGAGAAAATGGGGAATAAACTTGAACTCATCAGCATAGGAAAAGACTTTCTGAATAGGATACAAAGAGAAAAGGCATTAAGACCAAAATTTACTAAATAAGACTGCAGGACACTGAAAAGCTTCTGTGTCACAGCGGATAGCATCATTTCTGGAAAGTGATAGTGTACAGAACGGGATAGAACGTTCCCAAGTTACAGTCAGGTCAATGGTTAGGGTCTAGAATATATGCATTATCTATCTATTTATCTATCTATCTATCTGTCTGTCTGTCTGTCTGTCTGTCTATCTATCTATCTACCTATCTATCTATCTACCTATCTATCTACCTACCTACCTATCCATCCATCTATCTATAAACACCAGCAGAAACAAAGCAATGAACCTGAAGGTCAAGAAAACAAATGAATAACACAATTTTGAAAATGGGGTACCGAGCTAAATAGAGAGTTCACAGAAGTTGAAACACAAAGGGCTGAGAAACCAAGAAATGTTCAACAGTTTTAGTCATCAGTGAAATGTAAATTCATTGACATTTCATTTTATCAGAGTCTGAAAGGCCAAGATCAATAAAACAACCAGGAACACATCCTGTTAAGGATAAGGAGAAATGGAAGCACTTGTTCACGCTGTTGGAAGTACAGACTGATATAGCAACTATCAAAATCATATAGTTTCTTAGGAAACTGAGAATCAATCTACTTCAAGATCTAGCTATATCTCTCTTAGGCATGTACCATGAGTACTCACTTCTTGTTTCAGAGATTCTTGTCCATCTGTGTTTATTGCTGCTCTATTCTTAATAACCAGAAATTGGTAACAGCCTAGATATCCATCAACTGATGAATGGGTAACAAAAGTTTGATATAATTATGCAATGAAATATTAGTCAGTTCCTAAGAAAATGAAATCATGAAATTTGTAGGTAATTAATTTAAATCATGTAACCCAGACCCAAAAGAAAAGGACTGTATGTAGATGATACCTCTTAAACTTTCTTCTTTTTGCAAATTCATAGTTTTTTCGTTTACTTTACAATACAATTTCCTGATTGTATCTTCCCCTCCTTGCCTCCTCCAAGTCCCTTTCCTCCACTCCTCTCCCCTCCTCTCCCCTCCTCTCCACTCCTCTCCACTCCTCTCTACTCCTCCAACATCCTACTGCTCTCCGTTTTTTCTCAGAAAAGGGGAAGCCTCCCATGGATATCAACTCTGCCCCTTTGCCATATCAAGTTACAGTAGAACTAGAAGCATCTTCTACTTAGCCTAGACAGGCAGCCCCATTAGGAGAAAGGGATCTAAAAGCAGGCAACGGAGTCAGATACAGCCCTTGCTTCTGCTGCTAGGACTCCCACAATAGGACTGAGCTGTATAACTGTTACATACCTGCCAAGGGCCTAGGTCCATCCCTTAAATGCTCTTCTTGGCAATAGTATCTGTGTCCCCTCTGGGCCCGGGTACTCTGATTTATTCGTTTGTTTTTATGGTAACCTTCATCTCCATTGCTCCTTCAATCCTCCTCCCCCTCTTCCATAGGATTCCCCAAGCTCATCCAAATTTTTGTCTGTGGGTCTCTGCATATGTTGCTCTGGGACCATAAAGCCCAGGATTACAGAGGAAGGGTGGAGGGAGTTTCATCCTCAGTTACCTAAAATATGAGAACATCAGGAGTTGGCTTCCTGCCCCCTTCTAACCTGGTACCATATAGCCAGCTCCCCACCAAAAATATTACCAGGAATTTACTACCCTCACAGTTATCAGGCTTCACTCATTGCTCTTACCAATTTTTTCTCTCCTGTACCCTACACCCCTAAATATGTAGATGAAGTATCTTAACACCCTTGTCCTGGCCAAATGTACACGGACACAAAACCGTGCCCTAAAGGCCATGACCACCACCCAGGGGCATAAATACACATGCCCCCAATAAACTAAGCAAGTTCTCCAAAGCTTTTCCTGGATGTGTTCTTTGCCAGTGTGCATTCTGCCTGGCATCCCTGAGGAAGAAAAGGACAAGGGGCAGTACACTTCTGTCCGCTGCTAGGCATAGCCTCTTAGATGACATTTACATTAGATGCCTGTCTGTAAGAGTAGAATATTACTAATAGTGTCAGAGGTGGGCTCTCTTTCATGAAATGAGTCTCATGGGCCAGACATTGGTTGGCCATTCCCTCAATTTCTGCTCCATCTTTACCCCTGCACATCTTGCAGGCAGGAAAAAATTATGGATCTAAGAATTTGTGGCTGGGTTTGTGTCTCAGTCCCAACTTTGGAATTCTTTTCTGGTTATAGGACATAGTTGTTTCAGACTCCATATTCCCCACTGCTAGGAGTTTTAGCTAGGGTCACCTTCATAGTTTATTTGAAGTTTCCAGTGTTCTAGATTTCTAGTTCATTCCAGAGACCAGTTCCCTCTCTTCCTCTCTCTTCTGCTCACTTGAACCCTCCTACTCCTCTCTCCAGTCACTTGCCTACTCGCTTCCTTCTTTCCATCCATACCACACCCCTCATGTCTATTCTATTTCCCCTTCGCAGTGAGATTTAAGAACCTCCCCCTTGGGTCCTCCATGCTACATAGCTTCTTTGAGTCTGTGGTTATCTTGCACTTTATGACGAATATCCACTTATAAGTGAGTGCACACCATGTTTGTATGTTTAGGTTACCTCATTCCAAGATAAATCCATGTCTAGGATTAGTTGGTCTTCACAAAGTGAACCCAATATTATGTTTTGTGGATTTATATTCTCATTTTGTTTTGGTTTTGGCAATTTTTTTGTCTAGTGGTATTTTGCTTTTTTGTTTTGGTTATCTTTTAGTAGTTTTTTTATGTTTCTTTATTTCTTAGTTATTTGTTTTGAGAGAGAAAACATAAAGTTGGATGGGTAGGAAGATACGGAGGATCTGGCAGAGTTGGAGGAGTACATAACAAAAGTATATTTTATTTAAATTTTATATAAATACTAATAATAAAATAAAATAACCATATATATACATATATCTTTTTTCTATAGCCATATCATTGTTTTTGTGTATTTGCATATTTATTTTTAGTGCTCTGAAGCATTTTCATATAGAAGTACCTTAAATTTTTAAGTGGGAACAACAAAACCTTGTTTATAAACTATAAATAACTATCTTCCATATATATATATATATATATATATATATATATATATATATATATTTAGAAGTTCATCTGGCTTCATGTTAAATCCTTTGGTCCCACTGCTATTTTAAGTACATTTATTTATTTGTGTATTCATGTTTATAGACATACATGCATGCAACCGTACAGATGTACAGACGTACAGATCAAAGCTCAATGGCCAACTTGGTCCTCTCCTCCAGTCATGAGGATCCAGGAGATCAAACTGAGGTAGCAGACTTAGCAGATACCTAGTGAGCTGTCTTTCTGGCCCTGGATACCATATTCTAATCTTGGAAATATTGAAAACATGTCTGCATTTTCTCTTTGAAGAGTCTTGTTCCTCAGAAGCACACTGTTAAATAGATTTTGATGATTTGAATAGGGTTGACTCCCATAGATTCGTGTGTTGAACGCTTAGCCCTTAGGGGTGGCACTATTAAGTATGTGTGGCCTTGTTTGAGTAGGTGTGGGCTTGTTTGAGGAATTATGTCACTGTATATCAAGATGTAGAACTCTCGGCTCCTCCAGCATCATATCATATTGTAATAATATTCTTATACATGCTTAATGTATTACTTCCTTTCAAACAACATTCAAGTTTCTTCACCATATTGGAGGCCACTTTATTAATTTATTTTCCTAGGAAATTAATTTAAATTTCTGAAATGATTGAAATCTTTTTAATTTAACATTGGACAGTTCCATATATTTATATAGTAAATTTTAGTGATATTTTAAAACTAATTCCTCTCTCGCCTCCCTCCCTCTTCAGTGAAATCTTCCCAATAAGTCCTCCTATTTTCGTGGATTCATTCTGTGAATTTAGTTAGTATCCTGCCAGAGTGTGGGTAGGAGGTTATTTACTGGAACATGGTAACTTTCAGTGGCTACATCATAGAAAAAAGGAATACTCATTCTGCTAGAAAACATAAAACATCAATAGATTCTAAGGGATAAAGGATCAAAGGGCACTCCAAATCCAAGATGAGATCTATAAACACCCACCCTTTTGCAAATGACAGTGCAGTAAATTCATAAGAGCAAATGCTGTGTCATGGACACAATATGTCTTTATGATGCCATCTCCCCATCCTTGACTCTTAAATTCTTTCTGTGTACCTATCCAAGATGTTACCTGAATCTTGGATGGAGTGATGTTGCTGTATTATTGAGGACTGAACACTCCAATATCACCATCACTTATTCTTGACTTGTCCGATTAGGATTCTCAGCATTAATGGCTGCCCACTGATGTGCTGTGCTTTGTTCACAGTCACACCCCTCCCTTGACCCTCAGATCCTCATCTTCAAAAATATTGTGGTTTTTCTTAATATATATATTAAGAAAAGGTGATATTGGGTGTTATTTACTGTGGGAGGAACCACTCATTTCAAGCGAAAAACGTGTATAGGGCATTCATGGATCAGTTATATCTTTATAACTTCTTAACAACAATATCCATTATGTGTAAAAGTCACAAACAATGAGGACTGAAAATAAGACTAGATGAGACCTATCCTTGCTGAAGAAATAAGGGGAACAGTGGCTTCACATTATACAAGTGCTTCTGTGTAGAGTTTTTACATTGCACAGAAATCCATGTAGCAAAAAGGGAAATAAGAGATAAATGGAAATGAGAGATAAATGTATATTTTAGGAGTCAGTTTATTTTATTATTATTATTTTGGTGTCTCAAAAGCACATGTTCTAATATATTACTTAAAAAGTTACAACCACAATATACCGTTATTACACAACAGTGTGGTGAGTACACTGATAGCAGTCTCATTTTACTTTGGTCCTATAGTATTACAAGAATACTAAATATTGATGAATGCCAATTGAAGACTTCTAGACTATTTCAAAAAGTTATAAGATGCTATTTGCTTTTACAAAAAAAATACTTAAATACCTTAAAGCTGACATATCTATGACAAATATTAAAATAGGAAGAAAATCTAATGGCAAGCTAAAAGTTTTTCAGAGTTTACAATTTTATATTTTCTTTTTTCTTTTTTTTTAAATTAGATATTTACTTTAATTACATTTCAAATGTTGTCCTCTTTCCTGGTTTCTCCTCTTAAAATCCCCTATGTCCTCCCTCCTCCCCTGCTCACCAATCCACCCACTCCCACTTCCCTTTCCTGGCATTCCCCTACACTGGGGCATAGAACCTTCACAGGACCAAGGGCCTCTCCTCCCACTGATGACCAACTAGGCCATCCTCTGCTACATATTTGGATGGAGCCATGCATCCCACCATGTGTACTCTTTGGTTGGGGTTTAGGCCCTGGGAGCTCTGAGGGTACTGTTTAGTCCATATCCTTGTTCCTCCTATGGGGCTGCAAACCCCTTCAGCTTCCTGTGTCCTTTCTCTAGCTCCTTCATTGGGGACCCTGTGCTCCGTCCAATGATAGGCAGTGTGCAAACACCTCTGTGATTGTCAGGCACTGATGGGGCCTCTCAGGAGAAAGCTGTAACAGGTTTCTGTCAGCAAGTACTTGTTGGCATCCACAAAAGTGTGTGGGTTTGGGGACTATATATGGGATGGATCCCCAGGTCGGGCAGTCTCTGGATGGTGATTCCTTCAGTCTCTGCTCCACACTTTGTCTCTGTAACTCCTTCCATTGGTATTTTGTTCCCAATTCTAAGAAGAACTAAAGTATTCACACTTTGGCTTTCCTTCTTGAGTTTCGTGTGTTTTGTGATTTGTATCTTGGGTATTCTGAGCTTCTGGGCTAATATCCACTTATCAGTGAGGGCATAGCATGTATGCTCTTTTGAATTGGGTTACCTCACTCAGGAGGATATTTTCTTTTTTAATTTAATTTTATTTGTAATTCATTTTTACAAACTTTGGTCTTGTTTCTTCTTGAGTTTCATGTGGTTTGTGAATTGTATCTTGGGTATTGCAAGCTTCTGAGCTAATATCCACTTATCAGTGACTGCATACCATGTGGGTTCTTTTGTTATTGGCGTTACCTCACTCAGGTTGATATCCTCCAGATCCATCCATTTGCCTTAGAATTTCATAAATTCACTGTTTTTTTTTTTTTATAGCTGAGTAATACTCCTTGTGTAAATGTAAAACATTTTCTGTATACATTCCTGTTGAGGGACACCTTGGTTTTTTCCAGCTTCTGGCTATTATAAATAAGGCTGCAATGAACATAGTAGGGCATGTGTCCTTATTACATATTGGAGCATCTTCTGGGTATACGCCCAGGAGTGGTATTAGCGGGTCCTCAGATATTATTATGTCCAATTTTCTAAGGAACCACAAAATTGGTTTTCAGAGTAGTTGTACCAGTTTGCAAACCCACCAGCAATGGAGGAGTGTTCCTCTTTCTTCACATCCACACTGGCATCTGCTGTCAACCTGAGTTTTTTTATCTTAGCCATTCTGAGTGGTGTGAGATGGAATCTCAGGGTTGTTTTGATTTGTATTTCCCTGATGACTAAGGATGTTGAAGATTTCTTTAGGTGCTTCTCAGCAATTCAATTTTCCTCAGTTGATATTTTTTTTTTGTTTAGCTCTGTACCCCACTTTTTAATAGGGTTACTTGGTTCTCTGGAGTCTAACTTCTTGAGTTCTTTGTATATATTGGATGTTTGCACTCCATTGGATGTAGAATTGGTAAAGCTCTTTTCCCAATCTGTTGGTTGCCCTTTTGTGCTATTGAGAGTGTCCTTTGCCTTACAGAATCTTTGCAAGATAAATGCATTTTAAATTGAACTTGGAAAGGACACTTTCAGAGAGCAATACCAAACACCCATAATATACATATGTGAAGATGTTTAACAGGACTGAGTTACATTCCTGCTTTTAAGCTATTTTAATATAGTCCCGGAGTCTTTATTAGTTAGTCTTGTTATCTTTCTCAAAATATGCTGAGTTGAGCATTTTCCACTCTTACTCAACAGTGTAACGGTAACAGAGATAACAACTGGAAGGCAAAGCCCTGCTGATTCACATGTTGTTACAAGATGTTGAAATGCAAGCATCTAAGTTCACAAGAGATTTTAACTTGCAAAATCTTTGACACATAAGTTTAAAATGTGCAAATAAAAATCACAGTGTCACACTTGACTAACCTATAGTGGAAACAGAAGCCTGAACTGTTATTTAAGTGCAGGCAGCAACCTCTAAGTTTATGTAATTGACAAGCACCTGTATAGACACACAGGATAATGGGGCACAGACTAAAGGACATTCTTACCTTCAAGGAGACAATTAGTGATGTTTTGAGGATCTATTTTTGGACATTGTACATTGTTCTGAATTATGAGTCACCGTACCATCTGCAGGGAGTTGAATGGCTCTACTTTATGCATATTTTCAACATTTATATATTCAAAGCTACAAAATGGAGGATTAACTACATATTGATGTTGTGGAAAATATGACTGCAATTAACAAATAAATATATTTACTACATTTTGCAGCTATTCCTTTACTGGTGATAAGGATGTCTTACTAATTATTTTAAGTGGTCTTTTTTTAGAAAAATATTTGTGACATATTACTGTTATCCTCATGCAATATGTTTCTGTGTCTATACTGAACATTTTCACTGTATTACCTTTTTCCATCTTTTCCTTCTCTGAGTAAATACTGTCCTGCTCTGTATTTATTTGACTTCTGAAAGAGTCACACATATGGATGACAGCATAGAATGTGTTTTCTTCCAAATCAAATTATTTTACTTGGACATCCTTGGGTTTCAGCCATGCACCTTTGATAGGTGGTCTATGTTCCATTGACAATATCTATATGCCACAATATTTATAGTCTACTCATCTGTTAATAAAAATATAGAGTGTCTCCATCTCTAAGCAATGGAAGATAATGCTAAAAGAGGAACTAGCCATGCAACTGGCCATACAAAATGTTGACTTCATTTCCAATAACTATTTCCTCACTAAAGGGTTTTCTCGATTACATGGTCACTCCATGTTTAATTTGTTAAGGAGTCATTGTACAATTTTCTGTAAGTGCTGCCTAGAATTTCACTTTTCTATACAAACCAGCCAGGGTTTGTTTTATTTATTTATTTATTTATTTATTTATTTATTTATTTATTTATTGTAATAGCCAACTTATTGTGTATAAAGTAATATCCCATTGTGGATTTAATTCTCTTTTCTTTGACATTATTGACATTGAACACCTTTTCACATTTTGTACATTTTCATGTCTTATTTTGAAATTGTTTATTTAAATCTTTGCCTAATATTTAATGAGATTAAGCCTTTATTAGTTAACTCAAACTCCATGACTTTCGGCAGCTTGTGGGTGTTAACTCCATCTTAAAATTATGTCTCATAAATGTTTCTCCNGAATCAAGGTCTGCCTTTTTCAATTGAATATTTATTTTTCTCTTCATGCAAAGCTAGCTTTTACATTTTGTTTAACATGCTAAGATCATTTCAGAGACCCATAGGCTCAAAATTTTCACCTATGTTTTCTTTCTGTAATTTTATAGTTTAAGATCTTATATTTATAACTTTCATAAATGGAATAACAGTAGAAATAGCATCACCAAGAACATGGGAATATCCCTAAGTATATAAACACAACCTTTAAAAATTCCCCAGGTTAAACAAGAAACAAGACAAGAATTTCTTAAAATCTAAAGACAAAATATTAAACACAACATATAAAAACTATGAAATGTAGGAGAAGAATAAATGTTAAGAGTTTATAGGAGTAATTGCTGGCATACAAAAAGAACAAAGCTCATGAATAAACACCTTTATTTTACACCTCTATTAACTAGAAAAAAATTATTTATTCTAAAACACGAAGACTCCAAGTTGGCATAAGGTAGGAAATATAGATCAGAACAGAAATAAATAAAACAGATAACAGGAAGCGTAGGAAATATTATGAAGGTTTGGTTATGTGAAAATCATCACAAACTTTACAAAACGTATCAAAGGTAACAGTAAAAAGAGATAATAAATTTAAAGGCAGATATAAAAAAGTTTCAGTGGATGCTTTGGTCATAAAATGGCTTGTAAGGCACAGTTATGTGTTTTTATATGTCAGCAGATTGGATAACTCAACCAATTGATGCAATTGTAGAATCCAACACCTTCACAGAACTAAGAATGTGAAACCTGCAGAGCAAATGATTAAATCATTCTCCAAGAAACTCCCAGCCAAGAAAAGCAAGGACTGGATGCCCTTACAGAGGACAGCTACCAAAGATCCAAGACTCAGCGTTGATCTTCATGAATTCTTCAAGCAACATGACTACAGGGAATACACCTTGCTCACTTTCTGTTACCAGCATAACACTAACATCAGGGCAGAAACAGAAATCAGCTCTCCCACTGTACCAAAACGTACACATAACTGGACATCTGTCCTGTGGAACAACACTCCTTATGTGGAGAACAAAAGATGATGATGATGGCAATGATGAAGGGAAAACTGATCTAATACTGCTGGACACATGGATTTGTAGACTCAAACTCATATGTGGTAAGCATATATATGAGTGAGAAAAGTAACTACATCTGTTAGACGTGTTTCTTCCTTACAGCAAACCACCACGACATCATTGGCTGAATGCTAACCAGATTTGCCACTCTCAGAAGGACCATAAACATAAAATATGTTAATTAACATAATTGTTAGGATAAATCAACATATTTTTTCAAGATATTGAAAGAACTATATCTAAGCTACACAATAGTTCATAAATTA
Source organism: Mus pahari (assembly GCF_900095145.1). Classification (NCBI taxonomy): domain Eukaryota; kingdom Metazoa; phylum Chordata; class Mammalia; order Rodentia; family Muridae; genus Mus; species Mus pahari. Next base: position 162,001,785 of record NC_034590.1, on the reverse strand, counting down.
TCACAATTATTTATTCTCCTTAAATTCCACTTTTTCAGGACATTTAAGAAACAAAACTCAAAGATCATTCTCTAATGGATCTGGCAAACTTGTGGAAAAATAAAGTAAAGAACTGATAAGTTTCTAGAGCATTTAAAAGAGATTTGCAAACACACAGAAACACGATATCTGTGCAAGGAGGATCGGTGTATGGATGCTTTGCTTTTTAATGTCTTTGAGAAGCAAGAACCTTTGCCTGGTGTATAATTCAGAAAAAGAATTTGGATGGCTACCCAAGAGAGCAATACAGTGGAATAGAAAAGGTCATTTGCTTCTAATCCATTTGTGTTAAAAAGCAGCCACAATACTTAGTGCATTACACACTGTAAAAGCGTCCAAGCCAGCTGTTATTAATTATAACATCTTACTGGCAATCATTTATTTACTACATAACTTCACTTAAAGTGGATAGTTTTTTTTTCACATTTTTCCTGTATTTAAGGAATATGCCACTAGAAAGAGCCCATATCTGACATAACTCAAGTGGCCAAAAACCTGAGAGTATACAGATCATGAGCCTTAGGGAAAATCCTACTACTAAAATTTTGCTATGGAAAAACAACAATAAAATGATGCCTAATAATATACGGTTATACATGTAGATTAAAACACAACACTTAGCAAGAAAAGTTCTTCTCAAAGCAGATGATGATCACAGCAACCCACAAGTGGACAGTGGACAGATAGCAGGAGACTTTAGAGCTCCAGGACCCAAATGGGATGCCTTTATCGTACCCTTCCTTTGATGCCTTTATCGTACCCTTCCTTTCAAGGTTCAGGGAACTTCATGGAAGAATGGAAAGATCATGAAAGCCAAAGTTCAGGATGACTTCAAGAAGCAATACAAAATAAATTGCAGGGGTGTTCCTGTATGCTTCTTGGTTTGTTATTTTATCTCTTGTTGGATGTTTGTATATTTACTGTCTTGAGATAGAAAAAAAGGGGTAAAACATTAAATTAGAGGGTAGGGAGGTGAGGAGAATGTGGGAAGCATTCAGAAAGATTAAAGAAACTAATCAAAATATAAAGTATAAAAATTTTACATAAAATATGTTTTTTTAAATGCATGATCACCACATGAGCTGCAGAAAAACAAGATAGTTTTCCATCTTTGAATTTCTCATGGTAGCTGGCGGTTTTAAACAGTTTTGTTAGTTCTTTCCTAGGAAACACGTTCTTTGAAGTGCATGAAAAGTCACCATAGTTGACAATAACTTCTAGGAGAGACAGGACCAGTAATTTGGATGCTTCATTCTGCTTTTCTGCCCACTTAAAGTATGACCATTGACCCTGCTCAGTGTCCTTCTATCGTAAATTGCTGGTTTTCTTTTCTATAGATCTTAGTAATTCTCCATCAGGTAATTTCCCTAACTCCCACCATATATTTAAGGTCTAGTGGCTCTATTTTACTTCCCATAAGCTCCAAAATTATCTCCACCCAGAAATCTGCCTCTGTGACTTTAGCCAGCTTTCTTATCCAATGACAGCCATGGTAGCAGTAGTCTCATTTTTCTCTATCTTTCTGTTTTCTCCAGTTTTGTCTTGAGGGCACTGTGAGGAGCCTGTACAGAGAGGCAACAGCAAAATTTATCCTTATTTGAGTTTTGTCCAGGCTTCTTGTCAACCATTACAGAAAATACATGTTGAAAGAGGCCAAAGGTAAATCTGGATTTGCTTGATACTGCAATGACAAAAGTGTATGATTTCTTTCAAAATTATTGGTTCCAAAGTACTAAACATAAACATAAAAGGAATCATTTATTAGAATAAGATATTAGGATACTTTGCTTTGATGTAAGTTCATTGTGGTCTTCTGCTGAGAAATGAAATATGATGTGCTGGGGAGCATGTTATTCCTTAGTAATTTTCTTGGAGCTGGAGAGATGGCCCATGGTTGAGGGCTCAGTTTACAGCATCTATGTGATGTATGTCACAACTGGTTGTAACTCCAGCCCCTCGGACTCATTGTGGCCACAAGTAGCACCACTCACATGTAATACTTATATACAGACACACAAATGGGCACTAGTGTATAGTAATATAAAATAAGAGGAAATTTTTTAAAAATAGAAATCTTGAAAAATAGATTTCAAAACCTCAACCACATACATAAATCACCAAATATAGTTTCTAGAAGAAATTCTGGTAGTTGACAAGAAAGAAGAGTCTAAAGAAAAAAGTCAGAAATGAAAAAGCATACTAGGACATGTTCATGTGCCTTTTGATGCAAGATACAGTCACTGGTAAATTATTCTCAGTGCTAAGGCTGAGCTACATCATCTTCCCAAACATGAGTCATGAGCTAGCCACAATGGGAACAAAGCAACAACGGAGGAGAAACCATGTTTTCATCAGCTTAAAGTGATTTTCACCTTATAGCTACTTTTTCACCTCTCATTATGTTCCATTTTTTTCCATGAAAGACAAAACAAAAATCTATGAATGTAGACTGTGTTGCCCAAACAGATGCTATTCAACCCAGAGTACAGATTTTTTTTTTTTAATTCTACATCTTGGACTCCATAAGTCAGTTATATGACACTCACTCACTGAGTTAATGAGCTTGCTTTGTAAATGAAGGGGATATTCATGTGCATGGTAGTATTTGAGACTTAACATCTTTCAGGTCTCCGTATGCCAAGCCAACAGAAGATTTCAACCATCCTCACTGTCAGATTCCACCAATGGAGTTTGGGATGTTGACTCCTTCCTGCCCTCTTTATGTGACAACCTTGGGGTCACAATCAAGATTTTATCCACTCGAAAATTGACTAAAAGCTCTAAAATACTGATAAGATACTAACCAGTATGACTATGCACTTCTTTTATAAGCAAACTATCATTATATAGTAGTTTCTCTGGGTATTACAATTTTTTTTTCATGGAAAAAAATAAAATCCTAAAACATTTCTGTCTCCTGCCTGTTATCTTTCACATTGTTGGTAACTTTTGGGAGACTCAATTCAGCTGCTCTTGTTCTCAATGTATATTGCATATTCAGATCTTCAATGAACAATCTGGCAAGGTAGAGGACTCAGTAAAAATATCCAGATAGGTTGGCAGATATCTTGGGTCAGAGAAATCCAGGTCATTGTAAAATCCAATCTATTGGAACACATTGTGTAGGATACGGCAGACTGACATAATATGAAATTATTTGGCTTATCATAAATTGACATGATTATTTCTTTCTGCATATCAAAAATTCAAACTCTACAATGATTTTAAGTGTGCAAAGTTGAGTTACTACCCTCACCGACACTAGCATTTCACCACATTCACTTCTATCTCATTCTTCGGAGTACAGACATAATTAAGAAAATTGGATTATTGATCTTCCCTTCTCACTGAGTCCCTGAGACCTCTAGAGCATCCTGAGCTACCCTGAATAAGAGTGCTACTCCCGACAGACCATCATTATCCATCCATCTGCCTACCCACCTTCACCAGACCAACTGTTCTGAAAGCATACTGGTTAGACTCCCTTCCTACACTCATCTTCCCTGCCCTCTGAGGCTTCTGTGGCACCCCAGCTGCCCTGAGCAGTCCATTACTCCCATTGAACCCCTATTTTCCCATACCTTTCAGCCTACCTTCATTGGACCTGCTGTTCCTGAACCATACAGCCATAGGATACCCAATAGAGGCCTGCCACACCAGGATTATCAAAGTTAGCTCCCCTCTCAATACAAACTACAACAAGAACATGCAGGGACTAACGCCATCCAGATAACTGAAGGCCTTCAAAAAAAGAAAAATCAACAAAAGTCATGACAATATGCTACCTTCAGACCACAGCTACCCTAATACAGCATGCCCTAATATAACCTAATACAACGGAAGCACAACAACATGACCTTAAGTCCAATCCTATAAAAATGATAGAGACCTTTTAAAAGGAAACAAATAAATCCATTAAAGAAACACAAGAAAATGCAATCAAACGAGTAGAGATCTTTAAAGGTGAAACAACCCACTTAAAGAAATATAGGAAAATACATTTAAACTGGTGGAAGAAATAAGTAAAATTGTTCAAGACCTGAAAATAGTAATAGAAACAATAAAGAAAATGTAAACAGAGAAAATTATAAACATAGAAACCCTAGGGAAGAGAATAGAAGCAACAGATGCAGCCATCTCAAGCAGAATGCAAGCGATGGAAGACAAAATCTCAAGCAGAGAAGATACAAATAAGAAATTGATACGCAAGTCAAATAAAATGTTAAATCAAAAAAATTCCTGGCACAAAACCACCAGGAAATCTGTGATACCATGAAAAGATCCAACCTAAGACTAATAGGAATAGAAGAAGGTGAAGAGTCACAGGTCCAAAACCAGAAAGTTAAAAAAAAAAAATCATAGAAGAAAAATTGCCCAACCTAAAGAAATATATACCTATAAACATACAAGAAGTGTATACAACACAATTTAGACTAGACCAGAAAAGAAATAATAATTTCTTTTCTACCTAATAATAAAAACACAAATTATATAAGGCAAACAAAGAATATTAGAAGCAGTAAGGGGAAAAGACCAGGCAACAAAGGCAAACTTTTTAGAATCGTACCTGACTTCTCAACAGAGATTGTAAAAGCTACTAGGGCCTGGATCGTACAACCTCTAAAGACTGACAGTTCCCAGCCTAGATTACTATACACAGCAAATCCAACCCTCAACTACCATAGGTGGAGTAACAAGATATTTCAAAACAGATCCAAATTTAAACAGTATGTATGCATAAATCCAGCCCCAGAGAAAATTCTAGCAGGAAAACTCCAAAACAAGGAGGATGACTGCATCCAAGAAAATATAGGAAATAGGTAATTCTGTACCAGCAAAAACAAGGAACACACACACACACACACACACACACACCCACACACACACACACCATCAGAATCAAAATAACAGGAAACAACAACCATTGGTCAATAGCAATGGACTCAATTCCCCAATAAAAAGACACAGCCTAACAGAATGGATGAGGAAACAGAATCCATCTTTTTTTGCACATAAGAAACAAACCACAGCAATAAAGATTGATATTACTTCGGAGTAAAGAACTGGAGAAAACTTTTCCAAGCAATCGGACCCAAGAAGCAAGTTGGAAAAGACATTCTACTACCTAATAAAAAGACTTTCAGTGAAAATTAATCAAAAGAGACAGAGAAGGACACTTCATTCTCATCAAAGAAAAAAATCTACCAATATGCTATCTCAATTCTGGACATCTATACCCCAAACACAGAGGCACAGACATTTGCAAAAGAAACATGGATAAAGTTTAAATTGCACATTGAACCCCACAGATGAATAGGAGACTTCATCACCCCACTATCATCAATTGATAGGTCATCCAGACAAAAAATAAGCAGAGTAATAATGAAACTAACCAATATTAGGAATCAAATGGCCATAATACGCATCTACTGAATATTTCACCCAAACACAAAAGGATATACCTTCTTCTAAGCATTTCATATATCCTTCTCTAAAAATTGACTTTATAGTCAGTAACGAAGTAAGCCTCAACAGATACAGGAAAATTGAAATAATGCCTTGTATCTTATCAGACCACCATGGACTTCAACAACAATAGAAACACCAGTATGTGTAGATAAAAATGGAAACAGAACAAATTTCTACTCAATTAGCTGTGAGTCAGGGAAGAAATAGAGAAAGAAATTAAGGGTTTTCAAAACTTCAAAGAAAATTAAGACACTACATACCCACATTTATGAAACAAAATGAAAGCAGTACTAAGAGGAAAGTTCATAGCCATAAAGAAATTAGAAAGCTCTCATTCCTGCAATTTAAAAGTACACCTGAATGCTCTAGGGGAAAAAAAAAAAAAGAATCAAACAGACTGAAGAGGAGTAGAAGGAAGGAAATGATCCAAATCTGGGCAGAAATCAATCAATTAGAAACAAAGAAAACAATACAAAGAATCAACAAAGACAAGAGTGTTGAGAAAATCAACAACATAAAAACACCCTTTGCAAAACTAACCAAGAGACAGAGACACAGAATCAAAATTAACAAAGTCAGAAATGAAGATGGAGACACAACAGACAACTAGGAAAGTAAAAAAATCAGTAAGTTTTACTTCAAAACTGTACTCCACAAATTGGAAAATCTTTTTTTAAAAAAAATGGGTGGTTGCATAGACTGACACAACTTACCAAAGTTAAATCAACATCAGATAAATTATTTTAAAATGCTATAACCCTTAAGGAAATAGAAGAAATCATTAAAAGTCTCCCAACAAAAAAGGGCTCAAGGCCAGGTGATTTTAGTACAGAATTCTGTCAGATTTTCAAAGAAGAGCTAATATGATCATTCTTCAAACAATTTCACAAAACAGAAACAGAAGGAACACTGCTAAACCTATTCTATGAAGCCACTGTCATTCTGATACCTAAACCACACAAAGACTCAACAAAGAAAGAGAATTTCAAACTAATTTCTCTTAAGAACATTGGTGCAAGAATACTTAACAAAACAGTAACAAACTGAATCCAGAAACACATTAAAAATATCTTCCACCATGATCAAGTAGGGTTCAACTCTAAGATGGTGGTATGGTTTAATATATGAAAATCCATTAACGTAACCTACCACATAAACAATTTGAAAGAAAAAAATCACATGATTGTTCCATTAGATCTTGAAAAAAATTTGATAAAATCCAACACCCCTTCATGTTAATATCTTAGAGTCATGAGGGATACAAAACACATAACTAAATATAATAAGAGCAATATATAGCCAACCAATAGTGTACATCAAATTAAAGTAATTCCATTGAAATCAGGGACAAGACAAGGCTGCCCACTTTCTCCCTACCTATTCAACATAGTACTTGCAGTCCTAGCTAGAGTAATAAGACACTTAAAGTAGATCAAGGGAATAAAATTTGGAAGGAAGTAGTCAAAGTATCGCTATTTGTGGATGATAGGATAGTATATATAAAAGAACCCTAAAAATTCTACCAGAGAACTCCAATAACTAATAAACACCTTCAGCAAAGTGGCTGGATACAAAATTAACTCAAATAGATCAGTATCCCTCCTTTGTAAAAATGATAAACAGGCAGAGAAAGAAATTAGGGAAACAACACCCTTTACAATAGCCATGGATAGTATAAAATATCTTGGTGTAACTCTAACCAAGCAAGTGAAAGACATATGTGCCAAGAACTTCAAGTCACTGAATAAAGAAATTGAGGAAGATGGCTGAAAATAGAATGATTTCCCATGGTCATGGATGGGTAGGATTAACACAGAAAAATGGCTATCTTACCAAAAGCAGTCTACAGTTCCAATGCAATTCCCATCAAATTTCCAACACAATAATTTACAGATCCTGACAGATCAATCTTCAAATTCATATAGACAATCAAAAAACTCAGGACAGCTAAAACAATTTTGAACAATAAAAGACCTTCTGGAGTTATCACCATTCCTAACTTCAAGCTATACTGCAGAGCAATAGTAATAAAACAACTGCATGGTATTGGTATAGGAACAGACAGGTTGATCAATGGAATCATATCGAAGACTGTGATATAAACCAACACACCTATGAAAACTTGATTATTGACAAAGAAGACAAAATTATGCAATAGAAAAAAGAAAACCTCTTCAACAAATAGTGCTGGTCTAACTGATGTCTACAAGTAGAATAATGCCAGTTGATCCATATTTATCACCCTGCACAAAACTCAATTCCAAGTGGATCAAAGACCCCAATATAAAACAAAGTACACAGGAAGTGGGTAATAGCCTTGAATGCATTGGTACAGGAAATGGGCTCCTCAACAAAACACTAAAAGCTTAGGTACTAAAGTCAATGATTAGTAAATAGGACCTCATGAAACTGAAAAGCTTCTGTAAGGCAAAGGACACGGATGGGAGACTTGGAGGGCAACAGCAATTGGGATGTAAAGCAATTACCATCCAGTGGGGGGAAAAACAGCATTTTCAAAAAATGGTTCTGGCTCAACTGATGGTTAGCATGTAGAAGAATGCAAATCTATTCATTCTTATCTCCTTGTATAAAGCTCAAGTCCAAGTGGATCAAGGACCTCCACATAAAACCAGATACACTAAAACTAATAGAAAAGAAAGTGGGGAAGATCCTCAAGCACATGGGCACGGGGGAAAACTTCCTGAACAGAACACCAATAGCTTATGCTCTAAGAACAAGAAACGACAAATGGAACCTCATAAAATTGCAAAGCTTCTGTAAGGCAAAGGACACTGTCAATAGGACATAACGGCAACCAAAAGATTGGGAAAAGATCTTTACCAAGCCTACATCTGATAGAGGACTAATATCCAATATATACAAATAACTCAAGAAGTTATACTCCAAACAACCAAATGTACCCTATTAAAAAGTGGGGTACAGAGCTAAACAGAGAATTCTCAACTGAGGAACAAAATGGCTGTGAAGCACATAAAGAAATGTTCAACATCCTTAGTCATCAGGGAAATGCAAATCAAAACAACCCTGAGATTCCACTTCAAACCAGTCAGGATGGCTAGGATCAAAAACTCAGGTGACAGCAGATGCTGGAGAGGTTGTAGAGAAAAAGGAACACTCCTCCATTGCTGGTGGGTTTGCAAGCTGGTACAACCACTCTGGAAATTAATTTGGTGGTTCTTCAGAAAATTAGACATAGTATTACTTGAGGATCCAGCAATACCACTCCAACATGTTCATTGCAGCCTTATTTATAATAGTCAAAAGCTGGAAAGAACCCAAATGTCCCTCAACAGAGGAATAGATACAGAAAATGTTGTACATTTACACAATGGAGTACTACTCAGCTATTAAAAGCAATGGATTTATGAAATTCTTAGACAAATGGCTAGAACTAGAAAATATCATCCTCAGTTGTAGGGTCAGGCTTTGGGAAATCCTCTTGAGCTGAATCGTACTTTGGGCCAGTCACTGGACCTTCTTTTCCTCAGGCTCCTCTCCATTTCCATCCCTGTAATTCTTTCAGACAGAAACAATTATGGGTCAGAGGTGTGACTTGTGGGATGGCAGCCCCATCCCTCACTTGATGTCCTGTCTTCTAGCTGGAGGTGGACTCTATAAGTTCCCTTTCTCTCCCTATGAGTCCTGGGAGTCTCTCACCTCCCAGGGCTCTGGTGCGCTCTGGAGCGAGGGGGGGTGGGGGGGTGAGGGGGTGGGGGAGCAGGGGGGTGTCTCCCGACCTCCTATTTCCTGAGGTTGGATGTTTACCTTCTTTCTACTGACCCTCAGGGCTTCAGTCCTTTTTCCCTCACCCAACACCTGATCAGGTTCCCCTCTACCCCCCACTCTCCCAACCCCATCCACTTTCCCTCCCTCCCTCCCCACTTGTGATTGATTTCTTCTCTCTCCCATGTGGGACTGAGGAGTCCTCACTTGGACACTTCAGCTTGTTGAGTCTTTTGAATTCTGTGGACTGTATCTTGTGTATTGTGTATGGGTTTTTTTCTTTTTCTTTTCTTTTGCTTTTTCTTTTTTCATTCTTTCTTTTCTTTTGGGTAATATCCACTTATTAGCGAGTACATAACATGCATGTCCTTTTGGTCTGAGTTACCTCACTCAGGATGATATTTTCTAATTCCATCCATTTGCCTGCAAAACTCGGGATGTCCTTATTCTTAATATCTGAGTAGTATTCCATTGTGTAAATGAACCACATTTTCTGTAGACATTCTTCTGTCGTGGAACATCTCGGTTGTTTCCAGCTTCTGGCTATCACAAATAAGGCCACTATGAACATAGTGGAACATGTGTCCTGTGGCAAGGTGGGGCATCTTTTGGATATATTCCCAAGAGTAGGATTTCTGGGTCTTCAGATAGATCTATTTCCAATTTTCTGAGGAACACTCATAAAAAGGGATCATGACTACCCTCTGAAAGACCCAATAAGCAGATGAAAGGGTCAGATGCAGTTATTTCAACACAAACAATAGAAAGAAACAGCTGACCCCTGTTGTTGAATTAGGGAAAGCTGAAAGAAGCTGAGAAGAAGGGATATTCTGTTAGAGGACCAGCAGTCTTAATAATCTGGACCCCCAATATCTTTCAAACACTGGACCGCCAAACAGGCAGCATACACCAGCTGATATGAGGCCCCCAACACACATACAGTAGAGGACTTCTAGGTCTGTGTTCAGAGGTGATGCACCTAACCCACAAGAGACAGGATTCCCCAGTGAGTTAAGAGTTCAAGTAGGGTGGAGGTTAGTGCATTGACATGGAGACAGGGTGGTGTGGGGAGGAGGTGTGGGATGTAGAGCAGTTGGAAGGTGAATGAGCAGGGATGGGGATTGGAAAATGGAGTGTAAAAACTGAATTGCAAATTAAATTAAATTTTAAAAAAAGAAACTATCATCCTGAGTGAGGTAACCCAGTTCAAAAGAGCATACATGCTATGCACTCAGTGATAAGTGGATATTAGCCAGAAGCTCAGAATACCCAAGATACAAATCACAAAACACATGAAACCCAAGAAGGAAAGCCAAAGTATGGATACTTTGATTCTTCTTAGAAGTGGGAACAAAATACCAATGGAAGGAGTTACAGAGACAAAGTATAGAGCAGAGACTAAAGGAATCACCATCCAGAGACTGCCCCACCTGGGGATCCATCCCATATACAGTCACTAAACCTATACACTTTTGTGGATGCCAACAAGTGCTTGCTGACTGAAGCCTGTCATAGCTGTCTCCTGAGAGGCTCCACCAGTGCCTGACAATTACAGAGGTGGATGCACACAGCCTACCATTGGACGGAGCACAGGGTCCCCAATGAAGGAGCTAGAGAAAGGACCCAAGGAGCTGAAGGGTTTTGCAGCCCCATAGGAAGAACAACAATATGAACTAACCAGTACCCCCAGAGCTCCCGGGGACTAAACCACCAACCAAAGAGTACACACTGTAGGACACATGGCTCCATCCAAATATGTAGCAGAGGATGTCCTAGTTGGCCATCAATTGGAGGAGAGACCCTTGGTTCTGTGAAGTCTCTGTGCCCCAGTGTAGGGGAATGACAGTGCCAAGAAGCACATATGGTTGGGTTGGTGAGCAGAGGGAAGGGGGATGGGATAAGGGGTGTTCACAGGAGAAACCAGGAAACGGGATAACATTTGAAATGTAAAAACAGAAAATATCGAATAGAAATAAAAAATAAAAAATGGGATCATCAGATTCAATGAAATCAAACACACACCATTAAATAACTAAGGTCCATGCATGCTTAAATTCTGAGATCATATGAGATTTGGCACACTAATATACTCTTTTACATAGCATTAATATTGCTGAAGCTCTTTCTTCCAACCTTAAATGATAGATATCTAGCACTCAGTTGTTTCAGAGGTTATGACAAAGGTGATGACAATCATTTCCTGGACCTGATTTCTCCGGAAGCTGTGTCTTCAGTACCATGGGGATGCTTGGCTTCATCCCAAAACAGTGTTTCCATGACTGATGGAATTAACTAGTGGGATGTCAATAATTGAAAATAGGATTTAAACTTTGTATATGTTGGGATATGAAAGATAGAATATATATATATATATATATATATATATATATATATATATATATATATATATTCCCTGTCAATTTTGAAAATTATTTTTTTGTTCTCAGTCCACTGGTTTCTGATAATTCTACAAATGGATGCTGTAACAACCAGTCTGTATTTCCAGCTTTCAGCATTCAATACTCCTAGGNCAATAATTGAAAATAGGATTTAAACTTTGTATATATATATATATGTATATATTAGAATATATATATATATATATATATATATATATATATATATATATATATATATTCCCTGTCAAAAATGTATATAAATATTTTGTTCTCAGTCCACTGGTTTCTGATAATTCTACAAATGGATGCTGTAACAACCAGTCTGTATTTCCAGCTTTCAGCATTCAATACTCCTAGGCAAGTTTAGTAAAGAATAATTTCTGTCTTCTAATTTAACATAACTAAGGGTCATATGTATCAAACATTTTGCCAATATGTAATATGGGCTTAATTTGTCCAGCTTTCTGCAAGTATTTTTCCACACTTTACTCTCAAGATTTTAGCTTCTTTCTGGTACCCACTTCCAGTTCCTATGTATATGTGGACTAATTAGTGTTCACCAATTACAAACTAAAACCCACAGTTTTCATATCTCATAACATATACTCATTGTTTTGTGTTGTGACTCTGCATTTTGGGTCAGATTTGTTTTGTTTATACAAATTCCAATTTAGTGTACAGATTTACAGTATGCCTCTTTTATATATACTGAGGGGTACAGTAGCTAGTTATAGCATGAGCTTTTTGTGAAAGACTGATGAAAAATCAAGCACCAACTGAGTATTCTTTAACCTTCTACTAAAGTCAAAATAATAGTATATTTACCATAGGTTCAGGACAATCATTATCAGTGTCATAATTGACAAATGAAGGCCAATAATTTAATCTAATACCTGATGGGCCAATTTAAATGATGAGTTAGTATTGAATAGCTACTCTTACTGTAAAGAGAGTGTGTGGTTCCTTTCTACAGTGTAAAAAGTATGAGACAGGAAATACCACACTACCTAGAATGACCACATATTCCACAAATGGGGGACGCACAAAAACCTTTTCAGATTCCTAACACTCTTCTTACTTTTCAGATTCCTAACACTCTTCTTACTTTTCAGATTCCTAACACTCTTCTTACTTTCTGCTCTTCTCTGAGAATCAAGCTGCCCTACTGCTGCTCTGATTTCTTCTTTATCCTCTACATGTGTTGCAATAATATTCTGCAATCAATTAAAGAGTGCTTCCCATCAGTTAATACTAAATATTACTGATTAAGGATGTTAGTAAGCTCAAAGTCCTCCATTAGATCATAACTGGATCTAATTCCAAACAAAGAGAAACCCTGAAAGTTTGGAGTAGTTTCACCTGGGAGCAGCGGCCATAGTGAACGTTTTATGCCTTCACACATTGCCAATGTTGGTGGAAACAGCCCCAAAGTGAGCAGATAACTCAACATCCTCCTGTGCTTCAGACATAACTCCACTTGCATATTCTTATCCTGTTGCATGTAGAGGTTACCAAAGCACTTTATGGGCATCTTCTTTGGGTTTTGTAGGAGGCATTTGAACTCTGTAATTATTTTAATGTGTATATTTGTGAACAAAAGCAGCCAGCCAAAGAACAGGAGATGGAACATGTGACTGACTGTAGATAAGAGTTTGCAGATTGCAAGTACTTGTGTACACATTTCTTGGAAATGAAATTGCTTATCTGTCTGGGCGCATTAAACCAATCAGTGAGTCTTTTCCTCATGAAACTGGATTACAACTTCAAGGCCCATTCTACTGTAGCAGGTGGAAATCGGAGAATGTACATGGAGGTGATACAACAACCTGCCACCTTGTTTGAGATATGATTTCTTGTTTAATTAATCCACACATCATCCAACATGGCTTGTGAGTTTTAGACAATTCTCCTGTCCCTGTCTTTCATATCACCATAGCAGCACTGGGAATGAAGATACAACATACATTATCTGGACAATGCGGAATTTGAACTGAAGCCATCAGGAAAACATCTAATTCTTCCCTTGTGAGCTGGCAATATTAATTAATTCAGAAAGATTTATACTGAAATACAATGTGGATAATACAGTTCTGTATGGATAACCTATAGATGACATAATATTTTAGGAAAATAAAGGCATTAACTCTTGAAGTTTTAATGTCTAATGATACATTTTTTTTTTGTCTAGTCAACATACTCACTAGAATATTTCTACTCTCTTCCTTTCTGGAAACTTCTGGCATCTGTGCTGTGTCTTTATAGAATATGCTAACCAGAAACAGAGGAAATCATACAAATGGAGGAGCAGACAGCCAGAAGGATGTAGTATCTTTCCCAAGGTCATTCTGATATTCTTGGTGATGACAATGCAGAGATCAGGTTCTGTTCTAATCTACATTTTACTTTACTATCCAAGTCACTTCCCAAGACAAAGCTACCAGCCTCCCCTGCTATATTTTACCTAAAATTTTGATAAAAAATATTATTTAGAAAAACTAATAATAGAAAATGTGTTTATTTTTTCAACATATTCTTAGCTCTTGATTTACGTGTTTATGTATTCAATCTGAATTTTCGCAGACATAAATACAAATAGCTTTAGTAAATTTCAAAAACAATGTGTGGTAACTGCTGCAGAGAAACCAAACGTCTCTAAACCATCTTTGTCTTTGAAGGGTTTGCCACTGGTTCCAAGAAGAAAAGATAAGGATCTGTCCAGAACAATTAACAAAGCCCAGTGTTCAAGAAGAGTCAGCGGGGACCAACGATATGTCCCAGAAATAAGCTTAATTAGAACACAAAGCACTGGATACAGGGGAAAAAAACACAGCCCCCTACACCACTAGGGTCTGGTATTTATTTAGAACAGAATAAAAGAAAGAAAAAGATAATTCCAGGAGAGGTGAGTTCCCTGTGAGTACTCATAAAATACCTGGGTTTGAATATGTGCACGTCTGAAAATGAGTGTTTTAGCTGTAGTACTAAAATACACACAGCAGGGATGTCATACTTGGAGGTCATTAGTAACATGGTTGGGAATGAAGATGTAACTTACATGCAGAGGGGATTTATCTACAAATGTGACATATTTAAGATTCATAATTCTTGTCTTGCACTAAGGTGGTATAAAATTAAAGAAGAGGTTATATTTTGATGATAAAAAAAAAAAGGGATCAACAAAAGTATTAAAACCTCAATGTCTTAGAGGAGGACAGGAAATGTCAGAGATGGAGTCTAGACCCAGGAAGAACACAGGAGTCGAAAATAAAGGAAGATTTCACATGGGAAGTGCAATAGCATCAGCTCACACAGAACACAGGATCCAGACTCAGCTCCACATTTATTTTTCATAATCTTTCAAAGAGTTTTTGTGAGAAAAGTTTTGTATGTATTGTTGTAGAGTCACATTATGCTCATGTTTCTCTTTCATAAATTTCAAGTGCTTGGTCTTCTTAAAGATTACTATGAAATACTATTAAAGACCTTATAATTTTTGAAATGTCCACGTCTTTTTACCTAAATAACAAGAATAGATTTATCTTCCCAGATTTATTTATATTGGTCCCACTTCTCATTAATCTTGAAAACACTGGAGGTTAAATGTACCAGCTTCCTATGTTCATATATTTGAATTGTACAACTTCCAAATGATAAAAATTTTATTTGTATCTCAAAAAATATCATTAGTCTTCTAATCCTGTCTGTATTTGTATACAAAATGATTGTTTCAATTAGATATATTACAGTTAAACCAATAACTGTGTATCACCCTGAGAACTTCAATTTTTCTTTTTTTCTTTTTTTCTTTTTTTTTTTTTTTACCCCTTCAGCTCCTTCAGTCTTTTCCCTAAATCTTCTGTTGGGGTCCCCATGCTCAGTCCAGAATGTCAATTTTTCAAGACTCAATTATTATCATTTTTACACAGTAGTGTATCCAGATTTCTATATTTAAATGTTTAAAAGTAGAAATCTTGAAGAAACAGTACTAATTTCTTCTCATTTGATGTAAATTCTCATATAAAATTTTGACTTTTCTGGGAAAGCAGAAATAGGAGGATCTAGTGTTCTGAAGACCAAAGTGTCTAGGTGAATCACTGAACTCCAGGGTCAGAAAGAAACTCTCTCTCCAAAGCTTAGGCAGAGAGTGATTATGAAAAAAACAGCATAGACCTTATGCTTTCCAATGCATGTGTACACACAAGCATAAACAAACAATAATAATAATAAATAACAATAATAATATAGTTCATTTCAGGTATGAAAAAATAAAGATATAATTTTATACCTAACATTAAATTAGGAAAAAATCTATACATTAAGAGAAATACACATAAACACATTTGTAATCTATGATGATGCAGAAGGAGGAGAAGTGTTTTAAGAATCCAGAGTTGATAGTTAATCGATGAGTACAGCTATCTTATGAATGTGGATGCTAGTGCATGTGTTGTCTTGAAACAATGGTCAGTGCAGACAGGCCTTGGTAGTTACTGTAAAGAATTCTGAACTTCAGGCGAAGCACCGAGCTGGGGGGAAAAGGGGGATTGAAGGGAGATTTCATAACTGACTTTCGTGCACAGAGACCTCAAAACAGTGGCATCAAATATATAAGATGTTGGTCTTGATTATTTTTGACATAATCCTGCATTTTGTGTAATACATATGCTTTGAAATTACTCCCTACTCCTAGGCATCTTTCTAGAAAGAAACAAAAGTTGTTTGGGTGCCTTTATCTATATGGCAGCCATCTGGAAGCTGCCCTCTATTTATGGATGGATAGGATGAGAGAGAATCAGATCCCTAAGTGCCACTTGTTAGCTTCTTGTCAGTTATATCAATTGAAGAATTGAAGAATCCAGAGTTCCCAAGCTAGTCAACATGGGGATATTTTCTGGGAAAGGAACAGAAAGATGGGGGGAGGGGGAGGTTGTTGATAGAAAAAGAAATAAGCATAACAAAACTTCACATGTGGAAAGAAATTTAAGCCACATGTATCCCTCATTGAGATTCCTCAACCTCCCTAGCACTTATGTCTGACTCTTGTACTTCAGGTTAACATGATAGAAATGGATGTTTAAATGGTTAAAAATCAATTTGAGGTTAACAACCTGAGACTTGACCAAATCCATAGAAATTACTGAAATCAGCACCTTGAGGTTCATTTCACACAGAAAGTGTAAGAAATTAGACAGGGAATTCATTATTGATTCTTGTCTGCTGTGAACTCTTCAGATCTATTCTGAGAGGCAGGCTTTATCCACTCAACTCATCCTTTATTTTGATGTACCCGTACCTTTCACTGCCTCTTCAATTCCACTCCCCAACTCAAAAGAATTGAACAAAATAAAGATTAACAAATAAAATCACAAGATTATATATTTGACCTGTCTTTCTCTTTATTAATATAAAAATGAGCAAAAAGATATTTCTAAAGACTCAAACGTACAAAATTTCTAAAGACTTGAACTTGTGAATATGATTCTCCATGACTGCTTTGTACTGTAGGGGCCAAGAATCCAGCAGTTGTTTAGTATAAAAGCCTGGATATATTACCCTTTCCTATCTAGCACTGAAGGATTCCTAGAGAGTTGACGGTCTTAAGTTTACATTAGAATAGTCACAAGCTGGTTGTAATATCAGTAAAGGGTGACAAAGCAAAGGGTAAATGAATGTAAATGATTACAGGCAGGCAAAACCTACTTTCCTGTTCTTTTATCCGGGAGGCCACCATAAAGTGCCACCTGCAAAGAATCTGACCAAGAAGATCTCTCACAGGAGTTCCTAGCTGCTTGTGTATTAAGTGAGTCAAGATGCAGTCACATCGGCAACCAAAAGCTGACCATCACAGTCTACAGTGTCATGGTATCCTGTCTTCAAAGCACAGTTCTACCAATTTCCACAACCTGAGCAAATGTAGTGACTATAAATAAAATATTACAGATACCAAGAAATTAATGTCACCTGCTTGTATAATACAGCTGTATTAGGAAAATATTAAACTCATAAACACAGTGTATTTGTCAGACTCTTGGAATAAGAGTTGGGCCTAAACAGATAAGAATAGAGAATAGTCAAAGGCCAGAAAGTTTCTACTGAAGAGGAAGGTTAATTCTAGTGATCTATTGAACAGCATTTTAACTATAGATAATGCCAACGCATATTTTAAAATAGATGAAAGTGGGGATTTAAGTGTTTTCCTGCACAAGAAAAAAAAAGAATATAATGTGATAGCTATGTTAATTATCCTGCTTTGATTACTCACCCCACATTAAAACATTTCATATACACCATAAAGTATACAATTCTGACCTTCTATTAAAATTGAACTGTTGTTTTCTTCCTAGATCGTCCCTCATCCTCTGAATGTGTAAGCAGCCTCAAGTGTTTTCTTTGGAGTTCTGTCTCTGCCCTGTGCATCACCCAGTACCAGCCTGAGCCATCTGGGAAAGTGGAGCAGCAGAGAGTTGGCAGTCTTTTCTGTGCTTCATGCTCGTTACTGTCAAGAAGGAAGGGCAGCCTGGTTGCTACTGCTCAGTTAAATTCATTGTCTCCAGACCTGGACACTTGACACCGACTTTTCAGAGTGTTACAGAAAAATTTTCTAGCCCAAATATTTTAAATAAGCACATTAAGGAATTGAATTAAATCAATTATCCTGCCATCCATGACTTAGGCCTGAGGAGGGGTTAGAAATGACTCTCTATGACAAAAAGAAAGTGTGGAATACATATAGCATGTATACTTATTGAATTTTCGATTTAAAAACTACCATGCTCCAAACAAACCAATCATTCTATACCTGTAGAAACTACTTCCTAGAACCTTGGATTCCTATGAGAAAAAGAATAAATTCCCCCATAATGTCAAAATTTACTTTGAAATATTCCTAACACTGCCAAATGCTGATAGCTGAGTATAACAAAGTCAAGTATTCCAATATGGGGAAGTTATCCAAGATTATACATGTGGGACCAAAGTCATCACATGGGATCTTTGTATTTTTAAAATTCAGCTTGTTTTGGGGGCAGGTCATCTGTCCAGAGGAGAACCTCAGATCCCTCAAGCTTTAGTTACAGATGGTTTTGATATGCTGGTAACTGAACTTGGGTCCTCTAAATTGCAGTATACACATGATGACAAAGCCATTCTCCATAGGGCTCTTGAATTTGAAAGAAAGTAGCAGAGGAGGAAGGTGAAAGGAATATAACAATGGAGATTTGACCCATAATTTGTGGTTTTGAAATTAGAAGGGAACTTGCACTCAGGAATGCAAATAACCTGTAGGACCAAAAACTTCAGTAAAAAAAAAAAAAAAAACAGATATTCTACTAACTTCCTTCCTGTCCACTGACACAAGGAACAGACTTCTACAGCATTATGAAGTGATAGATATATGTATGAATGTATTCAGTTAGTTGTATATCTAGCAGACATATTAAGTTGAGTATATATATATATATATATATATATATATATATATATATATATACTTTATTTTGCTATCAAAAAGATCTAAAAAGTTTGTATTATTATTATAAACTATATCTGTGAAATTATTTATATTATGTTCAGAAAGAAGAAATAATTCACTTGATGTTCCATAGCTTATCAGTAGCACAAGCTCCTTGCCGTATTATTATAGCCAAGACATGGAATCAACTGAGCTGATCAATCATGATCATCATTGCGTGTATTCTAACATATGATACAAAGATGATACAGATCCATGAACTCAGAACTATGTCTTCTCTCTGTCCTATCCTTTGACATTGTCAAGTCTTTCTGATGCTCAGCCTCCCGACAACCTCATGATTTGTAGTGATGAATATCCTGTACTATGTACCCAAGAACTATGCATAACCATTGGTGTTGTCTAAATATTTCTTTAGACCCAAAAAACCTAATCTGTATATTTAAATACAGCCTCAGTGAGATAATATTTGAAGATGGAGCCTTGAAAATGTGATAAGTCCAAAACAGCACTGCCCAGAATAGTATCACTGTTCTTATAAAACGGGATTCATTCTTCTTCCTTCTCTGAACTATGTGAACACCACAGCAAGATGGCCATTTGTGAGTGAGAAGATCATCTCTCTCCAAATACTGATTATTTCTGAACATTATCTTTGTCCTCTCCAGTCTCTGGCTGCTGTGTGTAAGTTATCATAAAATCACTAAGACACATGACCTCAAAAGCACACACATTCAATCAATAATTAGAAGTCATTATTTCTTCTTGTAAGCAATTCTCATGTACAACAAAGTGTTCATGAAAATTACCTTTGATTATATGCTACTGGGACACAAAAATGACTATGGTTGCATTGGAACATTCTGTTCCTTGGCTTCTTGCCCTTCAGCACTTTCTACAGTGAGGCTGTGATACTTAAAGACTTACCCATGTGCTTTCAAAAAGAAACATCTAAGGATATCAGAACCTTATTATGCAGTAAAGAAAACAGTAATTCCAAAACATATTTACCACCCTACGCTCAACTGCTAGATCTTGTCACCTGCTGGGTCTTATTTGTTCTTTTTACCAATCAGAAATAATAACCCAAATCCTGAGAATTATGCTCTAAATAATGACAGGGGCAGGAAATGCTCTGAATGTTGTGTATAGTTCTCAGGAGAAAATATGCCTCAGTGGATTAGTTATAGAAACCTTTACTCTGCTGCCCTTCAGAGATGGACCACTCTACTTCCAGACCTTATTTATCCCCACAAGAAAGACTCTGCCACTGTTAACTGGTCACAGTGCTCTTGTGTCTCTAGTGAGCTATATCAATCATTATTTTATTCATGTAGCAATTTAATTAGTGCACTCTGTCTTTGGATATATTTTAGCAAATATTCATGTAAGAAATAAGAATTTATTCTCTCAACTTTTTCTGGTGTTCAGCTGATAAAATGCCTGCCTTCATACTGTGGAGGAGACAGCTGCCTCCACAGACAACCAACAGAGCAGAGTTCCAGATGCCAGAACAGAGTGAATCAACCGGCAACGCTCCTTAGAGTCTGAGGCAGCCAAGAACTAAGGCTTTGGTAACTTACCTATTGAAACAGCATTACTGAAGTAGCAATAAGTATGACAATATAAAAATAATAATTATGTATTTTAATATATTTATTCTATAGTAGACACCATAAAAATTAATGTATACTTTTGTTGATTGATCATCTAATAATTACAATAGATATACATCAACATCCTCTTTGTTTTCTAGAAAATAAAATAGAGACTTCAAGATGTTAACTCTATCAGAAGACCACAAGTAGTCAAAGTTTTTTTCATGACCAAGTGTGTTTTCTAAAGTGTTAGGAAGACATTATCTGAGTCCATAACCATCCCTGTAATTTTCAAGAAAAAGGCTATGAAAGTTACAAGGAGATTCAGAGGGAAGCCATGTCTGACACTTCCCAGATAGCCAGGAACTGAATGCTGTATTGCCCAGAGACCTATGGTAGAACCAAACATGACTGGCAAAACCCACCTTCAACAACAACAACAAAATGACTCCTGATATTCTGCTATACTCATAGATGTGTGCCTAGCCAATTGTCATCAGAGAGGCATCTGCTAGCAGCTGGTGGAACAAAAGCAGAGACCCACACCCAAATATTAAGAAGAGTTAAGGGTACCATGCAGAAGAGGAGGAGAAAAGATTATAGTAGCCAGAGTGGTCAAGAATAACAGGAGAACACAGCCCACAGAACTAACTAAGAAGGTCTCAGAAGGGCTTCCTGAGACTGAAGCAGCAACCTGGAGCCCCTGCCTGGGTCTGTGCTAGATCTTCTGCATACATGCTGTGGTTGTTTAGCTTGGAGTTTTTGTGGGAGTCCTAACAATAAGTCTGTGGGTATCTCTGACTCTTTTCCTTGAACGTAGGACATTTCTATTCCTACTAGGTTGCCTTGTTCAGCCTTAAGAATGCGAGTTTGTGCCCAATCTTATTGCGTCTTCTTATACTGTGTTCATATGATATTATTAGGAGGTCTGTTTTTTTCTCAAGGGAAACTGAAGAGGAATTGATCCGGGCAAGAAAAAGTATAGGAAAAAAGGACTGGGATGAGTGAGGGTAGGGGAGAACTGCAGATGTGATGTATTCTATGAAAGATGAATAAATAAAAGGAAAAATGACCCCCTCATGATACTGAGCTATGCTCACAGACCAGTGCCTTATTCAGTTGTCATCAGAGAGGTTTCCTCTGTTCCCGTCCTCCTGGCAGATGGGAACAGATGCAGACACTCACAGAGAGACATTATGTGGAGAGTGTGTAAATGGGAGGTCTTTATCAAATCCTTCCCTTCAGCGCGCACAGGGAACCTGTGGAAGAGGAGGCAGAAAGGGACCTGCAGAAAGCTGAAGAACCAGAGAGAATAGAGAACACAAGGAAATCAAAGTTCTGTGACATAACTAAGCAAGACTTATAGGAACCAACAGAGACCGAAGCAGCAAGCACAGGGCCTCCATGAGTCTGTTCCAGGTCCTCCTCATATACATTATAGCCATTAGCCTAGTAGGTTTGTAAGATTCCTGAGTGCGAGAATGAGTGGGTCTTTGATCATTGTGCCTGTTCTTAGGGCTCTTTTTCTTCTCTTTGGTTGTTTTGTCAAACTTCAATATGGTAAAGTTTGCTATCTTTTATTATATTTTATTTTGTCAATGTCTTAGTTAGTGTATTTATTCCTGTGGAGAGACATCATGACCACTCTTATAGAGGAAAACATTTCATCGGGACTGGTTTACAGTCCATTATTTTGTGGCCGGAAGCATAATGGCATGCAGACAGATACAGTGCTGGAGAGGTAGCGGAGAGATCTGCATCTGGATCAGCAGGCATCTGGAAGAGACAATCACACTAGGCCTCGCTTGAGACTTTTAGACCTCAAAGCCTGTACTCAGTCACACACATCATTCGGTAAGGACACTCCTAGTTCAACAAGGATCTCATCTCCTAATAGTGCCACTATATAGTGTCCCAAATGAGCATATATGGGGTCACTTTTTTCCTAACTACCACAGTAATGTTTTAGCATTCTCCCATGGAAACTTGTTCTCTAATGAGAGACAGAAAAAAGTGGATCACTAGGGCATGGGGAGGATGGAGGTACTGGGGGTAGAGGAAGAACAAACAGTAATGAGAATGTATTTTATGCGAAAAAAAATCCATTTTAATAAAAATGGGAAAGAAAGTAAAAGTAAAAAGGAAGGAAGAAAGAAGGAAAGAGGGAGGGATGAAGGATGGAAGGAAGGAAGGAAGGAAGGAAGGAAGGAAGGAAGGAAGGAAGGAAGGAAGGAAGGAAGGGAGGGAGGGAGGGAGGGAACAGAAGGAAAGAAGAAAGAAAACCAATTCAAAAATCACACACTTAGAGAGCAAGATAGACAAAACCCTGATTTTAATCTTCTTAGTAGATAATTTAGTATTCTTAGAAGCTACTGGAGGGTGTTGGGAGATTTGTCACATCTCCATTGTATGTCAACGGATGTCATCACTAATTAGGCTTGTTGGTTCTTAAAAGAGACATTCACAGAGAAACAACTCTCTACCCAAATCTTAGTGCAAAAGTAACAAAATTTGAATAATTGCTACATTTTTTAAGTTAAGAAACCATGGAATCCATCACAAATTATAATATAGGCAGTGAAACTCAAATAGGTGATAGAAGAAATCACTTGGTGTAGCTCGACTTCAAATATTGCCAAGAGAGGCTACATAAACTCCCTGGGATTTTACCTGATACCATAGAAGGACTGTCCTCATAAGTGAGAACCATTCTCTAGGATTAAGTGAAATGGAGCCACAGAAGATGAAGCTAATCTTGAAAGGATAAAGCTCATCTGCTGCAATATATCCCTCCTGACAAAGAAATGTGAGCTTCTCTGCAGAAGGAAAGCATCACCAAGTTCCCTGACTTTCGGTTCATAACTCAAGTAGGAATGGACATACATTACTATACAAATAAAAAAATGAGTTCTAGTTGACTTCATATCAGTGAACAGATTGAAGATAGGAACACAAAGAGAAATTGGACCTTTCAAACAACAATAACTTCAAAATAATAGTAATGAATATGTTCAAGAAAGTGAAAAGAGCAAAAGTTTTAGAAAACACTGAACACATGAAAATAATTCAAAATAATAGTAATGAACATATTAAAGAAAGTAAGTTAGGGAAAAAGTTTTAGAAAACACTGAATCTATGAAAAGGTAATAAATTAAAAATTATAGAAATTAAAAATTGATGACAGAAGTTAAACAATGGGCATGACAGAAAATTAAACTCTAAAACATAAATTGTGTTTAAGGATTTACAAAGTAGATTCAGTCAACAGAAAAATATTAGGATGTAGTTATATTTTTTCCTAACAGGCAAGATTCATCAAGCTAGAAAAGCCTCAATCATTTAAAAGAAAAACTCCATTTAGATAAATTGTATATAAATGACGAAAAATCAAAGGAAATGATAGTAAGTTAAGAGCATCCAAAAGTAGTGGGGTATGGTAGAGGAAATGCATGGCCCTCAGGAAAGGAATAACAAGATTACGGCTAATCTAATTGTGTGAGTGATTAAAAACACAGGCCAATTTAACCACATTTTGAAATACAGAGAAGGAAAAGACGACCACGTGTCATCTTGGATTTCAATTCCAGGGAAAACATACTGTAAGAGCCGAAGTTATGCTTTTAGGTTTAATGACTATGCCTAAGAAATTCATGAAGCAAAAATGCCTCTAACCTGTAAGCTCCTTGTTCAAGGACAGATGCTTCCTGAAATGCTGGAGGCTGTTGTTTATGGGAGATAACAGGCCACATGTTTGTGTTCCCCTAAACACATTTGTTTGCCTCACTAGCACTGGATGTGATTGATCACTTTTGAGAGGGAGGGACCTGGGCAAGAAACACGCCAGGATGTATGCTTGCCTCTGATTAAATGTACACTGGAGGTATGCACGTACAAAGTATGTCAGAGTCTGTGCTTGTCCCTGATTGGACCTAACAGGAAGCACAGTGGCCTCATTTGCTTGCCTTTATAAGCTTCTCACCATTTCCTGGGAACACTGGAGTGGTTCTGGCCGGAGTTGATCATCCTGGCCAGTATTCAATTTAAGAAAGCTTGCTTCAAATTTAGCTCAGGGGACTGGAGAGATGGCTCAGTGGTTAAGAACAATTCCCAGCAACACATGGTGGCTCACAAACATCTATAACGGGATCTGATGCCCGCTTCTGGAGTGTCTGAAGACAGCGACGATGTATCCATATACATGAAATAAGTAAATAGATCTTTAAAAGAAATTTTGGCGCAAAGTTTGTGAAATTGGTGGTCTTTCTCTAGCAATTCTAGGGCTTAACACTATTCCAAAGCCATAGATCACAGATGTTTCAGGCTAAGATCTCAGGAATCTTCCAACATTTCTATCTTTCCTCTCAGTCACAGGGATAGTTCTTGCAGGGCATAAGCTTAGACAAGACTTTCCTCAGGTAGTGTGAAGGCTGTGAAGAGAAACCAAATTTTGAGGTGTTGGCTGTTGGTACTACAAGCATCTGCGAGAACAAGTATTAGTATCCCTAAAGCAATTGGCTCTTCGCAGCCCAGCAGTGTCTCCTGTAATCCACCTTCTGGCTGATTGGATCAACTGGTAGCATACTGGTTCTCAGAGGACTCATAGTGACTTATAAGCTTGGAGAAGATTTAGGGAACTTTGAGATATTAGTTCTCCTTCCCAATTGTAACTCGTTTCTAGCCCTAAACTGATCTGCCAGAGAGTTGAGAGTGCCTCTCTCTGAGTTACCCATGGTATACAGACAGCTCCTGTATACCACTTGAGGGGTGACTCAGAAACACATTCTGTTCATCGGGCCTTTCTCTGGGTATTGCTTGAGTATTTAGGAAGCAAACAATCTTTTCTGTCTCCATTTTATTCCAGCATCCTTAGCTTTCTTCTCTTGGTCATAATTGGCCTTGACACTACTCCTTGTCTGGTCATTTCAGGTCATCTATATTTTGGAAAAAAGGTTTCATTTGGGATTTACTGGTGCTTTTGATGCCTTAGGACTTTAACCCACCCTACTTAGACACATGTGGGCTTTCTTGGAAGGTTCTGGCATTATGGCATGTTCATGAAGGAACTCGGTTTTAAATATACCCTACCAGTCTATGCCCATACCATATGATGTGAAAATGTTCCGCCACAGCCTCCTCCCCGGAAGAAACTGCTCTGACTGTCAGTTCTCTGAGTATTAGAAAAGTGAAGCTGCAGGCGGGAAGCTGCAGTGTTTGCAATTCTTCACAGAATGCCAGAGCCAGTTACTTTCTCTCATCTAACAAGCTACACACAAGAGACTCAGAGACGTGAGATGTTTGCCACATGAGCAAGCCTTCCCTACAAGGCCTCTTGCCTCTTCCTGCTGTTGCTGGGTTCCAGCCTGGCTCCCAAGACATGATCTGCTATTTACCAGCGTGCATCTTTGAGACTAAAGTGAAAAGAAAATCAATACGCTGTCTGTGCAACATCTCAGGCTAATGATATTTGTCTACTGTTCACCCACCTCCTCTTACTGCAGGTTCTGTAGAATTGTCTCCAGAGACACTCCTGTCACCTCAAAACTATTCTTCGTATGTGGTAAGGAGAGCTGCCAAGCTTACCTGCTCTGACTCATGGTGTGTTTCCTCATTCTCCCTATACCTTTTATGCAGAAAGGCCCTGACCGTGGCACAAATACTCCAGGGAGGCAGAATTTGGAAAGTGGTCATATAATGTTTGAATCTTCCAATGTAGCTTTTGGCGAGACATTTTATACTTCAGAGCATCGACTCGAACAGGAGGGAGTTAAATGAAAATATATTCAATTTCCCTTCCAGCTAACTAATTTTGTTATACTATGATCAAAGATATCTCAGGGATTTTAATTTACTTAAGATGTTTCAAAGAGAAATGGATTTCTTATCTAACCTTGAAACTTTCTAAGAGTCAGAGACTCCGGTTTTGTTGAGCCCACGTTTGTCACATCACTGGCAGGGATCAGATTGTAGCTGATGATTTGTGAATGAGCTCGAGTAAGTCTCATCAATTAATTTCACCAGCCTTATATAATGAAAGACCATTGAATCTTGTCGATATTGGATCAAATATGGGGTGAGATGCATAACAGGCAAATGAACCTAGTTAAACTTCTCTTTCAGTATCTACAATGAAGGATTTAATCTATTTTGTAAAATTTCCATAAAGCCTATATGAGATAATATATATAAATGAAATAGCACAGTGTCTAAGCAAATTATATTTCTAACATAACTTGAAGCCCTTCTTGGACATCAAGGCCATTAACATTGCGGCAATTGAAAGGTCAGTAATTATATGAACACAAAACGGTACTCATTTTGCCCTAATTAGCAAGATTTAAATGCTCCTTCTGTCTTTCAATAACCAACCATCATAAACAAGACTGTCAAAACACTGACTGCTAATTTCCCCGAGATATGGTTAAATAGATGGACACTTAATGTTCAGTTCTACCATTGTGATAAGAGAACTGGGAAGAACTGAACTGCAAATATTGTTGTTTAGAACAATAGAAACAATACAAGCACCATGGGAGAAGCACCGTGGGAGCGTCTACCTTGTTAAAAGCACACATCTTCAATGTATCACTTATCTATGTTCTAGCAGGAAGGTTTGAGTGATCGTTTAACATCGTATAGAAAATGGGAAGTCTGCACATTCCTGTCTCCTTTGCAGCTCGTTCTTGGTACTTAGGTTTTGGGTCACTGAGTGATTCCCCAACAACTGAGATTTTTCTCCAATATTTTTTTTGAAATTTTGTTCTTCTACTGTAGTTATATGATCCAGTTTGAGAAGATTGTTGAAAATCATGTAAGGATCAAAGATGTCCTAGATAGATAGCCAGCTGTTTCTGATTTATTTTGTGAAAAGATTACTAATTGTACTTTGAATTATATTGAAAATGTTGCTTTAACACACACACACACATACATATACACATACACACTCACATACACACACAAAATCTGATGACATTGTTCTATTAAATTAATTTATATATTTGTAAAATCATTCTATATCCTGTGTGTGTATGTGTGTGTGTGTGTGTGTGTGTGCGCGCATTCACACACACATTATGCATGTGTATGGATTCCAGCATGTGAGTAACACTGCATGGAGTCAGAGGATTCCTTTCACTGTGGGTCAAAGGAACCCAAACTCAGGTATTCAGGTTTTCATGGCAAGCACATATACATCCTAAGCCATCCGTCCAGCCCTCGAGATAGAGATATGTTTTCATGTAAATTTACTATCTTCTTTATTTGTGTGGTGTATGTTTATAGCAATATTGAAATCAGGCTGTGAATGTTCTCCAAAATGTTCTTTTAAAAATCATTTTTATGCATCCAAAATCCTTTGTACTTTCACAAACTATTAGTGTCTGGTTCATTTGTTTTATTATTTAGTGATGGTCAGAAGTTTTAAAGAGACTCTGCTGACTGTACATATACAATTTAATAAAACTGACCATTTATAGAATAAACTCTCCCAAATCATGAGTATTTGATACTCAATTTAATAAAAGTGACCATTTATAGAATAAACTGTCCCAAATCATGAGTAGCTCAATTTATTGTAGCCTTTTGAGATGTGTCATTGAAATTGTTGACTTGCCTTTCAGTTTCATGCTTAAGGAGCTTACAATACTCTCTTCTATTGATTTATTTGTACCTAGGTATTTTGTGTTCTCATGTTCTTATAAATGCTGATTTTTTAATTTCATTCTTAAATGTTCATTATTAAAAAATAGAAGTAAAACAGTATCACCTAACTTCAGGAAAATATTAAATAGAGGAGTTCAGAATATATAAACTTGTTCTATGACCACTTTTAGGAATATAGGATTTGCTCTTTTATTGGGAATTATGAGTTTGTATGTGAGGTTTCTCTCTCTCTCTCTCTCTCTCTCTCTCTCTCTCTCTCTCTCTCTCTCTCTCTCTCTCTCTGTGTGTGTGTGTGTGTNTGTGTGTGTGTGTGTGTGTGTGTGTGTGTGTGTGTGTGTGTTTGAGGCAGTCATGCAGTTGGAACTGAGAATCTTCCACAGCTAGGCCAGCAACATCCCATTTAATTCCTCCGCAAACCATCTGCATTCTTTACATTGACTTTTTTATCCACTTTAGGAAGATGATTTCTAGTCCTTATTTGTTTTTTTTTATATTTAATGCATATAATTTTATTAAATGCCATTTCATCATTTATTGAGATGGTCATATGACTTTTCTCATATATTCTCAAAATTGTAGATAAAATTGATTTTGCACTAATGTTAATAGAGCCCAAAATGCTTGATACACAGTTTCAATCATCATACTTATTAATTTTACATGATTTCTGTTTTATTTTTTAATACTATCTTAAAAGTACTTTGTTTAAATTCATAAATAAAATGGGTAAATTTTATTCCTTATTAACTTATTAATTTATTAACTTGCTTATCAAGAAAAATGTTCTTATGCAAAATATTTGGGAATGTGTATTTCCACATTCTGAGTGGGATAGTGTAGGGCTCAGGTTATTTTGCCATGAAACATTGGTCCTCATTAATTAGTAGAGCCACCTTCACCTACAAGACCTTTTAAAGTAAATAATTAATTTGTAAATTTATTATATATTGGGCTAGTTACAGTTTATTATATCTTGCCTTGTTTTTAACCTCTTATTGAAACACTTATTTTGCTCTGTTGGATCTATGATTGAAGCTTCCAACAAAATGTATCCTGA
Source organism: Mus pahari (assembly GCF_900095145.1). NCBI lineage: Eukaryota > Metazoa > Chordata > Mammalia > Rodentia > Muridae > Mus > Mus pahari. Next base: position 161,972,346 of record NC_034590.1, on the reverse strand, counting down.
ATGAAGAAATGTATAGAAAGTTAGATTAAATGGCAGAATAAACCTATTTTAGAAATATCATGATTTGAATTGTCTCACCTAGTGTGTTAGGTCTATTGTGATCAAGATCATACACTTGAATTATTCTAAAATCACCATTCTTTTTTTCTTTTCTTTATCTTTTTTATTGGATATTTTCTTTATTTAGATTTCAAATGTTGTCCTCTTTCCCAGTTCCCCCCTCCAGAAATCCTCTATTCCACCCACCATCCCCCTGCTTCTATGAGGGTGTTCCCCTACCCACCCACTCCCGTCTCCCTGCCCTTGAATTCCCCTATGCTGGGGCATTGAGTATTCACAAGACCAAGAGTCTCTCCTCACCATTCTTGAGGCTCAAGAGATGGTTCATCAATGAAGAGTGATAATCTTCTTGCAGAAGTTCAGAGTTCAGTTCCCAGAACCTACACCAAATGGCTTAAAACTGCCTGTAATTATAGCTCCAGGAGATATAAGCCTTCTTCTGGTCCTGTCTCCACAAATTCAAGCAGAGGAATACAGATACATGTAACTAAAATTTTAAGACTGTACATGTAGTTGTTTTTACTTTATATGTATTGATGTTTTACCTATGCGTACCTCTGTGCACTTCATGGATGGATCATGCCCATGGAGGCAAAAGAAAAAAAGTACATTGGATCGCCTGAAACTGGAGTTACACATGGTTGTAAGTCCTCATTTGAGTTCTGGGAATCTAACTGGGGTCATCTGGAAGAGTAACAAATGCTCTCACCTGCATAGCCAACTCCCCATCCCCTTAAAATAAATCTTTAAAAATAAAATATTTCTTTTATCATTATGTTCATGAGAGCCTACAATGTGCTCAGCTCTACATAGTCTTTTCTACAGTAGAAAATTATTGGATAAATGGTCCGTGTCTGAATATCTAGCATTAGATTAATGTTAGTTTTTAAATGTCTACTAGTAAAGTCTTAAAATACTTAGAGGGAGGAAATATGTAGCATAGATTTTGGTCTTCTAATTCCACAGACTAAAGTGGCATCAACAGACATCTTTATATATGCTCTGATCTCCAGAAAATCAACGATGCAACATAGCATGAGGTAAGGAGCTGCTGCATGAACACTTGCCACAGCCCTGATTCTTCTCTGTGATACTTTTCCTGCTTTAAATCCTTTATTAGGAGTTGTGAGAAATGAAGAGAAATGTATATAATTTCATAAACTGAAAATAAATGGAAGGGGTTATTTTTGAATACAGCATATTGCCTGCTTGTCAATACTCAATAAAACTCTTAATTCTATTTTGTTTATGTAACTAAAAGTCTATGTAGTAAAGTGTCCTCATATCGCAATGTGTTAGGTGAAAACATTGCAGTGACAGTGACAGTCAATGGACAGTGTGTGATTTGCACTTGTTTGACAGCTCATCTTCTTTGGCGTATCCAATCTTTTTCCCTTTTACAATATATATCATTGTATAGGCTTTTGAATTTGCATTTATTGTTTTTTCTTAGTTTTGTTCTACAACAATGTCTCATGTAGCTCATGCTGCCCTGCTGAACTTATTATGTAGCTGAGAATGAGTTTAATGTCTGATGCTCATGACTTACTTTCCTCATGTCTCCAGTTTCTGAGCTCTGGGATTATATCTGTATGCCACCACTCTGTGGATGCAGTACTGAGAATAAAACCCAGGGCTTTCTCAATGCCAGACACTCTCCCAACTGAGCCATATCTCCAGCCCAAACTTTAGGATGCTTCAAATATCCTCAGTTCTTGATGATTATTTTTCATGAACCTATAAGCATATACAAGAATCATCTATGATGCTCCATGTTAAGGCATTACATTTGATTCAATGCTCTAAAAGGAGCCTAAATACAATATCATGTTTGAGAAATTATTTTAGCCCCTAACATTCTCCTGGGAGTGGGGGACAATCAGAGTGTATTTCTGAGAAGAGTTTGGTCTCCCAGCACACATTGTAAATGAGCTCATGGTGTTAGAAAGGGCAAGGCGACTATTTAAACCATGTATTCCTAATATCTACATTGCCTGAAACAGTTTGAAAATAAAGCTGATAAAGCTAAAGTGACGTTTGAGCATGTGGAATGTTAGGCAATGAAGCAATTTACTTGATCTTATGAGAAGTAAAGGTCATGAGAAATCCATCCATGACCCTTTCAGTAGTGCTCCTGAAGAAGCCTCACCATGGCAACTGCAGAGCTTTGCCTGTGCCTCCAGGTCTGACTCACTGTGTCTTTATATGGCTTTCCTTTCTCTCCATGCTTTACAGGATGGTGACCACTCAGCTGACATACGAACGTGCCTCCATCATCCCGATACATTTTACTATGTGGACTGGAAAGGATTGGAGGAGTTTTGTGGTAATGATTTGCTTTGCTTCTCTGAGCACAGTGTGGTCAGTAACTTCTCACTTAGGGCCTCTTTATCCGATGCCTTCATTTATCCTTGTTCCCTTGAATGTTCATGACTTGAACATCATGGTTTTCCACTGTAGTGGATAAATTTTCAAATACCATTAGATGTCCATAATCCACAATGGTAAGTGTTCCTCAGATATAGAAGAAAATTCTCAAAGTGTAGCCTAGAGTTGAAACAAAGAAAAAAAATCAATCTATGAGGTGTGGTCTGTCTGTGTTTTAATCTATTTTCTGTCACCACGATCACCCTGGTATTTCTTCAGCTTGACAAAACTTTATACAGCTTTCTATCCTTCTCTGCTCCAACAAAGCTCGCTTGATAAAACTCGATTATAATTTCTCTGTGTGCCCTTTGGAGATGCAAATCTTCTCCTAACCTTCTGCTGGTTTTACAATCACAATCTTAGTTAAGAAACTCAAAGATTTGCCTTTGTAATGTAACCAGGAAGAAAGAGAGTCTCCTGCCTGAATCTATCGGAAAGTGGGTGCCTTCATCCAATTTAAAAAAAAAAAAAAAGAAAGATAGAAAATATATAGGTACACTGATTACATAGGCCAACCTCCACCAACACCCTCTGTATCAGTTAAATTTCTGCTGTTACTATAAAACACCATGAGCAAGGAAATTTAAAGAAATTAAAATGAATTTATTTTGGCTTATCATTCCAGCACATTAGAGTCTATGGCAAGGACAGGAGGGCAGCATGCAAGAGATGTGGTGGCAGACATGGTGGTGGGAACTGGCAGCTCACATCCTGAGCCACAAGCATGAAACGAAGTAAACAGCATGTGGTAAAAACATTTAATCTCAAAGCCTGGCCCCAGTGATGTACGTCCTCCATCTGAGCTGTCAAGCTTCTTTGCACACAGGCATATCTTGCTTTCCAAACAAAATTTCTATTCCTTTTATCCAAATTAATACTTGATTCTCCCATACTCTCTTCCAGAGGCTCCCTCTCCCTTCCCTCCCTGCCTTACCATTTCCACCCACAGAATTACCCCTTTTGCCAGTTTGTTTGTTTGTTGTATTGCAACTCTCCCCCTCCCTTAAAATAACACTTTACCCTATTTTCTGGTTTGTACAGGTCTCCATGTTAGATACCATTTTAAGGAGTTAACATTAGGATTCTCATATGAGAGAGAACATGAAGTGTTTGCCCTTTGAGTCCTGGGGTACCTCACTTGGGGTAATTCTTCCACCAATTTCCCTACTAACTTATTTCACTTTACAATTGAGTAATCACCCATTGGGTTTGTGGACCTGATCTGCATTGTCCATTCACTGATTGTCATCTAGGCTGCCTCCATTTCCAAGGCATTGTGAAAGGGAAATAATGTACACAGTTATGTAAGTATCCCTGTTGTAGAATACAGCGTCTGTTGGGTGTGTGTCCAGTGGTGGTATAGTTAAGTAGATTTCTTTTCAATTTTTTTGGAAAACCAAAATAATTTTGTATGTGTTACTAGGATATGTTCCCACAGTGTATAAAGGTTCCCCTTTTCTGCCTCTCTGTGCTAGCATTTGTTGTTGATGGCTTTCTTGATGATTTCAGCCTATGGTAGTAAGGTGGAATCTGTAAGTGGTTTTAATCTGCATTCCCCTAACAGCTAATTATATTGAACACTCTTCAAAGTGTTACCTAGTCAGTTTTTCCATAACTTTATGGATGTTCTTTTGTCATTTGTTTCCTTGAAGTTTAATTCTTTGAGTTCTTTGAAGGTTCTAGACTAGTCTTTTGTTACTCTTATCATAGGCAAAGAGGTTTTCCCATTGTGGGTTGTATCTTCATGCAACTTGTCACTCTTCTTTGTCATGGGAAAGCATTTTTGATTTCACAAGATCCCCCTTTGTTGATGTTTTTGTCTTACTTCTTGTGCTACTGGAGTCTATTCTGAAAATAATTACCTATAGCTATCTGTTGAAGTATGCTCTATAATATTCTCTCTTGAAGTATAGAGAACCAGAACTTATGTGGATGCCTTTGATCCATTTGCAGTTGAATTTTGCAATGTAAGAGACAGTGGTCAACCTCTGTTCTTCTGTACCCCGACGTTCATGATCTGGAGCAACATTTGTTAAAAATTATATGTGTAGGCTTTTGTCCAAGTTATTTTTGATAATTTTTTTTGTTTTTTTTTTTCTTGATGTGGTTGTTTGCTTGTTGAGACAAAGACTTGTTTTGTAATCCATGCTAGACTAGGATGTTGCTACGCCTAGTGTGGGACAAGTTTTCTTCAAAATATTGGTTTATTCCTCATCAAAAGTAGGGTTTAATATATAATTGTTAGATTCATAGTATTTCAAACACATATAAAAGTTCATTAAAACACTATTTAAAATGAAGGAAAATGTTGAAATGACTATAAAAAAGAGAAATTAATTATATACTTAAAAATAGATATGATATACAATTAAACTACATATATATGCAAAAGTATTATTGAACCTCAAAATATAATGTTGAGGAAATACATACTTGGAAGAGAGCATTCTACACTTCACTCACTAACAGTCTATGCTAATGCATGTATACATAAGGGTTGCCTTGGAGTAGTGAGGATGGAAGAAGGCTCCGGTGGGATTTTAGTGTGGCCCAGGTCTGAGCTATAGTCTTCAGATGTGAGCCAACTTTCCCTCATGTGAATATAGGGAGGGCAGTTCACATTCACTGGTCCTCAGCTTTTCTGGGTCTCCTGAGACAGAGCACTCCTGAATATCATTATATAAAATGTGATTATGAATCACAGTGGGAAAGGACAACAGAAGATAAGGACTCATCTCCATCCAGGTTCTAAGGTTTCAGAGCACTCCAGGCACAGACTGCCTCTCTTGTGCTCTATTCAAAGGATGGTAGATATTGACCCTCAACCTGCAAAGTCACCACTTCTGAGTCTTATACAGGGCCTTACACAACATCCAGATTCTTAAAGTGACAGGAATTGAGTGTGTCGGGTGTGGAAAACAGTTCCTGACTATAATGTTTATTCCAAATACTACTTTTTTTGTTTTGTTTGTTTTTTGTTTTTGTTTTCTGGTTTTTCGAGACAGGGTTTCTCTGTATAGCCCTGGCTGTCCTGGAACTCACTCTGTAGACCAGGCTGGCCTCAAACTCAGAAATCCGCCTGCATCTGCCTCCCAAGTGCTGGGATTAAAGGCGTGCGCCACCACGCCTGGCATCCAAATACTATTTTTAAGCTGGTATTGTAACTGTGAGCAAGATATGAGGAGGCTGAATTAGTCCAGGAACACAGGAAAAGTCTCCTAAATCTCTATCTCTATGTATGTATGTATGTATGTATGTATGTATGTATGTATGTATCTATCTATCTATCTATCTATCTATCTATCTATCTATCTATCTATCTATCTATCTATGCAGATGTATTGTAAATATATGTGAAACCTACATATTAATATAACATACATACTTTACTATAAATTGTATAAATAAAGGGATAAGGATGTAGCCCCTTTAGTAGACTGCTTTCATTGTAGCAAGAACACCTGGATTTGTTCTCCTTCACCAAAGAAATCAGATGTGGTAGTGCATACTTTTAATCCAGGCCAATAGATTATAGAGATGGGGAGTCAGAAATACAACACCAGCCTCAGATACAGCTCTGAGCTTAATTAGATACCACTTCTGCCTCAAAAAATAAATAAATAAAGAGAAAGGGAGGCGGAGGAGGAGGAGGAGGAGGAGGAGGAGGAGGAGCAGGAGCAGGAGCAGGAGCAGGAG
>NC_034590.1:161948772-161965853 GCF_900095145.1 Mus pahari | reverse complement strand
TCCCTCTCCCTCTCCCTCTCCCTCTCTCTCTCTCCTGACGCTGCTACTGCTACCTTCTCCTCCATCTTCTTCCCGTTCTTTTCAACAATTTCCACAAAAGACTATCATGTCCTTCACATGGTTTTATACATATTTGTAACATTTGAAAATCCCATATAAACACATAAGCCACATATACAACTATTTATTTGATTACATCTATGTAGAATATACAAAATACACATATGCATGCATTATGTGGAGATTCAGAAATGCAGTAATTTAGTTAGACCCTTACCACAGTTGGAAGCAAGTAATTTCCTTCTTCGGGATGTTTCCTTTTTCTTATTTATCAATTTCTGATTTAAATATGCAAGTAAAATTGAAAGTGCTTATGCTACAAAAGTTATTATAACTAAAATGATGTCTCCACTTTCCATAGATTCATTTCTAGATGGGATTTTCAGTTGTGTTATTGAGAGATCATCTCATGTCTTTACTTACTTACTTTAGCTTGAACAAACAATGAGTTATGCTTCGAAGATAATTTGAAGATGCTGTTCCATCCAGTGGTAGAGAGTTTCATGTAGTTGGGTATACTTCAGATGCAATTACCCACAAAGAGAAATTATTTGTCACATGAGAAACCAACTGGCTTTAGCAGTCTGTCTTTACACATGCACACACACACACACACACACACACACACACACACACACACGTGTGTGTGTGTGTGTGTATCTATATATACTCTGAAGTGCAAACACAGAATTATTTTAAAACCATCACTATATTTTCCTATGTCAGATTAATTCATGTTTTATAAATGTAATTATTTGTCTTAAAAAAGACAGCATACAGATAGCATGTCCTTCTGAAATTGAGAAATTACCTTTCTGTAACTGCAGTTATCATCTGCAATATCTGAGAGATGTGCCCTTGAGATGGCCTTTCAAAGTGGGTGTCTGTCCTCATTATTAATAAATTTTAGAAAATGTGTCTCCTTGCTCCCGAGCATCATCACTTCCTGTCAGAAATAGAGATAGCACCTGAGTTAAGGATTCTGTAACCTCTTCCTTTTCATTATAAAATATTTTCTCTCATGCTGCAAACTAGGGGGGGGGGGAGGGTTGTTCTCCCTGTCCTGGGCTTTTGCTGCATGTACAACGGCAGGGGAGTAAATTGGTGGAGTACTCTAGGTCCTTTAGAATCGGGATCTATTATTTTGCTACTTAATCCTGGCACTTGTCATCTTCTATTAATCCTCGGGAACACAGACATTTTCCTTAAATGGAAAACAGTTGTTTACCACCGCAAAAACAGGTCTTGCAATTATAAATCTAATTACTATGGGAGGGGGAAGAAAATAATGAATAAAAACTCCAAATGAAGTTTGTAACAGCTTATTGTCAGTCAGCAGTTGGGCTGTCATAAGCAGTAATGGATGCTCATGCCTATATGTTCTCGATACTCTCAGTAAAACTTCTCATGGAACAAGACCCACCAAACTACAAATAATTGTGATATTTAAGCAACATAACTGTATGACTTTAATCAACTAGACAAAGATATTTTATCATTTAAAAATACAATAATGGGTCTGGAGAAATGTCTCAGCAGTTAAGAGCACTGACTGCTCTTCCAGAGGCCCTGAGTTCAAATCCCAGTGACCACATGGTGGCTCACAACCATCTGTAAGACAGCTACAGTGTACTTATATATAATAAAATAAATAAATCTTTAAAAAAAAAAAAAGACTGTTTAAAAATACAATAATGAAACCTACATGTTTGCTGGCTTATAAATTAGCAATTAAAATTTTCTCAAGGCTGGAGTACTATGGATGAAATCAATACCGAGTTCTATCGGTTCTTTGATTATTTGATTGTTCCTTTTATGAGGAAATTATTGTCTGGTTTAATTTCAGGAATTTGTCTTCTCTGAGGATAATCTGGCCCTGAGTTCATAAACATTCACAGTATCTGATAATAATTCTGTGGGCTATGACTCAGCATAAGCAGGTCTTAAGATGGCATCGACTACTTTGTAAATAAATTTTATTTTATATTAAACATATTTGTGTACTACAAATTTAACTGAGACTTGAGAAATTTAAGTAACTTTGAAAAATACATGTTAGTGATGAGTTTTTTTTGTTTTTTTTTTTTTTTTTAGTTAGCATAAGGCTCATCCCCCAAATCCTTTCCAGCCTTCTCCTTAGCTATTAGAAAGTACAGAAAAGAGTGGAACCCCAGAGGGACGAGGAGATAAACTATAGTTACTTACTCACACATGCGGTGCCTATGGACAGCTTTAGATCTTGATAGCCCTTCTTTCCTGCTGCAAGCAGGTCTGCACCCTTTTCTCCTTCCCCATTCACACAATAATAAGGGGATGCACTTGTGGACAGAACCACTTGTTCTGAATGGCTGGACAGAACCATTCAGGTAGAGTCTCTTTGATCCCACTTCCTCTGGATCTCCAGGTGGAGAACATCAGCAGATGGATTTGTTTTTAAAATTTTTATTAATTATTTTATTTATTTACTTTTCAAATGTTGTCCCCCTTCCCAGTACCACCCCCCATGAACGTCTCCACCCATCCCCCTTCACTTCATCTCCAAGAGGGTGCTCCCCCGCAGTCATTCCTACCTCACCCCTCTAGCATCCCCCTTCTCTGGGACATCAAGCCTCCACAGGACAAATTGCCTCCCCTCCCACTGAGGCCAGACAAGGCAGTTCTCTGCTACATACCAAGGACCAGCCCATGTACACTCTTTGATTGATGGCTTAGTCCCTGGGAGCTCTGAGGGGTCTGGTTGGCTGATTTTGTTGTTCTTCATATGGAGTTGCAGTCCCTTTTAGCTCCTTCAGTCCTTCAATATCTTTTCAACATGGGTGCCCAGGCTCAATCCAATAGTTGGCTGTAAGTATCTGCATCTGCCTCAGTCATGTGCTAGTAGAGCCTCTCAGAGGACAACCTTGAAAGGCTCCTGTCAGCAAGCAATTCTTGGCTTCAGTAAGAGTGCTAGGGTTTGGTGCCTGTGCACCCCAAGTTGGGGCAGTCTCTGGATGGTCTTCCCCTCAGTGAGCAGATGGATTTTTCTGCACTGAAATTGGCCTTGTCTTACTGGTTCTAAGTCTACTGTGAGTGAGGACTAATCCTTCTGCATGTTGTATAAACTCTTTTCCAACATTCTTCTCTCCACTAGAGTCAAGATAATTGGTATCAGAACCAATGTCTAAGAGAAGTACCTCCTAGTACAAGAAACGTAGAATGAGAAAGCTTTTAGATGTTAAAAAGAGGAAGAAAGAGGTGAAGAGGAGGAAGAGGAAGGTGGCTTTGAGAACTCAAACTATCAAGAAATAAGGAGATGAAAACTTCAATTGCCTAAATTATCACGCATTGTATATGCATATTTAATTATTACATGTGCCCTATACAGATGTATAAATATTATGTCAAATAAAAAGAAAAATAATTAACATTTTTCAAAGAGTGGTATTCTATTCTCTGTTCATGAGTTGTCTCAAAGATATTTTATTCATTTATTTCCTCTTATGTTTCATTTAACAACTAGTTATTAATATAAGACTGTGTGTCATATGCCTTTTCTCTGCTAAGTACATGTCCAAGAAAAGTAATCACATAGGACCACAAGAGATGAATACATTATAATCACGGCAGCTTTGGTCAGAAGAAAATGGGCACATTCAGAGTGATATGGCTGTAGACAATGGCTTTACTCATATCAACTGTAAGGACAGCACTTAAAGATATATATGTATATCAAAAAATGATCACTATGATGGAGATGTTTAACTAAAAGTATGTAGCCACCATATTTTTTCTCTAGAGGCATTCAGGATAAGCTGAAAGAATGAAGTCAACCTAACTTCATGTCATTAACAGGTTTCTCTCTGCAGGAGACTTCCTCCCTTTATTTTGTGGAGGATTTTCCTGAGTAAGTGAACAAATGAGGAACTACATAGGAATTTAAAATGCATAGATCAATAATTACTTAAATCCATGCATGTTTATGTTTTTTACATTCCGTTTGTCACTAAAACACACCCACAACTAGCCACTGCTCTGCTTCTTGCCAGCAATAGTGCTTTCGCCTATTCCTTAACTTAGTGTGGAGTCACAAGCCATTCATGTCTTGCTTAGTACTGTGACTGTGTGAGTCACTCAAGTTCTATCTCCGGTGTCCTTTCACTTTAATTGTTGAACAGCAGGCAAGTTCACGTCCCTCCTGAAAGCTGGTTTTCATTCATGGCAGGAAGCATTTAGGCTGGTGTACATTGTGGTGTTGGAGTCAGTGTCATGAAGTGTTTTCTTCTTCAGTGCCTGCTTTCAGAAGACAGGAAGACCTCATGTTTTAGAAGCAAACCTACACAGTAAAGTAAACATACAAAAATATTCTACTAATGTTTATTAGTAAACTTACTAGAATATTTTAGTCAAAGCACCACTGGTCTACACTCCACACTATTCCACACAATGTAACACACTTATAAAAACTCCAGATACCTCTTATTTTCCAATGTCAGACTGCTTTAGACCTTTTTATCCTTGTTGAGCAGCTAAGAAAAGAAACCGTTTTTTTTTTTTTCACCACATATAGATCTTACCTGTATCAACAGGAAAAATTGTCACTTGCACACATTAGAGATCTTCATGACTTCTATTTACATAGAACACACTGTAGTTGGCACCAATTATTCATATGTATTATTTAACTCAATTTGTAGAAACTCCCCAAAACACAGATACCATATCCCCATTGCTCTGCAAAATACTGCAAAGCATAAGTTGAGCAAAGCACATCCTCCTACCAAGGAAATTAATGCTCTTACTAAATCTACATTATAAACATTAAAATTAAAGTCAAAACATTATAAAAATCTTAATAGTGCTATATGATTTATATGCATGAAAATAATAAACGTTTTAAAAGACCATTATTGTTAATGGATTTCTTTTATAATCACCTTTATGTGGGGAAATCAAAAGGAATGTATATCAAAGGGGAAGACGGAAGGAATACTGTATCAGGGAGATTTTGAGAGAGTGGAAAGAAGGCCTTTTCAACAAAAGAGGAAAGCACATAGACCCACAATACACACATTTCCCTATCATGCATCAGCCCACAGCCATTTGACTCTTTAAGTACAAAGTGGGCCCATGAGATGACTCAGTGGGTAAAGTGCCTATTGCCCAGCCTGAAAACCTAAGTTTTATGCCTTGGACCCACATGGTAGAAACCATCAGCTGAATCCTGCAAGTGACCTCTGACCTTCATTTATATGCCACATATGTGTACTTTCATATACATATGCATGCAAATAATTAAAATGTTAAGAGAAAACTTAGGAAAAACTTCAATGTTCTTTATGCACAATCTTTCTTGCCTGTTAAATGGTCAAGCTCTGATCAAAGTCCATTGGACATCCTGAATGAAATAATGTCTAATAAATCACCTCTGATCTAGGTGCCCAGAGGAAGACATTGATACTCTTCTCAATTTTAAGCCACATAAATTTAGGAAAAAATATTTTTTGAACTGACAATTCACAGAAGTTATAAACATAGCAATAACATACCAAATATTAAAATGAAATTAAAATGAATTAACTAATCAATTTACATGGCCTTAATTCAGGCCAGATTTTATTCTAATTTAATGCACTTTCTCATTTTCCTGGAAGATAGCCTAGCATATACAATTTTTCTTTGGTCAGCAGTTGATGTTTTTAAGCATATATGCTGTAAAAGAAAAACCAGCCTTCATATTGTTAATGTGGTAATGTAGAAGCGGGTGGTGAAGGTTAGACAATTTGTAATTGTGTTCCATCTATTATTATTTGGCTCAATCTGAATTACTGTAAGTATGTGTATAAGTAATCTTTGAGACAAAATTTGTTCAGTGGCTAGATTCTTTTCTCAGAATAAGGAGAGGTTATTGAATCTTTTCTAGTGTTAGCTCCATTCTGGTTCTTAGAGCCATGTTGATGTTTTAACTAGGTGACACTTTCTACCATTCTTTTAAAGAAAGAATGTAGTGGAAAACAGGGACTACCAGGCACATTTTATAAGTGCTCACATGGAGTTGACTACACCAGATGTTAACAAAAATTCCAGTGACAAGAGCAGGTTTCTTTTGGAGGTGGTCATTGTCCAGTAAGGCCCCATAGACATTATATGTAATTGCCATTGCTCCTGGTTAAGGCCCATTGCTTAAAGCATGACACACATGAGTCATACAACAAGGTTGGTACTGATGTAGAAGCTTCATCTCCCCTGGATAGAGTTCATGGTACTTGAAGGTGTTTTGTAGACTGTTAGAGGAGAAAAGGAACCACCAATCACACCAAGCTTTGTGCAAGATGCAGCAATGGCTGGCCTGTAAAGACACACCCACTGGTGGAATATTGTCACTGCATCAAGGGAGTATCCAAGCACTCTATGATTCTTTTGATGTCCTGCTCCACCAAATAAAAGCCATGTGTCATTAAGGTGCCATGTATCTCTCCCTGGATAGGTCATAGACCCCAAAGAAGAAAAGGCACTACTATTATTCTTTTAAATGGACATGATAGTAAACTAAGTTTTAATTATTTAATGCTATATCCATAATAAAATGATAAGTTTCTTCTTGTAGTAGAGGATGACTAACCCAGAGGCCCATGTAGAGAAAATATCTTATGTCTCCATGGATGTGGCACCTGTCAGAAATACGTGCCTACAGCTTAGGCAGAAAATGAGAGATAGAACATCCAGGGGGCAGAAAGGATTCTGGGATAGTGCCAGGCAGATTTGCCCAGGAAGATTATATGAGACAGACTCATGGCACCTGAGTAGAGGTAACCAGCCAGCTAGCAGAATATAGACGAGAATAAATGGATTATTTTAAGTTATGGTGTTGTCATAGAATATCCTAGCTATATGGCCAAAGTATTTGTAAATATATTTTGAATCTGAGTCTTATTTTTGGAAGCATGGGGCTGGGAATCAGAACAACCTAACTTCAACAGACCCGTAGATGGCCAAGGAGCAAAGAATTATACTCTGGAAACCATAGGCCTAAGGAAACATAAGTACTACACATCTTCTCTAAAGGCTATGGTATTACAGTGAATAAAGGAAGCAGAAAGAGTGTAAGAGCCAGAAGCAGCAATGGCTACAAAGAAACAGTGTCCTCTGCACACACCTATCACCTAGCACATTAACTAATATATACTTTGTGAAAGAATGCAGAATGTCTGTAGAAATCCAACCAAATTGAATAACAGCATGGAGATGAATGTTGGTCACAAAATCCCATTCCTACTTATACAGGTCTTGGCGATTATTATTTGGTGAGATAAGAAGAAAGAGTTTTCTCTAAGAGTGTAGACCCTAACAAGTTACAAGGCTCCGATGGAAGACTACACATCTAAGAATATTTGACAATCACTCACTGGTCTTGTTGTGTTTTTAAAAGGGTGGCTGGAGACACAAATTCAGGTGGGAAGTAGATATGGGAAGAATTGAAAAGGCAGATGAATATAATCAAAACATAGTTGAAGACATTCAAAGCAGTAATAATTTTTTTAAAGAGAGTAGGAGAAGATGAGGAAGCTTGGTAGTATTGTCAGAAATACCACATGTCAGGGTCACCACTGCCTGGATGCAGGTTTCTATGTCTTAAACTGTAAGTGGAGCCAACTTTTCCAGTAGCTGACTTGTGGCATAATGACAGTGGACACATTCTATAAATAACCCTATGAAGGAAGATGTTGCTGTAGCTGAAGAAAATGATGACATCCCATTCCCTGGCTTCTCTTTCATTATTTGTGTGCATGAAAACAGCAGTAAATTTCTTTTCTCCTTTTTATCTAAGGTTTAGTGTATCCCAATGGAAAGACTGTTACTGCAGCCGAATTTCCAAATCACTGTTATTCTGACAAAGAAACCAAATGCAGAAACACTAGATTGGCAAGTTTCAGTTTGTTCTTGGATCCGTTTCGTCTGGCTAAACTCCTGGGAAGCCCTTGCAAGTTAATTATGACTCATTAACCATTGTGCCAAGTATGTATTTTTTTTCATATAACTAAGTCACCACTGTGCATGAAATGGTCAGGTCTCTCTAGAGACATATTTCTCATCTCTTGGTGGATATAATAATGGATCTATCATGATTTACCTATTCCACTGTGACTGAATGTAGATAACACCCCAAGAAACAAATACATCCAAAGATCTGGACAATAATGCAAATAGATCCTCTGGTGTATGTGTAGTGAGTGAGTGCGTGTGTGTGTGTGTGTGTGTGTGTGTGTGTGTCTGTGTGTGTGTGTGTGTCTGTGTGTGTGTGTGTGTGTATGAGCATGTGCATGCGTGTATGACTTAGTCTTTCATCCTGGGAATATGTATATTTTGATATAAGTATAAAATGATGGGTTAAAAATTATAGCTGTAACATGTGTCTGAAAAACATTCAAAAGAGAAATTTGCCAATAGTCAAATTGACTAATTTCTCTTGTTTGAGCATATCCAGTTCACCTTCTGGTATAAAATAATATTGTTCTAGAATAGAGTCAATGACAAAGTGTAGAGTCATCACATGAGATGCCTATGGTCATCAAGACCACAAATACTACCTGATCCTTTACCAAAGATATCCAGTTTTATTCTAGTAAGATTCATGCACACTGATTTTATTCTCTTGAATTTTTTATACAATGAACTGAAAAAGTAGGAACTTAACAGTCAGGAATTCTATTTTTCTAACATTTCTAATGAATTAAAGAAATGATTGGGGATGAATCCACTAACCCAATCCTAAACATACTGCTTTGAGAGAGAGAAAAAATGATAACAAGCATTACTGGTTTCATTGTCATTAAAAGTGTTGACATGGTAATTATACACATACTTGTTAAGTTATTCTATATTACCTATGATAGTGCAATTCCATCCATTTTAGAAATGAAGATATTTAAATTCATGTGTATTCTATAACTTTCTTTAAAAGGATAAATCCCTATCTATGCACTAGCCAAAAATAGGGGATCTTTTAACCTTTGGACCCAGTTTAAAAGATTCTAACTACAAAGGGAAGGCACAAAAGTGAGTGCATCTCATGGAGTGGCATTTAGTAACTTTAAACTCATTTGATTGCAATTAATCAAAATATGCTTAAATTTTCACCGACTCAAGGACCTATGGTAAATGATGAGGAATACAGAAACTTGAACAAGAAAGACATACATCTTTAGCGAGCTCAACATTGGTATACTTACACTCTTTTTTTTTTTTTTTTAAGATTTGTTTAATTTATTTATATTAGTACACTGTAACTGTGCTGATGGTTGTGAGCCATCATGTGGTTGCTGGGAATTGAATTTAGGACCTCTACTCACTCCAGCCCTGTTAGCTCTGGACCAAAGATTTATTTATTATTATAAATAAGTACACTGTAGCTGTCTTCAGACACACCAGAAGAGGGCATCAGATCTTATTACGAGTGGTTGTGAGCTATCATATGGTGGCTGGGATTTGAACTCAGGACCTTCAGAAGAGCAGTCAGTGCTTTTTAAAAACTGAGCCATCTCTCTAGTTCAGACACTCTTATAAAAAGTAAACATTCCATAACTAGGAAAGTTGTATTGCTTCCTCCAGCTGATTTTCCTTCACAAGTTTTCTTTTATCTTCGAGATAATAAGGTCTTTTCTGTATACATGCAATTGTGTGATACAAATAACACCTTCTGAAGACCTCTAGAGAATATTAATATGGCTATTATGACATTGATGGGTATAGAAGAGAGATATAGTACTAGAAGAAAACACATGGTACTGGGTTGAAGAAGGCAGCTGGAGATCTATATGAATGGGCAAGCAAGATGTAAGAAAAGACCAAGATATGGACTGTGTGATCTCGGCAGCCAGCTTACTAGCTGTCTTTTATAATCCAGATCAGGTTGGATGGGTGACTTGGCGTGGAATGAATAAGTGCTATGACAGCCTCAAATGTTTCAATACTTGCTTAGTGTTTCACAAGACTATGTTATTCTGATTCCATGAAACACACTCTGGTCTAGATTCAGGACACAGATACATGAAAGGTGACATGATGGCACCTCCAGTGAAACCACTGATAGGGAGGATCCAGGGAGACCATCATTCGAGTTCTTGAATACCCATCTTGCCATCAAGCTAATATGTTTAGCTAGAAAATCTTTCTTCCTCTTTGGTTTGTTTTCGACTATTATGGATGTAGTTCAGTGATCCTCCCCACATCAGTATGTACCTCACCCCACCTCAGTAATAATGAAATAATCCCTAGGCATGGCACTCACCCAAGCTTTGTACTTAGAGAATTTCAACAATGACAGGGAAAACCCTTTCTTTTTCTGTTATGCTGCCAGGCTTCATTTGCACTGATGTCTACCTCCAGTATCTTGGGTCTCATCTCAAGACATCAATCTGAATATAAAGGCTTTGAATGCACCAAGGCCTTTTTTTTTTTTTTAATTAATGAAAAGAAAAGGGGGAGATGCTTCTTAGTTACAAATGGATACTGCACTGAAACCATCAGAAAAAATGAAGAATGGCAGTTTAATTTTGCTAAATACTATAAGAGAAGAGATGTCAGATGAAATGACCAGTAGTCCTGCCCTAGGCAACCGTAATAGAGTATGTTGGAGAATATTATCATCATTTTTTTTAAATTATTTCCAAAATTTGCATGAAAAGAGCTGGGAGTAACCCTTCTACATGGGACTAAAGGTCATGCTTCATCTCTTCTTTCAAGATTCCTCATAAAAGCTGAAGTGGGCTTATTTATTTAAAATTCATAATTCCAAAATGCCTCCTCAGGCTCATCTCACTTGATGGGAGACCTCTATGCATCCTCAGCTCTTACTTTCTTTGGGAAGGATGTCTCAGCAGTGACAGCTACATTTGCCTGGCTCAAGTCTTCTCTACTCAGATGCTTCTCAATTTAGAATCTGTCAAACACATCAGGAGCACGAGGGTTGGCATTATTGGAATAGGCAGATACATGGACTGTGTTCTTAACTTTACTTGGACACAGGGACTGTCACCTTAGAATTAATTGCAAAGGGCAAGTCTACTAAACTGACTGAGCAGGACCTGCATCCCAGATGAAAAACTCGCCTCCTGGGTGTGGGAGGTCAAGTTAAAATTAGAAACTATACACAATTCAGGCTGCATGCAAGTACATTAGAGAAGCAGAAGGCGATGTTCTGAGGTAGGAATAATGCATTTTTTGGAAAAAATAGTTTAAATAACAGCTCACCTCAAGAGGGAACCCAGGAAACAGGCTCTGCGGGGTAT
This sequence comes from Mus pahari, assembly GCF_900095145.1. NCBI lineage: Eukaryota > Metazoa > Chordata > Mammalia > Rodentia > Muridae > Mus > Mus pahari. The sequence continues at coordinate 161,954,529 of NC_034590.1, read as the reverse complement.
TTTTGGACAGGGGTCTAAAGTTTCATAGTGTGAGGAAGAAGGAAAGGAAATAGCATTGTAAGGAAAAATATGCTTGGAAGATGGTCACAGTCAAAACCTCGGGAAATTTCTCTGGGACCCTGAGACTGTAATGACTCTATAGAGATCTTCCAAACTGAAATGAGAAGCTAAGCTTTTTTGTAGCCCACACTTACCACAAGGGATAGGAAGTTCTTTGGACAAGATGTTTCTAAGCAATCACAAGATCCAGAGGTTACTTGATAGAAATATCTTGCTTGTCAAACCATCAGCAGCTATGGGAATGAGGGATTAGGTCATACAATGGGAAAAACAAATGTTTCAATAAAGCAGACATCAACTCTGCCCATTTATCATCTCTCACATTCACTATCATATAAGTTCCAGAAGCCATTCTTTAAGATTCTAAGGGTTTTCTTTTATTGAAGTACATCATAAGGAAAAATGACAGTACATTACTGTTCAGTTTGTATCTTCCATACATACCAACTGTCTAAGAAGTAAGCATGGATTTCACGCTCCTTTAACATATTATCATGGAGAATTAATCATGTAGCTACAAAGAGTACTTGTAATAGGTACTGGTGAAATGACCATGGATGATCTGAAAATATGGCACACCTACTCATGCATGTTATTTCATATTTGATAGAGGCATGCCCAATCCCATGTGATCCATTTTATGTCATAATGCATTACTGATGACCTGTGTGCTTTGTTTCTTGGTGAATCATACTTCACCTAGTTCGTGATGAAAATTTCTGCCTAAAAAAAGACTTGAAGATCCAATAAAATATGACTTTTCTCAGTAGGATCTCAGTATTCGTCTTAGAGTTGTTTTTAAAGGTTATTGCATTACTGTGAATTAGAAAGTTCTGCTCCAGAACCATACATGACTACATGGTGAGTCCTCTCCCTTGGATGGTCATATTTCCTCATGTATGTTCCCCCTGCCATGCTATTTCTGATGCATAGAGTTGTTTCCATCAGGGCCCTGTAAGTTTACAGAACCCTTTTTTAATGTCATTAATGGGGCAGAATTCATGGGTCCATGTAGTCCTTCCAAGGATAGATCATCCAAAAGAACTCCAACAGGCATGCTGCTTCTTTCTTCATAACAGTCATTGTGACATTCAATAGTGTCCTTCACTTTGGAGCTGATACTCTGACATGGCTCATTGAATTAACTTATACAGTAATTTCTTGAATATTCATAGGTTTTCTTTTCTCCTTGACTCTAAAGTTCGTGTTCTTTACTAAGTCCTCTAGTGAACTTGCCACTTCTCTTTTATCTGGTCTGATTAGCATGTTGTCATAAAAAAGTTCATGACTTGGCTGTTCTGTTGGAAACCCAGAGGTTGAATCTCTTTACACTATATAGTTGTAGAAGGCAGGGGAGCTTAGTGGCCTCAAAGCCTCTCAGGGAGGCATATCTCCTATTTTCCTGTACATCTATTGTCCCATTGATCAGTGGATGATCATTCAAGTTTTCTGGTGAAAAAAAAATACTTATTGGTGAACTTTAATATTTGTACGATGTAGGAAACCCTGAAGTCTACAGTGTCCAGACCCCTCCTTTGAGTGTAAAATGGAGGATGTCTTTCATCATCAGAGCTTCTCCTTCTTCCACCACACCTGAAGAAGGTCATGTAGCCCTTGACAAACTTACAAGTTCAACTGTTCCCTGCCCCAATAAGAAGCTACTCAGCAGGTACCTGGCATTACTGGTGTGCCTCTCTGAACGAATGAGGCATTGTACTTTAAGCTCTGCTCAATGATTTCACTCACCCTGAAAACTCCTTACCACTCTCCAAGGGTCATAAATAGCTCTCGTCTACCACCGAGAAAGGTATGCACACAATCAAGATCATCTAAAAGAGTTGTTGCATTAAAATTCTTGGAGAAGCAGCAGCCTTCCCCAACACCCATTCCAGACTCTGCTTCAGCTCTCCAGCCTGGGGTGCAACCATGTCTGAATACCTCAGGAAGGAGGGAAGGAAGGATGCATAACAACCACTGAACCGCAACACAAAAACTACAGGGTGGTATATAATTCTAACAAGTTCGTGTCTTTAAAGCTTCTTTGATTCATGTAGCTTGTCAAAAAATAAATTAATTAATTAATGGTTGACATGACTTCCTCATTCACTTACGTGCCATTGCTTTCTCTACTTTTGGTAGAATATTCCCTACCAGTAGAGTTTGCAAAAACCAACTCTTCTTTGGTGCCTTCGTTCAGCATCTCAATGTAGTTATATATGTAGCCTTTAAACTTCTGTGTATATTCGATTATTAGGGCTTTCAACTCACAAGTCTGAATATAAGGGAAAGAGGAGGAGGGTGGGTACCCATCAGCACCTATCTCATTCAGCTTACCAACGACAGGTGAAATATGACTAACATGCTGTTATCACTTCCTTGCTGTGATAGACTGGACCCTTCACCTGTTAGGCAAAGCAAATCAAATCCTTCCTTGCTTGTTTTGTCAGGCATTTGTTACAGCAATGAGAAAACTGAAACAATCAGACTTTTCAATAATCATAGTGTTTCAGTGTAAGTCATTAAGCTACCTACTGACCTTTAGAGAGAAAGCAGGGGAAGAGTGGGGAGCAATCAGGAAACATAACACATAGAATTGCAAATATGTCTATATTTTTTAGTAGTTGTCTTCAGATACACCAGAAGAAAGGCATCAGAACTCACTACAGATGGTTGTGAGCCACCATATGATTGCTGGGAATTAAATTCAGGACGTCTAGAAGAGCAGTTAGTGATCTTAACCTCTGAGCCAGAAGCTGAGGAGGAGGACAACCCTGTAGGAGGACCAGCAGTTTCAATTATCCTGGATCTCTGAGATCTCTCAAACACTGATGCCCCAACCAGGCAGCATACACCAGCTGATATGAGGCCAGCAACATATATACAGCAGAGGACTGTGCAGTCCTTCTCTGGCTGCATTCAGTCAGAGAAGATGCACCTAACTCTCAAGAGACTTGAGAACCCAAGGAGTTTAGAGGTCAAGAGGGATGGGGAGTTGGGGGTGGGGACAGCCTGTGGTAGGATGGGGTGTGGGGACAGTGGGGGTGTGGAGATAGGAGGTCAGGGAGGAGGTATGGGATGTGGAACAGTAGGAGGATGAGCCCTGATGAGGGGGATAAAACCTGGAGTCTAAATGAATGAATAAATAAATAAATAAGACAAAAAGAGAAAAAAGAAAGAGAATAAGGGATCCATCATAAGTGAACTTAGTAGGCAGATAAATTCATGGGAACCTAAGCAATCAACATTTTTAAATTAATCAGCCAAATCCCCTATCTGATCATCCTGTTCCTTTCCATATAGAATATTGCTTTTCGTCCTTAGTTGACCTACAGGGTGTGAGAAACCCTAACCCCTCTGAAATTTGGTGAGTCTTGAGATTAATTCCTGAGACTAACCTCTCTTCCTTCTCCCCCCTGTCCCTCCTCTGTTTCCTCCTCTTCCTCCTTATCTCCCTATCCTACTTTCACTGAAAAAAAAACAAAAACAAAAAAACCTACTAGATGCTGAGAGGGAAGTCCTTTGGCTTTCATGAACAGATATTAATAGAAGATGAAATATCCTTCAACCCATTACCTATTGTTCAAAGTTACTGTCCAGTAACAACTCTCCATTTCCTGTCTCTTCTTATTTCTCTTAAATAATTGCTATGAGGCACCTAGTAATGAATTTCATTTCATAATACATCTGATTAGCTCTCCACCATAAAAGTCTTAAACTTGTTCTTTTGTCTTTGCCTGGCTCTCCATGCAGAAAACAGACCAGTGATTAGTCCTCTTGGGTGGGTGGGTGGATGCTTCAGCCACAAAACCAATCTTAGAGTTTGCCCTGCTCAAACAATTCAAGAGAACTGAAGTCTCAGATTTTTGTCTCTAGGAATCAAATTCTAAAAATATTTGGTGTGCAGAAAATATGTTGTGAACTATTGTTAGAATCTACTCTTTTGGGAAAATTGAAGGAGATCAAAAAGAGAGGAAAAGTTGGCACAGAGGCAGTCACAGCAAAGGTCTCACACAGCTGTGTGTGTGTGTGTGTGTGTGTGTGTGTGTGTGTGTGTGTGCGCGCGCACATGCGCGCACACATATGTAGGTCATGTCTACGGATGATGTCAGAAGTCATGTCTCAGGTCTTGGCCTATCACTTTTTACCTCTGAGATATGACCTCTCTCTCTGAACGCATAACTGACCAATTTGATAAAATTAATGGGCGAGAGAGCTCCAGGGATCATCCTTCCTTGGTTTCAACCGTGGCACAGTTCAAGGCCCATTACACCATGCCCAGTTAATGTAGATGCTTGAGAACAAAATTTAGGTCACTATGTTTTCACAGCAAGCGCTTTACTGCCTGAGCCAACTGAATTTCCCGGATTGTGATAGTGTACATTGCTTCTATAGTTATGAGACATGGCTATACTGAGGGCAAACAATGCACTCTAGAAAGACACCCAGCATTAATCAAGCCTTCTGGAGGACATTTGAAAATAAGCTACTTAGATTTCTCAACATTCTAAGGGAATGGTTGCTACCCCTTTTACAGGAAGTTCTAAGCTAAAGAGCACAATACCCAAAATAAGAATAATAGGCAATATTGGTGAGATGGCATGACTGTGTTCTACTCTGAGACTAACATGAGTTTCAGTGAGATATTTGACTCAGCTGCAAGATTGTATCAATCCAGTTTTAAATGGTAAATAATATAAGCATAGTCTATGGTAGTTGGTATATAAAAATTTAAATAAATATTGGCTTTACTGTTTTTCTTCTGTCTAAGGCCCATATCTAGTTAGTATAGTATTGAGGTACATGACTGATTTTGTTTTATTTGCAGATAATTCTTTCTTAACATATACCTAACTGCTCATTAACCCTGGAAATGTGCACACAGTAATGAAATCATAATAAAATTTTACTGAGGATACTTTTATGCAGGGATTTTTTTTAAGCAAAGCATAATCTTTAGAATTCTCAAGTTAGTATTACAGTCCCCCTTTTACAAAGGAGGGAAGGATCATCCATGATATTCAGGTTTTTATTTAAAGTAGGTATGCCTCCTCCCCCCCTTTTTTTTTACAGAAATCATAGCCTATAATTAAATAAATCAGTCATTACTTCATGGTCACTTTCTAAACCCAGGAAATGGCTCAAAATCTTGATCAAGCTTTGCACTAGCTACTGCAAAATATTGCAAATAACAATGCAGAAAAAAATAAAACCAATTTCTTGACATGTAATGTTTCAATCCATAGCCTTTGAGATGCTTTGTGGGTAGAAGCATGTTGTGAGGTTCAAGGTCCATAACACACACCATTCTCAAAGGGCCTTCAAGAAGAAAACAACCACCATTTCCCCATCACCTCCAGTAATGAAGATGGAGCTCTTGTTCTGGTCCCAGCACTTTCAGAGAAGGTCCTATACGAGAATGACTAAAGGTTAGATGGGCAGTTCTCAAAAGTGACTCATTCATCATCGCTGCACAGATATACCAAACAGACAGTGGATACATGTTGTGATGTATTAAATAATTCTCTACTCCCTAAGTCTCTCTGTGTGTATGCATATTCAAACATACAAATTTTACCTGACATTTCTTCAAAAGAATTTTTTTTTTTTTTTTTTTTTTTTTTTTTTTTTGAGACAGGGTTTCTCTGTGTAGCCCTGGCTGTCCTGAACTGGGCAAGCCAATGCCATCAAATGGGAATG
>NC_034590.1:161937489-161948091 GCF_900095145.1 Mus pahari | reverse complement strand
CATCCTTTTAGGATATATTCTCAAGAGCGATGGAACAAGGGTGGGCATAATACCAAAACAGGAAAGAAGAGGGAAACAAAAAACAAAAAACATGAGAGCTTGTGATTACAAACAAAAGGAAAACAAGCCTATAAAAAAAAAAAAAAAAAAAAAAAAAGAAAACCGAACTTAGTCCCAACCTCAGTCTATCCTACACAGAAAGCTGGAACCAAAATATCCGATTCAGAGTCTGTCCCAACTTCCAGGTAAGAACGCTGGAATTCACACAGTGCCGAGATGTTGCTAGTCACTGGATCAGTGCCTGCAGGTGAAAGGCTCCTAAAACCCAATGCAACCCTTCTGAAAACAGATACAAAGTGAGATGTGATGAAGGAAAACGCACAACAGCCTGGAAAGGGTTCAGGAATCAATCATTTGCCTATGAAGAAGCTGGATTAGCTTCCATTAAGTCTACCATTGCCATGGCGAAAACTTGATTCCCGGGGTGGGGGATTTTTTGCATCTTACATCTTGTGAGATTTTCTCACAATTATCTGTGGGAACAGTTTCTGGGGGAATATTTCAAGGGTAAATTAAGCAAGATAAAGTATAACTATAAAGTATTCTAGATGGTAATTTCTAGATTGTACCTGCTATTCACATTCTTCTACCCCACAAGGTAAATCCATATTGCTCTCTGCTTTTACCTCCGAGGGTAACATCTGGGTTAGCAGCTATCTCCCAGGAAGTGTCTAATTTATTACTCATTCAAGGCTAAACCCGGTCTAGGTACCATAAGCTATCCCTGTTGAGTCGCCTGTGCTGTAAATCCTACCCCACCCTCTGCTGTAGTGGTAACCTCAGCAACCCACAGAGAGAAGCGGATTATTTCACCAGCCTTTCTATTCCTCAGTTTACATTCCAGAGTCCTGTCTTGTCTAAACAGATTGAACAGCAGCAACGGGTCTTCAGTTCCCTGAGATTCATAATGTGTCTTCTGGTATGACTAGTCCCTAGGCACAGAATCAGGACCTCACTTGCATTATCCAACGTGGTTACCTTTAACCACGTGTGTTCTAATGATCTGAGATATAGGCAATGTAATTGATGCAAAAAATTTTAATTAGAATTGAAAGACAAACTTACAAGATAAAACAAAGGAATTTCAAATGTTCAGATGGTTACTTATTTTGTTGTTGATAAACACATGTGGATTATTTTTTGATGGTCCAATTCCACTTTGGTAGTAGGATATTCTGTTGTTATTTTCTTTTTGTGTTAAAGCTCCTTTTTAGCATGCATAATGTTTTTTATTACACACCAACACATTACCACTCTAGACACTACCAACAAGTATAGGACCATGTACTGTAGTGAGTTTGCAATGTGCTTACTTGAATATTTTATGCAAATTCTTTGAGTTGTAGGAATGCCTATATGGAAGATAATCAAAGTTTAAAATGAAATACTACTTTTGGAATAAATTTTAATTAGTTTTCAAGCTTAAAAAAGGCAGTTTGAAGAGTATTTTATGTTTAAGATGTAGATATAATTGGTGCATAATATGATGGGGATAATATAGAAGTACAATAAGTTACTCACTTCAAAAGTAGTATCTACAAGTTTTTATAGGGAAAAATGCCTGGAAGAAAGTCTGCCATAAATTTTATATTGAGCTACAATTATAATTTATTGAAATAAGGCAAAATGAAAATGTTCTTTGAATAAAAACAAACATGTAAAGTAAACATGAAAATAGCAAATATGTGATATATCTACTGCATGATACAGGTTTACAGGACCACTGGAGCCCATGGATACAGCCCACAAGTCACTTTTCTCACCATAATGGAAGCAGGTACTGGTACTTAGTATATAATGTTAATTAAAATGCTACAAGAACTTTGAGAATGGTATGGGGCACCATAAGCAAAAGAAGTACATCCATGCACACAGTGGGTGTGAATCCTATGTAGCTTAAGCTTCGCTTTCTTCCATCACAAGCTTTTGTGATTCGGGTTGGCAATATTGTAAGGTGCTATTACTTCAGTGGCTAGAGATCTGCCTTTTAGTTGGACTGGTGCAATTTTTTACCAGTGACAATACAACTCAGCTGCAGGACAGTAGCCTAGTCTGTGGGGGAGTTGGAAATAGATGCTGAAGACAGGGGTTGTGTTCCAAAGCATCTCAAGATGAGTATTTTATCTTTATCTTTCACCAAAAAGGAAATAGTGGTTTAAATGACCTCATCAAAATTTACACAGAATGTTATTTTCCATTGTGAGATATTAAAAAGGAGAATTATGTAAGGCTTTTAGCTCATAAGAGGCATGAGGGCCCTGAACTCCTGGTGAAATGATTTCTTCATGGACCAAAAGAGTAATGGGGACCAGAATTATCTTTAAAATGAATTTTATTTTTTTATAAAAGCCAAACTGGACAAACTCCTATCTTGGAAGGATGCCGTTCATTCCCTTAGGAAGTTTTAAACAGTCCTCACCAGAAAGAAGTATTTATGTGTAGTGTGTGGGTATAAGTGTGTGTGTGTGTGTGTCTGCCTGTGTTTGAGTGCCTTTGAAGTCCAGAAGAGGGTGTCTGATGCCCTTGAACTAAAATTACAGGCAGTTGTAAGTTGAAGGTTGTGGTTGTTGGGAACTGAACTCAGGACCTCTACAAAAGCAATATGTACTCTTGACACTATGCCATCTAACCTCCAGACATCTTTATTCTTTACAAACTACTTCATCTTTAATATTCAGCTATAGTAAAAGAATAATGGCTAAAATGAAGGATTTGGCCTGTTTTGCACATCTGCTTAGCATTTGATGAGACATAGCAGTCCAAGACTTCAAATGTCTTTTACCTTGACATCTTTATCTCAGATTTCATTTTTACAGCCCTGTTTTATAATGGGACCAACTTTAAAACTGCATATTGTAGATAATGAAAATTCTCCTTCTCCTACAATATCCTTCTAATTAAGCCATGGGCCTGACCTTCAACACAGTTGGCCCTTCAGAGGTAGAGACAAATGTCTGTTTTGTGAATTTCAAATCCAAGTGAAACAAAGTGTTCTAACCCAGAGACAAAATTTGCAAGGCAAATACACAAGGATCTAGGGTTCTGGTCAGTCTCATTCATACTAATACGTAGCCAATAACTCCATAATCCAATTCTTTCTTAGGATGTGTGCTTAAACACATCTGTGGGATAATCATCCTATGGATGGAAATGAGGTCTTTCTTTAAAAAAGAAAAGTAAGAAACTTCTAGAATGAAAACATTTGTCCTTATTCTAAAGGCTCAGACTGTAGTGATTAAACTTTCTGTAGATTCTGAGGCCAAAGTTCTCTCAGACCAAATACTACTTGGCAAACTTCAGGATTACATTTGTGAGGGTAATCTTGACTGTAAACTTGCTATGATTTATAATCACCATGGAAACAAATCTCTGACTTGTCTGTCACATTTACCTTATACATGAGTAGAACAATGCCTTTGGCTGGGGGCTCAGACAGCATTTAATGGAGAAAGTTATCTAAGAATCAGCATTGACAGCCCTCTGCTTTCTGATTATAGATGCCATTTGACTACTCAACATCTCCTGACATCGAATTTCCCCCTTGATGATAGACTTCATCCCTGGAAGTGTAAGCCAAAAGAAACCCTTCTTTCCTGATGTTTCTTTTGACTGGTATTAGAGAGAGAGAGAGAGAGAGAGAGAGAGAGAGAGAGAGAGAGAGAGAGAGAGAGAGAGAGACCTTTCCATTTATTACTTGTCCAGAAAGGTGGCAAGATTCATTTGCCATGCCAAGTTTTGTATATTCTCCATTAGTGAATGTGAACACTTTAATCTACTGTCTGTTCTGAGTTTCATTTTCTCCTGTGGTCACTCCAGAAGCTCCTTCTGAACAAGCCTTCACAATTTTGCAGACTCTGGGCTGTATATATTATAACAATAGACCACATACATTCCTTTGCTACAAAATAAGAATGTCTCTTAACTCGTCTTCATCCAAATTGTCCATAAACAATGAATTTTTGGAATGAAACATTCTATTGTAGAAACAGAAAAGAAATTAAAACTAATGTCTTCCCCATGGTAAAGGTCAGGCTGGAGAAATGGCTCTGTGGTTAAGTGCACTGGCTGCTCTTTCAGAGGTCAGGAGTTCAAGTTCCAGCAACAACATGGTGGCTCACAACTGTCTGTAATTGGATCCAATGCCCATTTCTGGTGTGTCAGCAATACCATGTTCATATACATAAAATAAATAAATATTTTTTAAAAAATATTTCAATAAAGCCCATGGTAAAGGTTAAGATTTTTAATATATTTAAAATTAGTTACAATGTTCAATTTGATTACAGACTTATCCAATCTGTGTTCTGTCATAAATGCAAGAAGGGACCTGCTGAGAAAGCATGACGCCACAGAATTCTGACTCAGAATTCTTGTCATAGTTGCACTGTGAGTAAATATAAACAAACACAAAATATAGGACCATATATTAACCAAGGGAGAAGACACACAATTATCTCATGATGAAACTGTTTGTTATACACAATAACAGCAACAAGGATATACTGGCCGTGGTATGCTTCAGACTAGAAGATGCTAAGAACTCTTGACACCTAAGTGCAATATCCGACTCTTTTATAAAGGTAAAAATTCTCTGAAGCATCTTCTTCAGAAAAACTGACAAAATTGGAAACCAAACAGTATTGGATAAAAAAAGTATTGGGCGACTGCTAGATTTGCTGAAATGGGTAGACTTGTGGATCGTTAAAATAATTATAATCATCATGACATACATCATTATTATTCTTAGCATGATCACTACCATTTATTGAACTCACACTGTGCTAAACGATTTTTATGTTTTTTTCCTCAGTCCATGCAAATCCCAAGAGAAAGACAACCCAGTGGTGACTTGTCCTTGCAAAGATTTCCTGGGGTAGATGTCTCTGGGATGGCAGCCAGCTGATTATCAAATCTGGACCAGTGGAATTGTTTCTATTGTGATGTGCCATTTAATTCTGCTTAAAAACAAATCCTGCCCTTCACCAAACCAAACTGCATCAAAACCGACTTAATGAAATATCCGTGGAAAGCACTGGAAGATGCATTTTGCTCTCAAGTGAAGTGGTAGTCAGAGTGGAAGTCGAAGAAGGATCACTCCAAGAAGATGGTGCCACTTAGTGACATAGGGGGAAAGAAATGTAAGGTAGACAGCTGCTAGACAAACCACAGCTGTGTAAGGATCAGAATTAATGTGGGTGATAACCAGGCTTATACTCCTTTCCTATGTCCTTTGTCTCAAAGTTGATTTTCCTGTAGTAATTGATATGATCTGCTGGAAAAATGGCTCTATGGTTAAGATTGCCTGTTTCTGAGAGGACTCAGGTTCTACTAGCACGCACACAGTGGCACATATTTGTCCATGATTAATGATCCAGAGAATATGGCATCCTTCCTGGGCATGAACTTGTATACACACATGCAGACAAAACACACACACACCACACACAAATACATACATACATATATATATATATATATATATATATATATATATATATATGATATTTATGTATATATTACTATTATTAAATATTTACTAAATAAATATGTATTATAGATAGATGATAGTTAGATAGATAGACAGGCAAATAATCAGACAAACGGACAAATAGATCATAGGTAGGTAGGTGGACAGGGAGGAGATACAGATTTAAAATTTTTATGAACTATGAGACTCAACTCTGAGTGCAAACTACCTTCACCCAGGGGTTGCTTCCGGTGTTAAATAGAATTCAGAGCCACGGAAGAACAATCATCTCATCATCTGGATAATAGAGACTAAAGCTAATTACATATGATCTATGATATTTGTAATAATATTTATGTAATTTCATATGTAATTTATGTGAATATAGAGCTTGGGAAGAGTCCTGGTGTGATTTTTGTTTTTATTAAGTCAGGTCATACATGCAAAAAAGAAACAAATCTTAAGCCTTCAGTACAGAGATACTTTTATCAAATGTACACATATATGACTACATCATGCACACATATATGACTACATCATGTACACATATATGACTACATCATGTACACATATATGACTACATCATGGACACATATATGATTACATCATGGACACATATATGACTACATCATGGACATATATATGACTACATCATGGACACATATATGACTACATCATGGACANATATATGACTACATCATGGACACATATATGACTACATCATGGACATATATATGAGTACATCATGGACACATATATGACTACATCATGGACACATATATGACTACATCATGGACACATATAAGACTACATCATGTACACATATATGACTACATCATGGATATATATATGACTGTGTCATGGTTAAAAATGTAGTAGATCAATTCCACTATTCTAGAACAGTCTCATATTGGATTCCAATCTGTTATCTCTGCATCAAATGAATCATAGAGTGACTTACAGTACTGTGCTTGTTTAGTTAAATCGTAAAGTTCTGCTGTGCATTGATACTTTACCAATTTTAAAACACACACAATTTAACTAACATATTATTATCACATTCATTTATCAATGATCATCATATTCCTTTATACATAGATAACATAATTTTTAATCCATATAGTTACTGATGGATATTTGAGTTCTTTTCAAATCTTTCGTTAATATAAACGGTAGGGCGACAAACATTCTCATATACGTTATTTGGAAGGTAAGCAGAGCTTAATTTGAGCTATTTAACTCCTGTGGTATGGAAAAAGATCATTCATTGCCATTACTAGACAATACAAAATTTTCCAAAACAGTAATATTTACTCTCACCAGCAGTGGAGAAGTATCGCAGATGCCGATATCATTGTTGATACTTTTCACCATCAACTGTTATCATTTCAATTTTCTACTAAGTGCATGGTGTAACTACCTTGTTTTGCTGTTATTTGTTTATTTGGAATTTCTCTGCTGAGTGGGAATGGAATATGATGATGCGTATATGTCTGTCCAATCTAAATTAGGTTAGTTCTCAATTTTGAATGGGTTGATAACTTTTTGTTGTTGTTCTGTTATTTATTCCAGATGCAGGGCCATTTTCAGACATCTCTCTTAGGGAAATTTTCTCCTGTGTAAAATTTTTCTTTTACTCCCTTATACTATAGTGATAAACACATTTTGAATTTGAATCATCTATGACTCTATAGGCTTTCGAGGCAAGAGGTTAGAAAGAGTATAGTAGTTGTTATTCCTGTAGATGCCCATAGATAGAAAGAAGGCACATGAGTAGAAAAATCAGAAAATAGTGTTTTTCGAGACAGGGTTTCTCTGTATAGCCCTGGCTGTCCTGGAACTCACTTTGTAGAACAGGCTGGCCTCGAACTCAGAAATCTGCCTGCCTCTGCCTCCTGAGTGCTGGAATTAAAGGTGTACGCCACCACGCCCAGCTTTCAAGGAAGATTCTTGAACACATGTGCACACTAACACACACACACACACACACACACATACACACAGAGACAGAGACAGAGAGACAGAAAGACAGAGAAAGAGACAGAGATAGAGACATTTGTTTGGATCCTTATTTGCATACTGCAGTATGTTATTTCATTTCTATTTTTTCTTCAAAAGTTTTAAATTCATCCTTCAGATACAGAACTTATATGTTTAACTTTTGTATATGGTAGAAAGAAAAGGTCAACATTTCTTCAACATAGGTATCTAATTAAACCAGCACTGCTAAAGAAAAGGCCATTGTTTGCCTGTGGTATTTCAGTACTGTTTTCAATATTTTAACATGCCATCATGCTACGAAATAATAAGCATTTAGATACAAGTAAAGAGAAGTTATTAACTTAACATGTGGTCAGTGCAAATGACATGCAATACGGAGATGCTATGGCAACCTAAAATATTTATGGAAATGTGAAATTATTTCCAACCTGGTAACATGCTGAGTTTGAATGAGTAAAATGGAATTAATAATGCAGAAGATTCATTAGCTAAGTTCAAGTTTCAAATGAGATATGGACACTTCTGACAGTGTCCTTTCAGGCTACTTGGAGAAATGTCCATTTGCAACAGAACCTTACTAAGAATTTCCTTTGGATAACAGAAAGTAATATTTCAAGTAGGAAATATTTAATGAATATTCAGAAAAAATGTGTTAATGAGGATGTCAGGTGTGAAGACTTAAGATTCTTGAGATTGAAGGAATTCTCTCCAAAGCACTATACTCCACCAGGTAGGGTTGGTCTCTCCATACTCTGAACAAGTATTTGGTTTAATAAACTGCCTCTTTAAGAATTGTCTCTTGTCCCAGCATAAGGCAAGGCCTGGGCCAAGTAGTGGGAGTGGGTGGGTAGGGGAGCAGAGGTGGGGGGAGGGGTATAGGAAACTTTCGGGATAGCATTTGAAATGTAAATAAAGAAAAAAAAAAAAAAAAAAAAGAATTGTCTCCTGTCACTGAAACTTAGAGAGGAGAAAGTGTGGAAGAACCTTGAACATATGGGCACAGAGGGAAAATTCCTGAACAGAACATCAATGGCTTGTGCTGTACGGTCAAGAACTGACAAATGGGACCTCATAAAATTGCAAAGCTTCTATAAGGCAAAGGACAGTGTCAATAAGACAAAAAGACAACCAACAGATTGGAAAAAGATCTTTACCAATCCTAAAACCGATTGAGGGCTAATATCCAATATATACAAAGAACTCAAGAAGTTAGACTCCAGAAAACCAAATAACCCTATTAAAAAATGGAGTACAGAGGTAAACAAAAAATTCTCAACTGAGGAATACCAAATGGCTGAGAAGCACTTNAAAAAAAAAAAAAAAATGTTCAGCATCCTTAGTCATCAGGGAAATGCAAATCAAAACAACCCTGAGATTCCTCCTCAAACCAGTCAGAATGGCTAAGACCAAACCTTGCAGATGCTGGCAAGGTTGTGGAGAAAGAGGAACACTCCTCCATTGCTGGTGGGATTGCAAGCTGCTACAATCACTCTGGAAATCAGTTTGGTGGTTCTTCAGAAAATTGGACATAGTATTACTGGAGGATCCAGCAATACCACTCCTGGGCATGTACCCAAAAGATGCTCCAACATGTAATAGGGACACAGGTTCTACTATGTTCATACCAGCCTTATTTATAATAGCCAGGAGCTAGAAAGAACTGAGATGCCCCTCAACAGAGGAATAGATACAGAAAATGTGGTACATTTACACAATGGAGTACTATGCAGGTATTAAACACAATGAATTTATGAAATTCTTAGGCAAATGGATGAATCTGGAGTATATCATCCTGAGTGAGGTAACCCAGTCACAAAAGAACACACATGATATACACTCACTGATAAGTGCATATTAGCCCAGAAGCTCAGAATACCTAAGGTACAATTCACAAAACACATAAAACTCAAGAAAAAGGAAGACCAAAGTGTGGATACTTCAATCCTTCTTAGAAGGGGGAACAAAATACCAATGGACGGAATTACAGAGACAAAGTGTGCAGCAGAGACTGAAGGAATGGCTGTCCATAGACTGCCCCACATGGGGATCCATCCCATATACAACCACCAAACCCAGACGCTATTGTAGATACCAACAAGAGCTTGTTGACAGGAGCCTGATAATAGCTGTCTCCTGAGAGGCTCTGCTAGTGCCTGGCAAATATAGATGTGGATGCTCATAGACATCCATTTAATGGAACACAGGGTCCCCAATGAAGGACCTAGAGAATGGAACCAATGAGCTGAAGGGGTTCGCAGCTCCATAGGAAGAACAACAATATGAACTAACCAGTACCCCCGGAGCTCCCTGGGACAAAACTACCAACCAAAGAAAACACATGGTGGGACTCATGGCTCCAGCTGCATATGTAGCTGAGGATGGCCTAGTAGGTTATCAATATAAGGAGAGGCCCTTGGTCCTCTGAAGGTTCTATGCCCCCAATGTAGGGGAAATGCCAGGGCCAGGAGTGGGTGGGCTGGTGAGCAGGGGAAGAGGGGAGAGGGAGGGTATAGGAGGTTTGGGAGTGGAAACTAGGAAAAAGGATATCATTTGGAATATAAATAAAGAAACTATGTAATAATTCAAAAAAGAATTGTCTGTTTTGCAGAATTGATTATTTCTCCTGCTATCAGTAGCCCTTAGTTGCCTATAGATCTTTGTGTGGGGTAGAAGCCTTGGATCTTTCTCCTGTTGACATTAGAATGTCTGTTAGTGTCATCCCTGTGTAGGTCATGTTTAGGTAGCATACTGTGTATACTTTATTGCTCTATCTTCTGACATCCCTAGGAAACCCAATTTTATGAGAGGCTCCCTATTATTCTGGCTTTTACAGGTTTTCCTTGTGGCAGCTTCCTCTGGGAATTCATCTCTTCTCAATCTATCTTCCAACCCATCTATGTGAATTACTCTTCTATTGCTATGATAAAACACCATGAGCAAGGCAATGTATAGAAAAGGGGTTTATTTAGAATACATAAGATACATTTTGCAAAACACAAGAAAACCAAGAAGGATGACCATCGTGTGGATACTTCATTCCTCCTTAGAATAAGGAACAAAATACCCATGAAAGG
>NC_034590.1:161935595-161937214 GCF_900095145.1 Mus pahari | reverse complement strand
GTCTCTAGCTGCATATGTAGCAGAAGATGGCCTAATCGGCCATCATTGGGAATAGAGGCCCCTTGGTCTTGTAAACTTTATATGACCCAGCACAGGGGAAGGCCAGGGCCAAGAAGTGGGAATGGGTGGGTAGGGGAGCAGGGGTGGGGGCATGGTACAGGGAACTTTCGGGATAGCATTTAAAATGTAAATAAAGAAAACAATAAAAAAGAAAGAAAGAAAGAAAGAAAGAAAAGAAAAGGGGTTTATTTGATCTTATACTTCCTGAAGGGTCGTAGTCCACATGGTATAGCAAGGTCACAACTGGAAGCCGGGAACTTACATCTTAGACAGGAAGTCGGAAGCAAAGAGCTTGAACTCAGAAGCCACATGAGTCTTTAAACTCTCAAGCCCACTTTAGCTAACACACTCATTCCAACAAAGGCCCACCTCCTGAGGTTACCAAAAGAGCAACATCAACATCAACTGGGGAACAAGTTCTCAAAGGAGTGTGACGACAGGGAACATCTCATTCAAACCAGCACAAGTTCTATGCTTCTGGTCTTCGCACAAGGAAGTAACTTGGCACCTCTTCAACTAGGATGTGAGCTCCTTAAACTTGGCAATAACAAAGTATTCACTCATTCATCACCACACTACTTGAACCATTTAAGGACACCAGCATATTTTTGTAAATTCTTTTCTAACACACACACACACACACACACACACACACACACACACAGAACTGACTTACTTTTTTCCAGAAATTTATATTTCACAGGAAAATAGTGTCTTCTTTACAGTTATATACAAGAATGAGTTAGCAGTGGCTAGGCATTTTAGCTATCAGACGCCAACATAAAAATAAGCTAGGAGAATTTTAACTTCATGACCCAAAAGCCATGTTCAAAATCTTTCACTTTCTACAAAAGATAAAAATATCTGGGCATGGTGCCTCTCATCTGTAATTCTAGCAATCTAAGAGTTCTGCTACCTAGCAAACGTGTGTGTGTGTGTGTGTGTGTGTGTGTGTGTGTGTACAACATAAAACTTCCCGATAACCCCTGATTATGAAATATCCTAGAATTAAAGTCATAGAAATATATAGAAATGATTTTTCTCAACGTTTATGAAGCTGGCATCAATCTTTTGTTTCATAAATTCAGGATGGTTATTATCCCAAGTGTCGACTTTGACACATTAAAAGTTTCCTTGACAGGAATACAAATAGGGGCACCCCCAGAAGCACACACAAGTCAAGCTGGAGGAAGATTGGCTTCCTTCTCTCACCTAGAAGCTAGAACAGAGGGAAGGTACCAAATAGCCAGTCACAGAGATCTCTGACCTCAAATGACTCAGTGAATGACTCATTTATTAAAAGAAGAAAAGCAAAAGTTTGCATTGAGCATCAACACTGATTTCTCCTCTCCGTCTCCAAGGACTCATGAGACATCGGATGAGTCAGTTGATTGAGTCCTTGAGCATCAGGAGTGTTTGTTTTCTTCCATTTAAGAAAGCGTAGATGATGGAACACAGGGCCCCCAATGGAGGAGCTAGAGAAAGTACCCAAGGAGCTGAAGGGGTCTGCAGTCCTATAGGTGGAACAACAATATGAACTAACCAGTACCCCCAGAGCT
>NC_034590.1:161907181-161935220 GCF_900095145.1 Mus pahari | reverse complement strand
CACTTTGGTCTTCCTTCTTGAGTTTCATGTGTTTTGCAAATTGTGTCTTGGATATTCTAAGTTTCTGGGCTAATATCCACTTACCAGTGAGTGCCTAGTTGGCCATCAATAGGAGGAGAGGCTCTTGGTCTTGGGAAGATCATATGCCCCAGGACAGGGGAATGCCAGGGCCAGGAGGCAGGAGTGGGTAGTTTGGGGAGCAGGACAGGGGGACAGTATAGGAGGCTTTGTGGATGGTACTTGAAAAGTAAATGAAGAAAATATCTTTTTTTAAAAAAAGTGTAGATTGTAATTATGTTTAGTTCCATACCTTTTTTTCCTAATATACAAAGTAACAATAAAAAATAAAAAATAATTTGTCAAAGTCTCAATTTTTATGAGTTTAAAGTGGCATTCCTTAATCATAAAATACTTAGAGATACCATTTGACCATGCACAACATGAGGATAAAGAGGAGATTGTAAGACAACTAAAGCTCATTATAGCCAAACAGAATTACTTGTAAAAAAGTTTGGCTTAATCTTAGGCTTTATGAACAAGCAATGAGATTTTTATATTCACAAGTGTAAAAAGCCAAAATGTAACTGTCCCTCTAGTAAGTGATGTATTCAAAGTCCTCTATGACTATAAACCAGAGAGAGGCCCAGCCTAGGACAACAGAAAGTGGCATTGAAATGACAATCCTGGCTTTCTTCCTACTGTAGACTAGGAGTGTTCATAAGGTGCCTAGTTTTGTACCCAGAGTAGATATAGGTCTGCTCTCTCTCATCAGTAAGTCATTCTCCAATTCACCCTTGGATTTGGGGATCCTATCCAGTCATGTGGACAAATACTGGCTACAGAAGCAGCTAAGAGAGTTTCTTATGGTAACCATGTTCACAAGTGTATTGCATTCGAGTTCATACTTCATGACTAACAAAAGGGACTGCACCTAAGGCATGGTGTGGGTCACAGTCCTTCTACACCTCAGGCATCATCAACGGTTTCTACTTTCTGTCTAGTAGTAGAGTCCAGCAGGACTGAAGGACTATCTCTACCTATTCAAGTTGTTAGGTTAGCAGTGGATAATTATGTTCTCAGCTACAAGCATGCATGCTACTCCACATTTTTCCAGCAAAAGTTTCCAAATTGTAAGATGTTGAGAATGCTCAGAAACCACTGGGGTTTTCTCCTTTATAGCTCCCTCAAGGAAATCAGAAATACTTGTGTTAACATCAAAGGGACAGGGTGAGACAATGATTTCAGAGATTTTTTTTTTCCCTTGCTCACAAAATAAAGAAACAAAAGCCTAAACATGGCTTTTGGTGCATCTAACTGGTTTTGTAGTACTTTATCAGTTGTATCCCAACAACTATACAGATACTATGTTTCTCCCTTATAATGGCCCAATATCAAGTTTTTGCTCACTCTTTGTTATGTTTATAACCCATGCATGTCAAAAATTACAGTTTGGGGTTAGCACGATGCCTCAGTTGGTAAAGGTATATGTTGTGTAATTCCAGAGACCTAATGTAAATCCCCCAGAACCAATGTAACAGTGGAAGAAGAGGATCAACTCCACAAGTATGCCCTGGTGCGCGCACGCGCACGCGCGCACACACACACACACACACACACACACACACACACACACCAAAATGCACAGTAATAATGTGGTCGTTTGAGTGAGAATGGCCTTCATAGGTTGATACACTTGAATGATTAGTCATCAGGTAATGGGATTGTTTGGGAAGGACAGAATGGTGTGGCCTTGTTGCAGTAAGAATGGCCTTGTTGTAACAGGTGTGCTCTTGTTGGGGGAAGTGTATCTCTTGTACTGAGCTTTCAAAATTTCATGTCAGTCTCAGTATGTTCCTTTCTGCCCACTGCCTAAAGTTCAGGATATAGCTCTCAGACACTTCTCTAGCAACATGTCTGCCTTCTGCCATGCTCTCTCACCATAATGGACTATCACTCTGAAGCTTTAAGCAAGAGCTCAATTAAATGTTTTATTTTATAAGTTACATTTGCCATGGTGTCTCATCACAGTTATAGAACAATAACTAGTAATAATCATTTAGGATGGTGATTCTAATAATAAAAATTTAAATTATTGCACCTAAAAACTAATCCTCGGTTCATATTCTCTTCCTGTCATCTTAATTACTAAATTTCCATTATCATCCAATTAGATTTCCTGTTCCTCAAGAGATTTTTATGTCTACCGGATATGAGATTAGGGATTAAGATACCTAGACTTCCAAGACTCAGGTAACATGCTGATTAGCAGGGCTTGACAACTAAAAATAGAGACTATAAAATAATAAGTGCCCACACACTGTTGAGTTTATTTAGTTGGCAGATTGATATTTGAGGTCACTCTGAATTCTTATAATCATTAATAATGATTAAAATAAAATTCTCAGTACTGAATATGTGTACTGAATATGTATTAGATGATATCTGTATCTGTTTCACATTGCTATTGTCACCAATTACCATAAACTTAGAAGCTTATGTAAGAAGCAAAATTGGGTTGGCAGCATCGCTCAGTGGCTGAAGGTGCTTTGCCACCATCACATCCCAAGCCACCAAGCCTGATGGCCTGATTTTGATCCCTCAGACATTGTGAAAGGAGGGACTCAAATCATACAAATTGTCCTCTGGTGTGCACTTGTGCAAGTTGCATATTTATGCCAATACATACACACGAGTAAATAAATAACTACTTTAGTAATTTGAAAACAATTGAAATATCTTCTGGATCTGAGGAGGTCAGATGCCAGAAGTCTTGCATGGATTTGTCTGGCTTAAACCCAAGGTGCTGGCAGGGCTATATATCTTCTCCGGGTTCCAGAGAAACCTGCTCCTGATTCTGCCAGCTTCTAGAACTTCTCTGCACCCAGGAGCATCACTTCTGCTTCTGTTTTTAAATGACTCCAAGTCCTATCTCATCTTAGCAGCTGACCATCATCTGGAGTCCACAATCATCACATCCCATGACAAGATTCTCAATGTCATCACACATGAAACTCTCTTTATGACATAAATAGCATTGTCCCAGGTCTAGAGATTCAAGGATCACAATCAATGAGGGCTGTCACACTAGATGCGTCAGACGTCAGAACTCATGTGCCACTTAGAAGGAAAACTGGGGTCCATCATTTTTAGTCCTGAATGGGAAGAATTGTGGATCAAGACTTGAGAGTCCTGAGGGTAGCAAGGTGAGTCACAGGGTAAAAGGACTTTCTGCAAAAGCTTGACTGAGGTCTGTTCTGAAACTCACAATCAAGGGAGAAAGAAAGAGGTGACTTCATTAATCTGTTATCTGATTTCTGACCAGGCAGACAGAAGACACACACACACTCACTCACTCACTCACGCACTCACACCCATGTAAACATACACACACACACACACACACACACACACACACACAACCACAAAATATATGAAATGAAAATAAAATTTTTCCATTTTAAAATGCTTTTTACTTGAGTATCATGAAGGAAACCATGATGAGTTGAACTCTAATATGTAAGGAATGAAATGAACTTCTTTAGCATGTACTTTTAAAAGTCCTGAATAGGGCCGAGAAAAGTTAACTTTTCCCTTTTGATGCTGTAAAATATCACGCTGTTAACTACTAAAATATACTTACTCATGAGCCATTTTTGAAGGTGTGAAAATTTTATAAACCAATGACTCAGGCAGATGTCATATAGTGTTAATATTGGTTCCACTGTGCAGTAAATTGTGGATACAAATACTCAGATTGATGCTTTAAAGCACGATTGTGAAAACAAACCTTTACATCAAAATCATTTTTATTTGAAGGTTTATATTTTTTTCCTTCTGAAACATGCTGTTTTCTAGACGCTTCTAAAATGACACCAGCAACTCAGCCCACAGACTCTCCTTTCAGATAGGCAGCTTTGGGGTGCAGCACCTGTGCACAGCTTCGATGAGCTGGTGCTGTTTCACTGGCTCTCCTTACTCTGTGACATATAATTTAAGTAGATAAGGTAAACTTTCACATTTATGCTTATAATAATTTTTCCAAATTTATATAATCCCTAATCCTATTTTCTCAAAGGTATAAATCACTTTTTACTAGCATTTTAGTGTCTCAAAAATCATTCTGCTTTTCCTTTCATTATTTGTTTATTAAGCACCCCCTTCCTCCTGGTGTCCCCTTATAATTCCCTCCCATATAATCCCTCCTCTTCTCCTCTGAGAAGGGGAGTGCCTCCACCCCAGGTACCACTTTACCCTGGCTCATCAAGTCACTGTAGGACTAGACACATCCTCTCCCACTAAAACAGACAGGCAGCCCAGTTGGGAGGACAGGATCCACAGATGTACAATAGATTCAAGGACTGTTCCCACTCCAGTTGTTGGGGACACGCATCAAGACCAAGCTGCACATCTGTTGGATATGTGCGGGAATTCTGGATACATGAATGCCTGTTAAGTATTTAGGTTAGTGGAGGGTTTTTTAGGTTAGGTTAGTTTAGGTTTTGCAACAGACACATACTGGAAGGAAAGTTGATTTTGTAAACAAAGCAAGAGTCCTATAGGGAACAAAGAGGAATTATATGACAGCTCATGATTTCAAAGCCAATGTGGGAAGTCTTAGTTTATTTGCCTTGACTGACATCTGCATATTTATGGGCTATGGTCTTGTAATTATACAAATTATGAAATGTTTAATAAGTAAAAGCAATTAGCATTTCTGTCTTCTCAAATATTACCATTTATCTATGTTGAAAGGTAGAATTAATTATCTCAGGCTAGAGTTATCTCATTGTGCCATATAAAATTGGAAATACTCCCTTGACAAGTGTGTTTAATTATCCTCACTATCTGTCTCTCATTGTTTTCGCTTACTTTCCAGACTTTAACAACCTTCAGTCCACTTCCAGCTCTATATAGTCAAGGTTTGGGGGCCTTCCACAAAGGAATGTGTGTTAATGATAACATGAGATACTTGTTCTTCTCTGCAAAAAAAGATGGCTCATATACAGTTACAATCATGTAGGCACAAATATGTAGTTACTTGTCACAAATGTTAGGATTACATCATTGCTATGGCTGCATAGTAGTCCACTGTGCTTTTGTGTATATGTGGTCTTGTGGGGGATTTTCTATATGTGATGTGCAAAAACTGGATACCATGTCATCAAATGTAGAAGTAGCAGAACTAAATAAGGAGGGAGGAGAAACACTAACTGACATATGTTAACGGTGTATAAATTACATTTCTTGTTACACTGACAAAGTGCCAGAAATCATGGTGGAGAGATGGATCATGGTTGTCATTGTGGTAGCATGAAACTGCTTGCTTGTTCCTGGGCAGATCAGGAAGCAATGGTGGGGTATGAAGAATATCAGATTAAAAACCTCAAGGACCATCCTACAATAACCTACCTCCGCATCTAGACCATCTCTTCTCTGAGGTTCCATAACCTCAAAAGAGGGTACCAGATGTGGACCTGGTAGGTTCCAACACATAGACTTGTAACAGACATTTAATTTCCAAATTATAACTTCCTTCCACTGTCCCCCACAGGTTCATGGTTGTCCTATGATGTAAACTTATCCAGTCCAACTTCAAAAGCCACAACAGTCTTAACTGCCTTGGCATTGTTTAAACATACAGAGTTTCTTCTGAGAATCAAGGCTATCATTTAATAGATATAGATATAGAGATAGAGATAGAGATAGAGATAGAGATAGAGATAGAGATAGAGATAGAAATAGATAGATAGATAGATAGATAGATAGATAGATAGATAGATAGATAGATAGATAGATAGATAGATAGATATATGGTTCATACTTCTGCTATTCCGTATCACAGTACCCATTCCCATTTCCCAAGAGAGGAAAATAACAGCAAGGAAAATTGAGATCCAGATTTTTTCCGTTTTTTCTTTTTATATTAATATTTATTTATTTATTTATTTATTTATTTATTTATTTACATCTGAAAGGTTTCCCCCTTCTAGTCCCCCATTACAGAGTCTTTCTAATCCACGATCCCTTCTCCTATGAAAGAGTGGGCACCCTCTGTGTATTCTATCAGCCTGTCACATCAGCTCTGCCAGATGAGGCACATACTCTCCTGCTGAGGCCTGACAAGGCATCCCTACTGGGGAGCAGACACCACAGTCAGACTACAGCTTTAGAGAGGGCCTCTACTCTAGTTGTTGGGGGACCCACATAGAGACTGAGCCACATGTCTGCTCCATATGTACTGGGGACCTCATTCCAGACCATGCATGTTCTTGGTTGGTGCTTCAGTCTCTGAGAACCCACAGGAGTCCAGGCTAGTTAATTCTGTTGGTACTCCTGTGGGATTCCCATCCCCTTCAGGACCTTCTATCCTTCTCTCAAAGAGCTCCTGAGCTCTGTTCAATGTTTGGCTGTGGGAATCTGCATTTGATTCAGTCTGCTGCTGGGTAGAGTCTCTCAGAGGAGAGTTATGCTAGGCTCCTGTCTGCAAGCATAAGAGAGTATCATTAATAATGCTAGGGATTGGTGCTTGCCCATGGGATGGGATGGTTATTGGCTGGCCATTCCTTCAGTCTCTCCTCCATCTTTGTCACTGCGTTTCTTTTAGACAGGATAAATGTTGGGTTGAAAGTTCTGTGGGTAGGTTTATGTACATATCCCTCCACTGGGGTTTCTGCCTGGACATTATAAATTTTGTAGACAAATGGATGGAAGTAAAAAATATCTGAGTGAGGTAACCCAGACCCAAAAGAACTGCATGCTATGTACTCACTGATAAGTGGATATTAGCTATAAAGTACAGAATATCCATGTTACATGCCATAGACCCAAAGAAGTTACAAAACAAGAATGCCTAATTGATGATGCTTGAATCACATTTAGAAGGGGAAAAAATAGTCTCAAGAGGCAAAGAGAGGGGAAGGGAAATGGGGGCAGGACAGGGTATGGGGAGATGCAGGAGCAAGAATGGAAATCTGCAGTTTCTGGGGGTGGGTGATGGGTGTGGGAAGTCTATACGAAGTTCTAGAGACCTGGGATGAAGGAGGCTCTCAGGAGTCAGTGAGATGCCTAATAGTGGAGACATAGAACCTGAAGAAGCTCCGTCCTGTAGCCACTCAGGTTTCTTAATGACATTAATATCCTTAAAAGTTATAGCCAATTTAGTTGAACCTATTCATTCTTAACTTCAATCAGGTTCAATGTCCTTTCCTCCTCGCACTCCACATTTCTGTCCATGACTTTAACTAGGATCCTAATTCTTAATTGCTGAACATTGTTTGAGTCTTTCTGCTTCACTTTTTCTTCTCTCACCTCAATTCCAGGTAAGTTGACTAAATCATAGCTATGGCATAACCTGGATGCTATGTCATCTTAAACATTTCTTCACCAAAGTATTTATTTTTATACTTTACAATCTATTTAACTTGTTTTATGAGAGCTTCGCCTGCATGTATATCTGAGCACCGTGTGCATGCCTAGTGTGTGCCCTCAAAGGTTATCACATAAGTTAGTCGGTTGCTATTGAATTCAGTCCCACTCACATTGTGAGGACAAAAACACAGATACTGTTCTAGAACATGCCATGAGTCACCTTTGCCCAGTTTCCAGTAGAGTCCTTGTTCCTTTTTGAAGGCTCCTGAGCACAGTTGTTACTGGCTGCATTTCGACTGGCCTCCTGATCTCCAGAATTTCCACAATGACCCAGCAAGCTCTACTTACAGCATTGTAGGCCTTTGTTATCCCAAAATATGTAAACTCTTATTTCTCTTGTAAACCCGTACCAAAAGCCTTTGGCACTACCAGGTGGTGAGAATTTTCTGTAGTAGTTCCTTGTGCCTATGACAGAAAAAGTGATGAGAAGCAACTTGAGATAGTAGGGCTATTCCTTTGTGTGTTTTAGTTTGGTTTTGGTTTTGGTTTTTGACTGGCTGTATGACGGTACAATTTATCACAGTGGGAATTGCATGCCAACAGGAATGGCTTGCGTGCCTAATGTACAATAAGTATTAGTCTTTTCTGTCAAACACTATAGAGGTTTTGTTTGCGAGAAATATTTTTATCCCTCCTTCCACATAAAGCTTTCATTCAGATGTTTTAATCCCCCAACACACCTGGTCCATCTTTTGTCTACCAATTCCCTGACCTACTCACACCCGCCATTACTGGAACTTGATGGTCTGCAGTGGTGAGCTCTTCCCTTTCTCCTTCATTTTTTTAATGCCAATTCTTTTAAAACCTAGCCGGTAGCAGAAGACTGTGAGAGCACACCCCTGACAACTGCAAAAGACACAGGCGACACCTGTGCCACCGTGAAAGCCAAGTTCACTTCTCACCCAGGAGGGCCTCGTCTTTAGTTGTTGTGTGTAGCACATTCTCTTGACCAAGAGTAAATGCTTTTCCTGGTGAAGACATTTCAGTTGAAGTGGCGGTCTCTTTCTTTGCAACCCCCAACTTGTTTCTAATTAGCCTGTGTTGGGAAGAGCATAGGGCTATTTATTGCATTAGGTCCAATCATTTTAGACATACCAGTTCACATTGACCTTTAACTTGACAAGCCCTATGGAAAGTTTTGCACAATTTCTTCAGATTAATGAACCTCATATAGAACATACAGAACATAACAGGGGGTGGGTCAGCATGACTTTGCACTGAGTCAAATTATTTCCCGTGTCAATGACTAGCAGGTACATTTTACCAACAATATGAAATAGATGGCATGGCATGGGACAAAATCGCTCCAGCTATGTTGGAGGTGCAGACCTCAACAGCATGATTCAAATCATAACACATAATATTATTAATATAGTATCATTTATTTTCTTCTTGCTGCATGTCAACTGTTTACTGTCATATTTAAATCTAGGGAACTGTCCATTTCAGATTTCACATCAACACTATGTTTGTTGATTCCAACTCTTATAGGTAGCCTTTTGACCCACTGATGGATTATCTTTTCGGTGGTGAAAATAACACAGACAATTATAATGGAGAAATGGCCATCATGTTTTGAGACATTTGGAAATACAATGTTCCTGTCAGGGGTGATTATTTCAATAAGCATCAGCCAGAGACTTGGATCTCAAAGGCCATCTGGTGGGTCACCTCATGGTCTGACTAGTTATACAATTTTTTTATGCCTCTGACTCCTTACTTTGTGAATATAGGTCACTGCCATGAGAGGACCAGCTGGCCAAGCACCCTGCCACTTCAGAATCTCACAGACTATGACTTATTGAACATAATACAATACCATTATTTTTATAAAGAAAAAAAAAGCCTAGTTGCACCAATACCAAAAATACTTATTAGAATTATAAACTTCTGGTTCCTATGACAGAATTTTCTTTTATGCATTGTATAGTTTAGTGACTAAGAAACTTTCTCTGGCAAAACGGTCATCCCTCTATCATTGGGAGCCACAAACCAAGGTCTGCCCAGGTTCCTCTGTTAGCCTGCTGCAGAACCACTCCAAACTCCCAAGCTATCCTTCCCCTGTGGCTACCCTGCCTAGACTGGCTACAGCTGGCTCTAAACCCCGCCCCTTATAATGAAAACTCCAGACACTTGAAATTTACCAGTCATATTTATGACAATAAACCCTCAACCCCAAAATGCCCACACAAAGAACTCAGAACTCAAGTAATATTAATACAAGGTACACATCTAGAATGGACACATGTGTCCTATATTATTCTATCTCTTCTATGCTATCCATAGCTACCTGTGGCTATTTCCGAGCACGTGGGTCTGGTTCATCTTCTTCCTCCATATTCTCTCAGTCTCCTCTCTGTCTCCCTGTCTCTCCGTCTTATCTGTCCCCTCTCAAAAACGTTCAGCTCCGCCTTCTTTTTCCACTGCCCAATCACAGACTCTGGTCTTATCTGACTAATTAAGATTTCACCTGACCTCACCTGCTTACAGACAACAATCCATTGGCTGAGTTTCATCGTTTAACAGAACTAAAACATCTGTGTGTTGAAACCTGTCCACCAGTATCTCCTCCCCTCTTTTATCAGTTGAAGTCCTAGATGTAAGGCCCCACTTCCTCAAACCCTTCAATCTCTTCTATGAATTATACCATAAGCTGTTCTCTGTGACAGTTATCCACATGATTTACATGGCAAATTACTAAAGGCAAATTTTCACCTCCACAAATACTTAGTACAGCATGCTCAATTATCTATGCAGTAAGTTTAGCCAATTTCAAGAGTCGCTTATGTTTTAACCTGCTTCCTTCTGCATTGTCTTACCTTTGTGGAAAAGCACATCTCTCCTGTTATAGCTGAGCCATGTCCCTTTTTTGCTAAGTTTAGAATTAACCTGAACCCCAACATTTCAATTAAGAAGCCATTTTTTAATAGAAGGGATTCAAATCCATGTGTTAGTATATAAAATAGACAAAAATAATAACTAATGCAAAGAATTCTGTAGAAGAGGTTTATTTTCTATTTCCTTTTTTTAAATGCCTCCTTTACAGAGTTTATCTTCTTTCATTCTAAGAGCATCACAGGCAAGGCAGCAGAGATTATAAGCATCAGAAGACAAAGATAACTATTTGGAGATATCAGTGATGTATGACAGTGAAGCTTCACCCAAGAAGTCTCAACAATATGGTTCCCTAAATGGACCAGCACAATGACAAGAGCAGTTGACATGCCAGAACAGATAGGAAGAGAAATTCATTTCCTTATCTTTTCATTTTTTTAAAGCATGTGCTTTGTGGCTCTTAGTGAAATACTATGAAAGAAGGATAGCTTGCTCTTATTTCTCATTTGGTAGACGGTTTATTTGTTTCAGTATTCTAATAGTAAGGTATTCAGCTCCTTGGTACTTCCAAAAGAACCTGCAGAAAATCAATCAGAGGGTGAGCTATATGAAATTATACCAGGCTAAGGAGTCTGTTACCTTGTGCCATACCATATCAAACTCTCTAAAGTAAGGAAAACAAACATACTATAAATAATTCTTAGACAATGTCATGCATCTTTGTAACACATTAAAATGACAGCGACTCCTTCTACCTCTCTCTCCTCCCGACCTCCCAGGCCTGAATCAAGTCTTCACCCCACTTTTATGTCTACCAGTTTTAATTTGATTTTAACTTTGTGACTCACTGGCCTTAACCAAGGCCATTAGCATAGGCATAGGTATGCAGCGCTGACGGAGCATGAATAACCCACTAGTGACTATCCAACTGAAGACCATGGCTTTCCGTCCCCCAGTAGCCTTCAACTGCAACTTCTAACAGCTTTCTTGAATAGAGCTGCTCCCTTGCGCCCCTTCTCTAGCCCTGGCTGTACGTTTATGCGTTCAGGCTTGTTATGCCCGCTGTAGGAAATCAGGGAATGGTGAGTTCAGAAGTGCCTTAGCCGTGCTCTCCCAGGGAGACAGCTTCCACAGATCTCCCCTCGTGGGCTTGCATTCCTTCTGTTGTAGTTATTGTGGGTATCCTAGTTAAGGCTGAGCGTTCAAGCCTCTCTTGCTTTCCGCAAGTTGACCAGCTGTGAGTCTCTGCATTAGCAGCATTGTTTTGAGGCTGAAGTAGAGCGTAACATAGCTTCATTAAGGAGTGCACCGGTGATCTAGGGTAGATTTGGGGAATGCCCCTTAACTATAGCCTCAATAATACAGATACAAATTTGGCTTTGAAAATAAGTATTCAGGGATTCATTGCAGGATAAAAGGATGGGAGGAGTACAGGTAATTAGAAAAGGTTCAGACAAAGCTAGTAGCTAGTGAAAGACTACCTTTACTAGGGGTAGACACTGGAGATTAATAACTTATACCATAACAGATACTATGATCACAAGCTTATTTTATGTTATTATTTTTATAACATTAAACACAGAAAACTTGCAAATATATAATTTAAACACTTAAATATAATAAAATATATAAGACATGTAATATCTTATGTAAATATAATATAAAATATAATATAAATACTTAACATATGCATGCACATAATGTGCATGTATATGCACATATGTATATGTATATATGTTTATGTGTATGCCTTCATTTGCTCTATTCTAGTCTATATTTTTTCATCAATTGTCAATCTATCCATTTGTCATTATTAAGCAGCTATTCAAATGTGGCAATATTCCCATTTGACTCAAGACAGGTATGTGCTTTTATTTGCCTTTTGTTTCTTGAATCTCAACATAAACTTTGAAATGGACTGTTTCCTAATATCATGCCTAGCCCAGATAGAAACCAAGAGCAAGAGCTGACCAGGAATCCTCATGCCGGCATTATGGTACAGATTTCAATGCCTTCATCCAACAATTGTTTTGTGAGAGTGTCTAAAGAGTGAGGCAGGAGAGTGATGGCTGCACTGTGTTCCCCAGGCTTCCTCCTGCACATCTCCTTCTCACTGAAACAGTGATGCTGTTCCTTAACAACACTCCAGCCAAGATCAACATTTAATTAAATGTGAGAAAACATGAAGTCCACTTTTAGTTCAGCCAACAAAACAAACATAAAGTCATTTAGCTTGGTGAAGGCAAAATAATTTCTGTAAATTCAGCCACAATAAAAGTATTTAAATAATCAGGGTTATATCATGCTTTAATCAGTTTAGACTACAATAACTTTTTTTAAAAAAAATCAACCCTACTTCTCTGTTATGGTTCTGGAAATGGAATCTCCAAGGCAGGCAAGTGCTTGATGAAAGCTCTCTGGCACTTTCTCCCTGTGTCCTCACGAGGTGTACAGAAGGAAGTCCAGTTCTCTTACACTGGCATCCACTGAACTGTGATTGCTCCACACATGACATAATTGGCTCTTGAATATCTCATCTGAAGTTGAGACAGATGGGACAAAAACTCAGCATGCTAGTGATCAGGGTCACAAATGCAAAGCATATTATATAGCACTTTATATTTAGCTTTTCCTAATGTTTACCTTTTTATATGTTTATACAATGAATTTTGGTCACTAAGAGTCCCCTGTCCTCTCTCATTTCTGTGCCTCTCAATTGTTGAAACCCTTCTGCTTAATGAACACTATTCCTACATTCCTGTGTTCTTTGTGTGTGTGATCCACTAAGTTTAATTAGCATTTCTTTCCTCAACATGGGTGGAGGTCATTCACTGGAGCATGCTTAAGTTATCAGCAGCTATACCACGGAAGAAAATGATACCTCCTCTCCCCGCAGCCATTGACTGCCAGTTGTCCCTCATGGGTGAGTCAGGCCCATGGGTTCCCCTCCCATCCATGGTGAACTATAGATGAACTGACTCTTGTGCAAATCTTCTGCACACATCTACAGCTACAGTGAGTTCATGAGCACAATGACCAAGTCATGTCCAGAGGATGCCTTCTTTCGTCCTGTGTTATATCTTCTTCTTCTTACATTCAATCTACATTCTACTCTGAGCCTTTGGAAGGTAGCATTGCTGCACTATTTAGGGTAAACATATTCAAGCATTCCACCAACACAACTGTATTGTCTTTAATGACATGCCATAGAACCTGTTAATCCATTTTTTCTATATATTTCCTGAATGTCTGGTGGTAGTTGGCCAATTAGTGAAAAAAATATTAGAATATTCATTATTGTCTTCTCCTGTGAATTTTCAGTTCTTTTCTTTTCACCCAGGGAATAGTATGAAATGTCCATTAGGTACTAAATTATAGCCACATGAAAGTAGCATGGGTATACGGTGAGAAATTAGTATAGGTATTCTCCTATACAAAGACCCCAAAGATAAAGTTATTATATGAACCTTTATGGGTTTTTTCTAGCAAGAGCTATCTGTATTTTTGGTGTCTCCATATTCAAAAGAGATATTCTGTTTCATTTAGAAAACTATATTAAAAATAAGCTCAGAATTCATGGATTGATCTGATCTAAATCCACCCAGCTATTTCTCTTCCTAAATTAAACAATCAATACTTTTTTTGAACTGTGTTAACTTTCTCCTGAGACAATTGGCAATGATGTGAATCCAATACAAATTGTAATTCTCTAACTATCACAACTAATAGACATGTCTAGAGTGAGTTTAACTCTGTGATATGAGTAATAAAATGTTTCTTCTGCCACTAACATCTTCCAGTTTCTGAGCCGTGATAGGAACTTATCATTTCTTTCTGGAGTCTGTCTCCAACATAAAGGAACAATTACTTCACACCAAATCCTTGCCATCGATTCTGTTAATGTCATAATCAAATACAACAAGCATATCCATGTCCCAATGTCCTTGACTCAAAGATCACATGACAACCATAATCACAACCACTGGGGGGAAAATGAACTTATTCTCTAAATGCTGTGGACTCAGCATCCCATCTGCATCTTGAGAAGTGCAAGACTATAAATCTTAACCTTACTAATGGTCAATCTTTTCTCTACTACATATGTCTTTTCCCATAATCCATCTGATTTTGATCATATGAACCTCCAATTATTTAGGTATAAGATGATAAATAAGGGGTTCTCCATAAAAAACTATAATGGCACACAATTTTGCCTTACCAAAAGTGGAGCCCAAACCAGTTCAGGACAGACAGACCATTCTATTCTTGAAAACTAAATATGTTGGAAATACACTTCAAGAGAAACTGTCTAAATTTATTGCTACCGGGGCAGAGAAACTCATACTATTAATCAAGAATAGAAATTCATTTAGATTGGTGTAGGTGAAGGTTTAAGTTGTCCAAAAAATGCTAGATATAGTGTATAGAAAGGGATGTGTGTGTGTGTGTGTGTGTGTGTGTGCGCGCGCGCGCGTGCGCGCACGCGCATAGTATAAAACATATGCCATTTTAAGAAAACAAATTGAACGTAACACATTTATCCACAATAGATGTCACAGCAGTGGCCATTACTAATGTGATTATCTCAGTAAAAAAATAAAGTAAAATAAGGAAAAATAATATAAAGTAAAATAAAATAAAATAAAATAAAATAAAATAAAAGCTGAAGCCTCAAGGGCTTGGAGAGAACGGAAAGAAGATGGAAGAACAGAGGCGCTCAGCAGAAACATGACCCCAAGGTGGGAACAAGTAAACTTTTGCCCTTGGATCGCCCTGCAAAATCGCTCAAGTCCCCAAGGACAGGTATGGTCGTACTCTTCATGTTTCTGACAGGCACAAAAGTGCAATCAACAGCAAGTTGAGCAGCGAAGTGTGGTAGCTCACATTGCTAATGCCAACACTACAGTGGCCTTTCCCTACACAAAGGGTAAACAAGATGAGAAAGAAATTAGGGAAACCACACCCTTCACAAAAATATAAAATACCTTGGTGTGAGTCTAACTAAGGGAGTGAAAGATCTGTATGACAAGAACTCCAAGTCTCTGAAGAAAGAAATTGAAGAAGATCTCAGAAGATGGAAAGGTCTCCCATGCTCATGGATTGGCAGGATTAATATAATAAAATGTCTATCCTGCCGAAAGCAATCTACAAATTCAATGCAATCCCCATCAAAATTCCAACTCAATTCTTCACTGAGTTAGAAAGGGCAATTTGCAAATTCATCTGGAATAGCAAAAACCCTAGGAGAGCGAAAACTATTCTCAACAATAAAAGAAGCTCTGGGGGAATACTACAGAGCAGTTGTGATTTAAAAAAAAACAAAAAAAAACTGCATGATACTGGTACAGTGACAGACAGGTAGATCAATGGAATAGAATTGAACCCACACACCTATAGCTACTTGATCTTTAACAAGGGATCTAAAACTATTCAGTTTTAGCATTTTCAACAAATGGTGCTTACACAACTGGCAGTTATCATGTAGAAGAATGCAAATTGATCCATTCTTATCTCATTGTAAAAAGCTCAAGTCTATGTGGATCGAAGAACACCACATAAAACCAGAGACACTGAAATTTATAGAGGAGAAAGTGGGGAAAAGCCTCAAAGATATGGGCACAGGGGGAAAATTCCTAAACAGAACAGAAATGGCCTATTCTGTAAGATCAAGAATCAACAAATGGGATCTCATAAAATTGCAAAGATTTTGTAGGGCAAAACATACTGTCAATAAGACAAAAAGGCCACCAACAAATTGGGAAAGAATTTTTACCAATCCTAAATTCAATAGAGGACTAATACCCAATATATACAAAGAGCTAAAGAAGCTGAACTCCAAAAATTCAAATAACCCATTAAAAAATGGGGTACAGAGCTAAGCAAAGAATTCTCAACTGAGGAATACCGAAGGGTTAAGAAGCACTTGAAAAAAATGTTTTCTTAATCATCAGGAAATGCAAATCAAAACAACCTTGAGTTTCCACCTCACATCTATCAGAATGGCTAGGATCAAAAATTGAGGTGACAGCAGATGCTGGCGAGGATGTAGAGAAAGAGGAACACTCCTCCATTGCTGTTGGGATTGCAAGCTTGTACAACCACTCTGGAAATCAGTCTGGTGGTTCCTCAGAAAACTGGACATAGCACTGCCTGAAGATCCAGCAATACCTCTCCTGGGCATATACCCAGAAGATGTTCCAACTGGTAATAAGGACACATGCTCCACTATGTTCATAGCTGCCCTATTTATAATAGCCAGAAGCTGGAAAGAACTGCAATGTCCCTCAACAGAGGAATGTATACAGAAATTGTGGTACATTTACACAATGGAGTACTACTCAGTTATTAAAAACAATGAATTTATTAAATTATGCAAATGGATGTATCTGGAGGATAGCATCCTGAGTGAGGTAACCCAATCACAAAAGAAGTCACTTGATATGTACTCACTGTTAAGTGGATATTAGCCCAGAAACCTAGAATACCCAAGATACAATTTGCAAAACACAAGAAAATCAAGAAGGAAGACCAACATTTGGATACTTCATTCCTCCCTAGAATAGGGAACAAAATACCCATGGAAGGAGTTACAGAGACAAAGTTTGGAGCTAAGATGAAAGGATGGACCATCCAGAAACCGCCCCATCCGAGGATCCATCCCAAAATCAGTCACCAAACATAGACACTATGGCATATGCCAGCAAGATTTTGCTGAAAGGACCCTGATATAGCTGTCTCTTGTGAGGCTATGCCAGTGCCTGGCAAATACAGAACTGAATGTTCACAGTCATCTATAGGATGGAACACAGGGCCCCCAATTGAGGATCTAGAGAAAGTTCTCAAGGAGCTGAAGGGGTTTGCAGCCCTATAGGTGGAACAACAATATGAACTAACCAGTATCCCCCAGAGCTTGTGTCTCTAGCTGCATATGTAGCGGAAGATGACCTAGTTGGCAATCACTAGGAAGAGAGGCCCCTTGGTCTTGCAAAGTACAGGGGAACACCAGGACCAAAAAGGGGGAGTGAGTGAGTAGGGGAGCAGGGGAGAGGGTATAGGGGACTTTTGGGATAGCATTTGAAATTTAAATGAAGAAAATATCTAATAAAAAAAGGGAAAAATATTTTTAAAATTCCATGATCAGTTTGTATCATTTGAAAATATCTGTCTCTACTACCAGTGAAGCCTGCATACATTTGAATTCACAGCTTTATCTGTTTCCATTGTCTGTCATAAATTGCCACACAGTGACTCATTTATTATTTGCAGATTAGCCTCACTATAAAAAATATATATATATATCAAAGCATCAGTGGGCTGTGTGCTGTCCTGGTAAATCTAGGGAAATTTTCTTTCTCATATTTTTCCCTCCATGTAATATTCTGTTCTTTTCATGTGCTTCCTGTCTTCCACTTCTCCATCTTTAAAAGCATCATTCTGGCATCTATCTGGTCCTCCCCCTACACAGAAGAGTTACTTTAAGTCAAGGAGATATGGAATTTGATTAGCCCAAGTAGATAATCCAGAGTACTGTACTATTCTCTAAGACCCCAACTTAGTCACTGAGAAGAGTCTCTCATTCTATAAATAGCAACACATTCATAATTTTCAAGTATTGTAGCATGATCTTTGGGTCTATCATTATGAATATAAAAACACTATCCTTTAAACTTCTTGAGTAATGTGTAGAAAAATCTAGGCAAGTTTTATGAGTACAGTGATTGCAACATATGTTTATAACCTACATATCAAATTTCCCTCTGAAGGCTTAAGCCCTGAAATCAGGGCCACAGCTAGTAGGGTTAATCACTGAGAGGTGATTTGATCTTGAAGGTTCTCAATTGAGGATGGTTTTACTGAGAGCTGTTGTGTGAAGTGGGCATCTGTGCTTCACTGTGTGTGTGTGTGTGTGTGTGTGTGTGTGTGTGTGTGTGTCTACCTTTCATGATTCTTTGTCTCAGTGTGGGTGCAGAACAACAGAGACAGAAAGCATGAAATGGACACTCAGTACTCTATGCCAAAACAAACCGTTCCACATTTTTGAAGGTATTTTCTACAACAATGAAAATCAGACCTGCATGTGTGGAGAAATTAGTGAGTCACCAAAAGATCAAACTGTAAGTTAGTAGCAGGAGCCCCAATCACATGCAATGATACAAATGAAAACTGCCAAGCCCAGACCTTTATCGCTCAGCTCATCAATGAAGCTTCTAACCTTTGTGCAATGCCTGTGAGCTGTAAAGCTAACACATCGAGAAAGGCCCTCTCGTGAGAGCACTGACGTGTATCACATCTAGTTGCCTCTACAGATTTGCTCCATATCTATATAAATTAGCTACATGTTTATTTCATGGTTTGCACTCCTCTAGGCACTGGGGCAGGTGGACTTGCTCTAGGATATACTTCATAAGAACACAACTGGCTCAGCTCTGGATTTTGTCAATTATTGGATTCTAATCAAATTGTTTCAAGCTCAAATGTGTGTAAGCAGTGTATTGAACAAGCACAGTTTGTGACATTCATAATCCAAACCCAAATTCATTTTTGTTTCCCATCATTTTTCTACAGAGTTCAGTTCTAGTAATATTATTCTATCCTTGAAGAAAAGCTTCATGTTCATGGTATTTTGTTAACAAAAATAGCCTGAAGTAATTTTAAGTAGCAATGTAGTCCCAATTTGGAAATTAGAATACCCAACTCAAGGTATTAATGCCAATTTTGGCTTTGATTTACCACTAAAGTATGCTTCTTCTTACATCCTACAGAAAAGTGTTGAGCCTGGAAGCCTGCAGTAGGAAACGTCTGCCAAGGTTGACTTCTTTTCTGTGTCACTATTTTGAGTGTTCCCCTTTCCAACTCCTACTTTGACTTCAAAGTGGAAACAAAGAGAGGGCAGAGTACAAGGGAAAACTTTGATTTTATTTGATTATGCTTGTAATAGTGGAAGCACACGCCAGAGCTTCACACACACTGAGAATGGCTAAATCGCTGAGCCACACCCTCAGCTCTATAGTATTTCATTTAAACTCTAACTTCAGCCAATTTTCTGCTTTCTAAAGTTAGCAGTTACTGACAACAGATTTGGTTTCTTCAGATACAGTCAGAGATAATCCGGATTTTTTTTTTCCAGATGGTGAAGTCAGTCTATAGATAGCAAACCCTGGATATTATGCCGTAGATAATGGTTTACCCTGATTACAGAAAAGCCTATTTATCAGGGCTTCTACTAACCTAGCACTCTTGCTTCTGAAATCTCTTACTCACTCAACTAGACTAGTTAGCTATTTTCATTCATGATCCACTTCTGATCCAAGAGAAAGACAGTAATTTTTTTTTGTTGCTGTAAGTAATTATGAAACTGCTGGTTCATTGCAAGATCAGAACGAATTTTCCAGAATTATCACTTTCATGATAATAAGACTGTAAGGATTAATCACAGCAGTCATATTTTCTTACTTTGCTTTTCTCAGAACATCCTAATTAACAAAGATTGGTGCAGGAAATTATAATTCCCATTTTCCAGAGTTGCTGGATGCTTTTTACAATGTTCTTATATGGGTACAGTTGTGATTATATGGAAAAATATGTACAGAAAACAAATATACACTTATGCACAAAAAAACATATGCATATAAAGGTATGGAAATACAATGTGCGTGTGTGTACATGTATGCATACATGTGCACGGAAATGCCTGTGTGTGTGTGTGTTTGTGTGTGCATGTGCTTGTGCATGTGTACATGTGAGTGTGTGTGTGTGTGTGTGTGTGTGTGTATGTGTGTGTAAATCTAGATGAACTGTCCTAAACTTGGTAAAACTAGCATAAACAATTTCATTAGAATTTCTGATTTTTTAATCTGGAAAGCAAACATTTCAGACAGCTTTATACTTTGCCAGCACTTGGTATATGACCTTTAACTAACTTTGTCATGTGAAACACTGTCAACTCATTAAAACACATATTCTAAGAGGGTGGTTCTGAAATTGACATTTCTACATGTATTAGACTCCATGGAAAGTCTATACATCTTCTGACTCAACCAGCTTAGGTTATTACCAATAGTTTTCATTCCTAACATGTGGTCAGAGGTCCTGTTACCTGTTGAGAGGACCACTGAGTACCCTGCTCCATGGCAAGGGAATGAAAGAACGAGTCTGCTAGAATACAGTTTTGGAGTTGTTTCAGCATTAGAAGCTGGAGAACAATAATAAATAGAAGTTATATAAGACTCAATAAGTATAATCTATCTCCCCATTATTTGTTAAAAGTACTTACAATACTTAGAGATAGTCATCTAGCTTCCAAATGAGGAAGAATTATGAATAACATCACAAATCATTTTGTTATTTGATAACCTCTATTCTCCAGTAAATGCCAGTTGACCACCTACTGTGTGCCTAGTGTTTCTGTTGGACAGCGTTTCTCAAAGGTGAGATCTGGAGCAGCACCAATAACATGCAGGTCTCAGTCTTCTGCCAGCATCAATATCAAATACAGGAGTGCAAAAAGCTGACACCGGACCAAGCCCCCAGAGACTCTTATCCAGCAATTAAGTGGATAGGTTACAACAGTTTCTATCTGCCAATGATTGGTGGTGGTTGTTGAACAAATATTATACTCTATTTGTAATATACATTTGTGTCTGTTCTTCTTAGTTTGTTACAGGATGAACAAAGTTTTTATTTAAAATAAAAGTTTCCAATTAAACTAGTTTTAAATTCTTGAAAAACTGAAGAAACGGTAGGATAACTTATTAGCATGTACCATCTTAATGATAAACTACTGTAAGGAGCATTTATAAATAACAGTATGTTCACTCTTCGTTCACCATTTTTTTTTTTACTCCAATTAGCTATTTATTTCAAAATCAAGTCAAGGGCTATGGTGACATTGACAGATAAGGATTTCTACTACTGTGTTAATAAAAATAAATACCCATCATAAAAATGTCACACCACTATTGGCACTGACAAACTCCAGTGAAGTACTTAAAAGGGTCAGTGGATACATAAAAACAAGAGAGCATTTCAATAGTTTGGACTTCTGGTTATAACCAAGAGGTAATAACTTGAATCAGAATAACCCCCTTGTTGAAAACAACTATAAAACTTAGGTAATAACATAAAATAACTGCTTAAAAGGCCTTGGAAATAAGCTCTGCATAGAGCACTCTAGGGGTTACAATTCACACAATGAATTGAGTTCCATGTTCCCCAGGGTTTTTCTTCTTGAATCCATTTGTCAATTCTTGCTTGGGGGAATATTTTCACAATGAAAACCAGCAATCACATTGGGCCAAAGACACAGGAGCTGGATATAGGTATGAAAGCAGCTAAGGCTTTAGGGGCAGATAGCACCAATCGTAGAAAATATAAGTAAAGTAAAAGGTAGTCATAAAATTTCCCCTGGAGCTGTTTGTACCACAAGATTTGCACAAAGCAGAGTAAAAATTCAAGGAAGCAACTAAAAGGAACATCTAAGTTTAAAGATCTGGGGTACCTCAGGATAACAGATACTGTCCAGTAGCAAATAAGGAAACAGTTGGAATTCAAGACCCACTAAAGTGTAGTATTTCATTCCTGGGTTGCAAAGGTGAACATTGGAATTACTGTGTCTTAGCTGTAAAAGCCAAGGTGGCAAACAGTAATTAGAACAAATGCTAAAGCCAAATATTTGCCCAGGTTAAGATCCTGCGTCCTACAATCCATCCCAAGATAAGTGCATGCAGTTATAACACCGAGGACATCATCGAGAAAGGTGACGTAGTTGTGTTTCGTGAGATCCAAATGAAAGAAGATATCAGGAAACCAAATCAGAGAGTGAGGGAGAACAGAAACAGCCCAATGTGCCATATTGACAGACAAGCATTGTAAAACAATTTCAATTAATATGTTCTAGAATATAGTGGGAAAGCTAAATAATGCCATGTGACTCCTGTTACCCATTACAGTCAATTGTAACTCCTACAACCACAGGAGTGTGACTTTGATACTCACAATTTAATTCAAAGTTCCAATAGAAGAAAATAATGCTGCTTAGCTGGAAATGATGTTAGAACAGTGTTATGCAATTAAGAGTCAGAGAGAATAAGGATGAACATAAAGAGGTAAAGCTAAATGGTTTTAGCATTAGTTTCATTGTAGGTAAGAAAGACAACATACAAAACATTTAAGAAATATTTGTACGTATTAGCCAGTAATTTTTTTTCTTTTTTTTTTATTATTATTTTCTTTATTTACATTTCAAATGCTATCCCGAAAGTTTCCCATACCCCTCCCCCCCACCTCTGTTCCCCTACCCACCTACTCCCACTACTTGGCCCAGGCCTTGCCTTGTGCTAGGTCATATAGAGTTTGGAAGACCAAGGAGCCTCTATTCCCACTGATGGCCGATTAGGTCATCTTCTGCTACATATGCAGCTAGAAACACAAACCCCAGGGGTACTGGTTAGTTCCTGTTGTTGTTCCACCTACAGGGTTGCAGCCCCCTTCAGGTACTTGGGTACTTTCTTTAGTTCCTCCATTGGGGACCCTGTGTTCCATCCAGTAGCTGGCTGTGAGCATCCATTTCGGTGTTTACCAGGCACTGGCATAGCCTCACAAGAGGCCGCAATATCAGGGTCCCTTCAGCAGTATCTTGCTGGCATGAGCATTAGTATCTAGGTTTGGTGGCTGATGATGGGATGGACTCCCGAATGGGGTACTCTCTGGATAGTCCATCCTTTCATCTTAGCTCTAAATTTTGTCTCTGTACCTATAACCTTTCATGAGAGTTATGTTCCTTATTCTAAGGAGGAATGAAGTATCCACATGATGGTCAACTTTCTTGGTTTTCTTGTTTTTTGCATAATGTATCTTGGGTATTCTAAGTTTCTGGGCTTATATCTGCTTATCAGTGAGTGCATATCTAGTGACTTCTTTTGTGATTGGGTTACCTCACTAAGGATGATATCCTCCAGATACACTTGCCCAAGAATTTCATAAATTCATTGTTTTTAATAGCTGAGTAGTACTCCATTGTGTAAATGTACCACAGTTTCTGTATCCATTCCTCTATTGAGGGACATCTGGGTTCTTTCCAGCTTCTGGCTATTATAAATAAGGCTGCTATGAACATAGTGAAGCATGTGTCCTTATTACCAGTTGGAAGATCTTCTGGGTATATGCCCAGAAGAGGTATTGCTGGGTCCTCTGGTAGTACTATGTCCAATTTTCTGAGGAACCGCCAGACTGATTTATTAGCCAGTAATTTTCTAAAACTAGCAACACATGAAATGCGACCAAGAACGCTGCAGGATCGAGTGATCAGGAGCTTCCAGATGGATAGCTCAGCAGTTAAACCCACTCGTTCTTACAGAGGATCTGGATTCAGCTGCCAGATTCCACATGGTGGATCACAACTGCCCTTAACTACACAGTTCCAGGCAATCTGACCCCCTCTTCTGACTCCTGAAGGCACCAGGCATGTACACCATGCATACATACATACATACATACATACATACAGACAGACAGACAGACAGATAGATATAGATATAGATATAGGTATAGATATAGATATAGATATAGATATAGATATAGATATAGATATAGATATAGATATAGATATAGATATAGATATAGATGATATAATACAGATATAGATAGATATGCATATGCAGGCTACACACACACACACACAAGTTTATTCATGGTACCATTACCAAATTAGAATGTGAGGTTCTTAGGTTATCTACATGAGTTTTTTGATTCATGCAAGACTGAGGAAGGTTTCTGCATTCTTAATTTGGGCTCTGTCATGCAACTTGCTTAGTCTTATGAGAGGATAACATAAGGGACACAGAAACTTGAAATGTAATTTCACAGTTGGATTTACTTTCTGATTCTTCTAACACAAATGTAAGAACAGAATTCTGAAACTCTGGAGGCCCAAAAGATATTGTGTACATGTGCCTCTCTGGTATAAAAATAATAAAAATGCTTCTTTTAGCAATATTATGAATTCACCAGAAATAAGCTACCCTCTATCAATCGGTTGTTCCCATGAGCTAGAAATGCTAGACTTTCTTAAGGATTGGAAGGATATATTAAATAGCACTCTGTAACATACAATGTTATAAATTGACTATGAGCGTCATAATTAAAGGACATATTAATCTTGATTTTGAAGTAGCATATACATACCTTATTCCTGATTATATGCATTTTAAAGCCCTGGTATCTAGAAGCATAAATTGCATGTATAGATTAAAACAGAAAAAGTGATAAGTTGGCAATCTTGGGACCCAATTTATGTTGGGAGCCCCTGGTTTCATTTTTTTTTTCCTTGTATCTTACTGATCTGCAGTTGAAAATGATGGAAACCTGGAGATTTACATATACAAACTAAATAAAAACAAATATCAGCAAAGTTCAGAGTCTCTCACAAAGAACTCAAACAGATGCAGATTGACCTAAATACACATCTACCCATAGCAGAGAAGACACCGGGGAATGACGAAAGCTTATCATAGTATGAAAGATAGTGGGGGAAGCCAGGATTTAATCTCCAGTATGTAGCCCTTGGGGAGACCTCACGGGCTTCCTGGTCTAGAGAAGTTGGAGCTTTTGAACTTCTATCACCTTCCAGTGAGATCAGGCTTTCTCACTAATAACACAGACTAGCCTTCCATCCAGCATAGCCCATAATAGTTATCAGTGCTGTCTGGTGGAAGACCGGGATCTCCACATACCCAGACAAGAAGGTCATTCGTATTAACGTGTGTAAATGGCACAGGGTTTCCTCTCCCACCTTCCTCTTCTCTCAGCACCTGCGAACCAGCATCCTACTGTCTGCTCCTGTGAGTCTGACTGTTTTTAATACGGCACATGTGCGAGTTAATGCAGTTCAAATATTTCTGTGATAGGATGATTCAACTTTGAAGAAAAATGTCCTCAAGAATGGACACAGGTTGAGTTTCAAGTAACAAGATTCTCTTG
Organism: Mus pahari; assembly: GCF_900095145.1. NCBI lineage: Eukaryota > Metazoa > Chordata > Mammalia > Rodentia > Muridae > Mus > Mus pahari. The sequence goes on along the minus strand of NC_034590.1, from coordinate 161,909,981 downwards.
TTCCAAATGCAAATAATATCGTGTTTTCTGTACAGACCACGTTTAATCTGTCTACTCATCTCCAAATGAAAATCTCAGATGTTTCTACATCTTGGTGACTATAAAAAAAAAAATGAAAAATTGAATTCCTCCAGGACCTTGATTTTATTTCCTATATAAACACATTATGTGGTTGTTGAACCATAATCTTTAGGAACCTCCATACTGTCTGCTATAGCAGAAACAATATTTTAACTTAACAATGTCTATTCAACCTTACCACCTTTGCTGTCTAACACCTATGAGATGATTTCTTATTCAGGTTTGGTTTGTGTTCCTTTGGTTGTTAGCAATGCGGGGCATCTTTTAATATACCTGTTGACCACAGATCTTCATTGGGAATATGTATATTCAAGTCTCTTGCCCATTTACAAATGAGATTACTTTATTTGCTAGTGTCATGGGTGATAAATATGTGTCTTATATATTTTACTATTATGACAGATAGCTTCCAAATATTTTATCTAATGTTATGTTTTTCCTTTGTTATCATTACACCCACAATTGGTGTGGTTTAGTTTGTATAGTTCTTTTTCTCTATTGCTTGTCTGGGTACTTGGTGCCAATTCTAAGAGTTTATGCTATTTTAATAAAATTTGCTTCTATGATAATTAAATTTAAATGTCTCATGTTTAATTTGTTCTCTATTTTTAAATTGATTATTGTGTAGGGTATAAGTCCTCTCTAATTCTTCTGCTCAAAGATACTTAAATTTTCCAACACAACTTATTAAGAAGATTATATTTTCTCACTATCTATTCTTGGCATTTTTTAATATTTATGACCATGTAGCAACACTGTTTCCATGGTCTGTGTATTTGAGAAGCAACATACTTTTTTTTTCATTAAATAAGACTTTTCAATACTCAAATTGTGAAATGTGAAGACTGTTAGAAGTATGTTTAAGCATCATAATTTTGAAAACTTTGAGAATGTCAAGGAATGCTGATCTGATGTACCTGAATTTCAGATATTAACGTGCCAAGAATTTCAAAACAGTGAGAAATTTGTCTTATTTTCACTGTATGGTAAAATAAATTGTATCTCTCTTGATAAATAAATGTGCTTTTAAATAACAAAATTAGTCTATGCAGATGAAATACTTAGCATGGACTTCTTTCTATTTTCTAGTGTTCTTTATCTCCTTTTCAGAGCTTTAACTTTTTATTGGAGAAATCCTTTACTTTATTGGTTAAGTTTATTCCTAGGTCTTGTATGTTCAGGGATTATTATGAATGAGAGTATGAAATTTTTCCCTATATGTTTATTGTTGATGTATAGAAAAGTTTGAGTTGGTTCTATAATCTTCTACAGTGATGAATTTGTTTATCTAGTGTGGAAGGTTTGTTTCAAGAGGTTATATACTGTATGATTTATTTACATACTATTCCTGGAATGGTAGAACTATAGAAATGTCAAACTAATTAGTTATTTTCTAGGATTTTTTTGGGTTATTTTATTTATTTACATTTCAAATGTTATCCCCCCCTTCCCAGTTTCTCCTCCTACACCCCATACCCTATTCCCACTCCCCCTACTTCAATGAGGGTTCCCTCCACCCATGTGCCTCTCTGCCCTAGCATTCCCCATACTGGGGCATCAAGCCTCTACAGTATGAAGGACCTCCCCCCTCATTGATGACAGATAAGGCAATCCTCTGCTACATATGCAGCTGGAGCCAGGGGTCTCTCCATGTGTACTCTTTGGTTGGTGGTTTAGTCCCTGGGAACTCTGGGGGGGGGGGGTAGGAGGGAGCTGGTCTGGTTGGTTGATATTGTTGTTCTTCCTATAGGGTTGCAAATCCCTTCAGCTCCTTCAGTCCTTCCCCTAATTCCTCCATTGGAGTTCCCTCAGTATGTGTGGCTGTAAGCATCTGCATCTGTATTGGTAAGTCTCTGGCAGAGCCTCTCAGGGGACAGCTATACCAAGCTCCTGTTGGCAAGAATTTCTTGACATCAGCAATGTGTCTGAGTTTGGTGTCTGCAGATGGGATGGATCCCTAGGTGGGGCAGTCTCTGGATGACCTTTTCCTTTAGTTTCTGCTCCAAATTTTGTCTCCGTATCTCTTCCTGTATTTTGTTGCCAGAAGCACCCACACTCTGGTCTTCCTTCTGCTAGGAATTCTTACATTTTTATTGAAAATAGTTTTTTTTTTTTTATCTCATACAATACATCCCAACAATAGTTTTCTTTTCCTCTGCTCTTCTTAAAAAATCTCCTGTCCATCTGTTCTCTCTCTTCTACCCAGCCCCCCCCCCTTCATTTCCTCTTCAGAAAAGAGCTGGTCTCCAAGAGAGGATACACAAATAAAAGAAAACAGGATACAATATGACAAGGCAAAACACCTCATACTGCGACTGGACAAGGCAACCCAATAGGAGGGAAAGAGTTCCAAGTGAGAGAAGCCCTTGCTCCTGCTGTTGGGAGTTCTGTAAAAGCACCACGCTCACAGACAAAGAGGACCAGTGCAGAATACCCTGCTCCCCTTGCTTTTCAGTTCAGACTCTCTGGGCCCATGTGAGCCCTGCTTAGTTGATTCAGTGGGCCACATTCTTCTGGAGTTCACAACTCCTCTGATTTCTACTATCTTTCTTCCCCTTCTTCAATGGAGTTCCCCAGTCTCTGAGGAGAGGGAGATAATAGAGATCTTCAATTTAGACTCTCTCTCTCTCTCTCTCTCTCTCTCTCTCTCTCTCTCTCTCTCTCTCTCCCTCCCTCTTTCTCCATAATTTCTGTCCATGGGTCTCTATACTAGTTCCCA
>NC_034590.1:161895288-161906262 GCF_900095145.1 Mus pahari | reverse complement strand
AAAAGAAAAGAAATTAAGAATGGTATGGGTGTTGATTAAAAGTAACATGGATACATAATTAAATGATCAAAGCAGGCCAGTTAACATACCCAGCATTTCATATGCTTATGCTTTCTTAGGAATAAGTATATCAGAAAGCAATTAACATCTTAAAAAATAGCAATGCATTATATTATAGATAGAATAGCTACCATGCTGTGAGGTTGATCCCATATACATAATCATTAACTAATTAAAATCAAAGTTGATTAAAATTAGCCTAATAGGTAATTCACATGTGTAATCTTAGCGCCTAACAGCCTAGTGAAGAATTTGAGGCCAGCCTGCACTACCTAGCACGATTTATTCTCAAATGAGACAAAAATAAATAAACTATCTTTGAGGGATAAGAATCTCTGTGACGGTTTACAAGTACAGTACTTTGATTTTATAAACTATATCCTTGTTTAATGATGTACTATAATAAGCAGATCAATGTCATTAGGATGAATGGGCCAGAGTACATAGGCATGCTTCTATAAAGACATTTCTTACATTGCCAAGGAGATGCCCATGTGATATGCCTGCAGGAGGTTATGACTGCATAGAGGTGGGAAGACCTGACCAAGGGACATCTAACTATTTCCTGTCTGGAGTCCTGGGCAGCATGAATAGAGACGAGGACTAAGAGCCAAGCGTTCATCATTCTCTGTGTCCAGCTATGGTTGTCATGTGGCCACTTGCTGTAAGCTCCTGCCATTGTGATATCCTTGTCATGAAGAACCTGAAGAGATTCTTTCTTCCTGAATGTAGTCACAGAATTTCATCGTAAAGCAAGGGATTGTCATGGTGAATCTACACTTTACTTAAAAATAAAAGGCTTAGTTTCCAAAAACAAATGATAGTCAGAAAATAAAACACTGCTTTAAAAGGCAGGTTCTCTGTGGATATGTTGTGACTGTTAGGTTGGCGTTTTTGTGGGACTCCAAACAACGGGAGCAGGTGTGTCCCTGACTCTTTTGCCTGCTCCAAAGACTCTTTCCCCCTATTGGACTCTCTTATCTAGACTTGATATAAGGACTTTCGCCTCATCTTACTGTATTTTGTTTTGTCCTTTTTGGTTGTTATCTCCTGGAGACCTACTCTTTTCTAAAGAAGAAACAGGTGGTGTGTTCTAAACAGGGAAGTGATCTAGAAAGAGAGTGGGGAGAAGGTCTGGGAGAAGTGAAGATAGGGTAAATTGTTGTTGGGATGCATTGTATGCAAGAAGAATATTTTCAATAAATAAATCCATAAATAAAGGTAGATTTCAAGACAGTAAAAAACAAAAGTTTGAAATATACTGAATTTACCTTAAAGGAATATTATTAAGCTAACATAAAAGTTTAAGGAAAGAAATAGTCCTGGAAAACAAGATAATTATTTTACTGAGATAAAACATAAAAATTATGGGAAAATATGAAAATTTTTAACGTATTCTTAATATGCCTTCAGAATATCTACAATGAATAGCTTTTAAAGCTAAATAAAGACACCATAATAACTGAATATTTTATCCATTTCTAACAAGTAGAACATAAACAAAGGATTAATAAAGCTATGAAGTATTTGAACAGCTTGATTAGTAAACTTAACCCAATGAACATAAATACAGCATAGACTATATACATGGCATAACTTTTGCAGTAAGTTTATTACGATATTTACCACTATTGGTCACAAAATAGATCACCAAACACACTTTTAAAAAATGTCAGAGATGAACTGAAATGATACAATAATTTTTCTGATTGCAATGAAGCATATTAGCAATTAATTAGCTAATAGTACTTAGTTCAAATACTTGATAATTAAATAGAATGCTTTTCAGTGTGCTCACAAATAAAAGAAAATTTACAATGGACATTCAAAAATCCAATTAAATAATAATCAATAAACCATATTAAAGTTTGTAGAAAAGAGCTAAGCAGTGACTAGACAGGAACATAAAGTTGTAAATATGTGCATAGTTATTATATATGTGCACAGCAAACAGATTTAAATTGAAGCAAAATATGCAAAACCAGAATATCCAAAGGTTGCATTCAACAATTAATAAAATTTGCAAACTTCTGGTAAGACATGAATAAAAATAAGAGAAACAAAAATTTGGCCAATATTAATAATCTGAAGAGGAAATGAGTCTAGGTTTAATGTATGCCAAAATGAAAATAAAAGCAGTGTAAAAATATAAAAACAAATTCATGTCAATAGACATGAAATTTCAGAAGAGACAGCTAAGGCATTTGATAAACATTTTATTAAATGATTATAACAATAAGTAGGAAGCCTAAACAAATATGAAATTGATATAACTGTATATGTGAGTAACATTTCCCACAAATCCAATGAAAAGTGACTGCAATGTTGCTCCCCACCAAGAGGAATAAATAATTAATACTGTTTTTATAAGAACTCTTTCAGGATATAAAGAAAGTGTGATTCTCTACAAAATTCCTTTATAGAACCAACATAACCTTTAGTTTAAAATCTGGCAAAAACACTACACCAAGACCAAGAACCTGGGCCTGGTATCTGGTATTGCATGACTTTAGTCTCAGCATTAAATAAGCAAAGGCCAGTGGATCTCTCTGAGGTCAAGGCCAGCCTGGTCTATGAGGTAGGTTCTGGGTCAGTCAGGGTTACATAACAAGATGTTGTCAAAAAAAAGAAAGAAAGAAAGAAAGAAAGAAAGAAAGAAAGAAAGAAAGAAAGAAAGAAAGAAAGAAAGAAAGAAAGAAAGAAAGAAAGAAAAAAAGAAAGAAAAAGACTTGGTATATCATAATTATGCCTCAATAAGCCTCAAATAAAATGTAAGCTAATCAGACTTGCTTTTATTTTCACTAATTTATTCATTCACTTTATATCTCCCAATCACACTCTCAAATATCAAATAGTTTGTTGCAGGAATGAAAAGTAGTTTAACATTTAATAATCAATATTTACAAAACAACGGACTTATGAAAAGACGCACAAATAGCATAAACTAAAACTCCCAACCTCTTCCTACATGTCCAAAAGCCAGCAAGTCAACAATAAAGGAAAGTCAGTGATCATGATTTACCTGTTTTCAAAAGAATTCCCAGCAATCATCTACTCTCACTTCAAAGTAAAACAATGAAACATTTCCCCATGCAGCAGGTGGTGCTGCCTCCACACAAGCTTGACCATTGCCACAATTTCTGTAAAGCATACTTTTTCTTCCTAGGTGAACAGTAGCAATTTATCAAACAATGAAAGGCAGACAAATTTGGAAGGAGTGGAATTTTAATTTACAAAGGCCAGGATTAGCTATATAGAACTTTTTAATTAAAAATATATACATAATATGTATATTTATTTTTTAAAGCAACTAGATTCAAAACCAAAGTAAAATAATTTTGATTTTATGTACTAAAAAAGTCAGTGAACAGAAAGATAAAATGGCCAGGTTTTTAATGCCATCAAATACATCAAATTCCTAGAATTCACTGAAATATTGAAAACTAATAGATATGGCTAAGAGAACTTGAAGATTAAACAAATGCAGAAAGGTAGCACATCTGTGAATCGGTGGGGAAAATAATGTTGTGTTTACATGTTGTGTTCTTCCTAATTGATTTACAAACACAGTGCGATTCTGTCTTAAAGCCCAGGTGGTTTTAGAAACTATTAAGATAATGTCAAACAAACTGGAACACTAAGTAGGAGCCTCACACCAGATTTCATGATTGACTGTAGTGCTACCCTAAGTAGAACCTGTTTGAGTCTGGGGCTGTATCTCAGTGGAAGAGGGCTTGCCTATAATGTGAGGTCCTGGGTTCAATCCCTAGAGCTGTAAGAACAATCAGCAATAACCACATGAATCCTTCATCATCAAAACACTTAACAAATGGTCTAACAGTAAAAAATATTCAGAAACAAAACACACACTCTCAGTGATTTATGGGAAACATTCCAGAGCAAGTAAAGAAAGGAAGGAGACTTCTCTAAAAAACGTGCTGGCATGGGCGGTGTCCCCAGACACAACTTTCAAGCTCAGTTTTATATACAGGTAAAGGAATTCCAGATGCATTACAGACATCATGATGAATAAAGACAGGGCTTCTTAAAAACAAAAATAAAACATGCATTTATGAATGTGGTTCAGAAACAAAATCTTAAGAAACCGAAAATAGAAAGCATGAATCCATAGAGAAAAGCTCTGAAGTCACTGGCAAATTATGTAATTATATTCTCTTAAGAGCTTCATTTTTATTATATACCAAATAGTGCTTTGATATACATGTTTATTACAGTCAAGCAAAGCAAATGAATGTATTTCTAACTTTACCTGGTGTGTGTGTGTGTGTGTGTGTGTGTGTGTGTGTGTGTGTGTGAAATACAGTGAGTAACTAAACCTATCATTAAAATTTGAACACATCCATAGAGAAAATTAAAGTTCACTATTATTTTTCAATATTTGAAAAAAGTGTGACTAAAGCGTCATATTTGTTATTTAGCCATGTTCTTTGGTAGAGCTTTGTGTGCTTGCAATAGATTGGAGGAGGAGAGCATTTTCACACAATGACAGTTTGCATTAAATTGCTTTATTCATTGATTCAGATGTTCCTGTAGGTATAAATTTAGCTACACATGACATCTCTGGTGGGAGTCTTTGATTCATCCTAACGGGGAATATCTGACCATATTAAGAAACACTATCAAAAACTATGAGAGCATTTGTTGTGTCATTTGTTCAAGAAACAAAAGCTTACTAAATGCTTTTGTGTGCCTGACCTGGGTTGTGAACTTAGGACAGCAGACATTTACATAACCTACAGGAGTTCATATTCTAAAGAAGATGGATAAGTAATAAAAGATAATTAGAATAACAGAAGGGCAGTGTCAGAGTTAGTGCAGACAGCCAAGAGAATGGAGAAAACAGATAAGGATCCCCTACCTACACTGGATAAAGAAATACAGCACTGAAAATACAAGATGATTGTTGTAGTGAAAATCTTTTAAATGGGATATGATGTCATAAGACATGACAACTAGGAGCCGATATATAATTATGCTTCAGAGAATATGTAGAGGCTTACTAGGCATTCAGAGTCTGGGATCTTAGGGTGGGAGTCAAGTGCAGAAGGTATCAAGGAAGTGAAAACTGATAAAGTCAGTTTAAATAGCAGGATGAACACTTGGAAATAAGAGGAAGGAGGTTATTGTGATGCAGAAATGAATAAAGTTCGTGAGTTCAGGTTGCTATCAAGTCTTAACACTTGAACAGCAAGGAAATACCCCCAACCCTTATTTTTAGACTGTTGAAGAGATCTGGACAGGAGAGCCGGAGTATGCACACTCTGTCCAGGTCAGAGACACGGGACAGCACAGAGCTCCTGGTGTCTGCTCAGCTGTTCTGTTCATTCCTCCCTCCCGTTGCTTCCTCTCTGCAACATTTGCCACTGTGTGCTCTGACTGAACAGTCGCTAAAATCTTGATCGTCAAAGGATGTTATATATTTGATTCAGTAAAATTTACTTGGAATTTTGTGCACTAGGAACCTCCTGAATTTAGTAATAGAACTAAGCCTGTTGGTCTTTGAATCAATTCTTTGTAAAAAGAGACCCCCACCTCCTTGGATGGAAACAGTGGTTGGTCTCTTAGTGGCTTTGAGAACTTGTGAGTACCTTCCCTCTCTTTTGCCTCATCCTCTGCTAAGTATTCCCAAAGTAGCCAATGGAAATGCAGCTCCAAGTTTTGATATCTTCATGCACTTTTATTTGTAAATTTTAGGAAGTTGAGCTAGGCAAAGGGAACAATGTTGGTTTTGTGACATAGGACATCAGAGCCTTTATGCACTGGATTTCTAACCTAGAGGGTAGCAGAAAAGAGGGATGTTTAATGTTACTTGTGAAGGTTTCAGATCTTTTGAAGATGACAAACAAGTTATATTAATGCATTATAACGTTTTGGTAAATATGTATTTTAGAAAACCTAAAGATAACACCTCTAAATAAAGTCTTTTCATGCACATTATATTGATTTCAGATTAAGCCTGAATATTTAAGTAGGTTAATGTACACATATATAAGTTCACAAGATGACAGTAATGTTAATTCATGTCTCTCTTTTCCTAAATATTTATATAAATCAGCCTTTGAAGCTTGAAATGATTGTGTAAGCAATGCCTGATAGCCAAATAAAAATAATGTGAGACTAATTCATGTATGCATCAACTGGCTGTGACAAAGTAGGATTGTGTGGGGAAGAAGATAATAATATTCTGTGTTAAGTTTGTCTCTAACTCCATGACCTTGGATAAATGTATATTTATTCTGTAAGATGCAGGCAAAACCTGCCCCCTACCTATCTTCTGAAGCTGCTGCAAGATTTACAGAACTAGAAGAAAATGCGGTTTATAGGTCTGGTGAGACAGAAGTCACATAAATGCAAAGCAGTAGGATTAATCCCATGAGTTTTACAAAGTTAAGCTGGCTCTCATAACTTCCCCATGTGTCAGGTAGATAATCTTAGCCTGGCTTTTCCAAACATAGGGGCTTAATTACTTCTGCTAAGGCAACCTGGATTGTCTGAGAAGAGGCACACTGACTGAATTTTGACTGTACCCAGTATTTATTTGATACCTAAAAGTACTTTAAAGGGCAGTGTCTTAGTCAGGGTTTCTATTCCTGCACAAACATCATGACCAAAGTTAGGAAGGAAAGGGTTTATTCAGCTTACACTTCCACATTGCTGTTGATCACCAAAGGACGCAGGACTGCAACTCAAGCAGGTCAGAAAGCAGGAGCTGGTACAGAAGCCATGGAGGGNTGTTCTTTACTGGCTTGCCTCCTCTGGCTTGCTCAGCCTGTTCTCTCATAGAACCCAAGACTACCAGACCAGAGATAGCACCACCCACAAGGGGACCTCCCTCCTTGATCACTAATTGAGAAAATGCCTTGCAGCTGGATCTGGTGAAGGCATTTCCCCAACTGAAGTTCCTTTCTCTGTGATAACTCCAGCTTGTGTCAAGTTGACACAAAATTAACCAGTACAGGCAGTTTAATCTGTTTTCCCTGGGCAAGCTATGGAAACGGCCTGAGTATTGATTTGCCTGGTTTTCCTCTGTGGTTCCTCATGGCGTTCATCTGAAACGCAAAACACTTTGTTTCAATGGTATCCACTGAAAGTCAATTATTTGGGAGGTATTAAAAGACATTGTTCTATGGATAAAGCATGTAATATGATTTAATGCAGGCTGAAGTCAAGGTAGCCCTCAGTGAAGGAGCTGTGGAAAGCAGGGGAAGGAATGTAAGCCCTTAGCTGGGAGTTTATGGCACCTGCTGATTATCCCATTGGTAGGCTGAAGGAAGAGGATCAAAAGGTGGAGGACACTTGGTCTGCAGAGTGAGACCATTTTTTTGGAAAACCAAAGCAAAGAAAAGTTAGTTAACTGTAACTCTGGCGGAAAGATCACGGCAGTGATGACTATTCCGCCCTGCTTAGCATCTCTTCCCAGTGCATACCAAATGAAGGCAAGAGGATATGAACCACTGAGACTCTTACTTCCTCTCCCTCCACAAAATAATTCCTTACTCACTTTTTCCAGCATTGCTGGTTCAATGTTAATGAAACCGACTAAGCTTTTACTGAATGCCGAATCTATAGAAAGTCACCAAAAGGGGTTGTCTATTGTTGGAATTTTGAGTAGAGAGAATTCCAAGAGAAATGGCTATGCAGAAGCCTTGTTTTGGACACTACATGGTAGTATAACCCTTGGTGGTAGCTGTTTAACAATCTGAAAAATCGGGAGGACAGTAGTACTTAGGTGAGAGAAAATTCACAAACATGCTACATAAGGAGATACATTTAAAGTCTGTAGCCACAAACATGCTACATAAGGAGATACATTTAAAGTCCGTAGCAATGTAGAGGGATCCCTGCTAGGTGAGATGTGGGTAGGGTTTCCACCCAGCTAGGCAGTCATTTTTTTTTTTTTTTTTTTTTTTTTTTAGAGCTTAATGAGCTAAGCACAGAGGGAGACATTGGGAGAAAGCACAGATTAATACAGCTACTATCAGCTTTATCCACACAATGTTTTGAGGAAGGTTATTAATAGACAAAGAAAACAGACACAGGAATGAATGACACTGAGAAGGCACTGTTACAGGAAAGAAAGGCTAAGGATGCTACTCCTGATGATACAATTGGCCAATATCTTGACAGCAATGGCTTATTTTTCCATGGGGAAAATTTAAAAATCTTCCTCATGGGAACCGGAAATGTATAATCTCTTCAGGCCTGTGACATTCATTTTTCTAATAACATTTTCATAGGACCATAAAAACAACACCTATGGGGCTGGAGAGACAGTTCTGCATACAGTCAATCATCACTGATGTTAGTAACCTAATGGCATGAGTTTCATCCCCTAAACTGACATAGCGAAAGGAAAGAACTCATTCCCAAAAGTGGTCCTCTAACCTCCACACTCACACGGTGGCAGGTTTATCCCCATACATATGCACACGAAAATACATACAAATAAATGTAAGAATATAATAACATATACCATATTGATTAACCAAACATACTACGAAAAAGAATTCATGTGATTCACCTGTTGTTGTCTATTCCCAACAATGAGAAATTAATGGTTTAGAACATTCTGGTAATTTCTCCTATGATTTGTTGATAAAAGTCATTAGGGAAATAAAATGAGCACACATTTATATACACTACTACCTGGGCCAATTTTATCTGCATTTGTACAATTTTATCTTCACCAATGGATAATGGAAATTATGCCTTAAAATTTTTAGCTGTCCTCAATGAAGTCTCAAATGACCCATGAACAGTCACTTTAGAATGACCTTCCTTGGGAATTTTCTCTTTTGCTTTTATTACTGTTGGATTTCCTCTTTCTGAGCCAAGATTTCACTCTGGATCCCAGACTGCTCTTAAAGTAATTATTTAGCCCAGGCTGGCTTCAAACTAGGGCAACCCTCAGCTTCCCTACTGCTAGGATTACAGATGTGAGACCCACACCTGTCTTTTGTGGGATCATCTTAACACACATGTGAAAAGATCTAAGTTCTAGGAAGAAAATTCTCCTCAATTTGTAGCCTTTTATTAAGGATGATATTTATTTTAATACTGAAGATTTAATGCAGCTATATCTGAGGTCAGGAAGCTCTAGTTAATCTCTACTTGGACTTTTTGCTTTGTTCCAGGCTTCCTTCTAAGATGGGACTTGACTGGGTTCAGGTTCTTCACTCTGTGTCTCTCTTTTCCTGGAGGAACTCTCACTTATTTATCCAGATTGGAAAGGAGGTTAACAAGGTATGGAAAGAAAGCATTGAGCAGATGATGACTCTGCCTTGCTCTAATATCTTTTCTGAGGGAAGAAGGAAGCCTACCGTGGAAGGCAGGCAGGGGAAGTTGATGCAGTGGACGGGAAGCCTGAGTAGGAGAAAGGACTACTGATTCTTGCCGTTCTGTGGAGGCTACAGCTGTTTCTGTTTTAGCGGAGTCTGTATTTGTGTAGTGATGGGACTTTTCAAAGAGCCCTTGGCTTTTAATCGCAGGAAGACACTTTTAGGCACCCAACTTTGATTGCTGATATAAACAATTCCTATGTGCTTGCTCGTTGACTGCTTTTGTTATAAGAACAATGCTATTTTTATTAGTTTCATTTTTTTATCTATTTGTCTACTTATTCATGTGTCTATTTATTTATTTTTATTTACACAAGGGCCCCACTCTGTAGCCTAGATACATCTGCAACTTTGCCATGTCCTTTCCCATCCTTGAATTAATGGAGATCATTCTGGCTCAGTCTCTCAGGGATTGGGATTACAGTGAGCTGTAGGAACCATCACGATGTCATATCTCCCCAGAATAGATTTTTATGGTAAAGTTGTTCCTCTGGAGTATCATCAGGAAGGTTTCATTAACTGAAGATTAATTATCACTGTGTATTACTTTCAAGTGGGGCTCATCACAAACTTTGAATTTTGTAAAGTAAGATGATGATTCCAAGTGCGAAACTGAACAAAACTTAAACTGCACATGGGAATTAACACTATTTCATAACATCTGTTTATTCAATCCATAAACATTCCTTCAATAATTTCATTATTCTCATGTGCTCAAGAGGACATTATTTGGTGCATGGAAATGGTAAAGAGATGCGATGGCATTTAAACCTTGGAATCAACTAACAATTTAAAAAAGGCCTGGCTTTAGAGAAACTGCAATTTCCAAAGCCCTCCCACCAACTATAAATCATTACCTCAATTTCTGAACAGTGGCAGGGGATCTTAGGTGGACTGATACTATAATCACATAATTACAGAATTTTAGGGTCACAAAGGATTTTAAAGGTCATGTACTGCAACCACTTAATTTAATATGTGGAAAGCACAATTATCTGAGGTCCCACAGCAAACACCTTCAAGCGCGGGCTTGCTGGGGGGGAGGGGCAGGGGGGGTCTGAATGCATGTGTTAGCAACCCTGAGCATACACCACCTTTCCTCTATTTGTTGATATACAGATCTATAACAAACTCACAACACATACTCATCAAGCCATCACTTACATTTGCTACCATTCAGTGCACTGTTACCAAACACAGAGAATAAAATGGCAAACAGGTCACTACTTTTTCGGAGTTAGTCTCCCTTCTCTCAAGGAGCTTGGTCTCTTAAGGACAGTCGCCAAGATGTATATAGCTACAAAATACTTGGGGAATCTTAACTTTGTGTTGTCAAGTGTGACTGCTTTCAATACTGGAGAGTGCTTAAGAAGACCTGGAATCTAGGAGGAATCATGGGGGGGGGGGGAATCTCCCCAACTATATATACAGGCACATAGACCGAGCAGGACACACACACAGAGAGAGAGAGAGAGAGAGAGAGAGAGAGAGAGAGAGAGAGAGAGAGAGAGAGACAGAGACAGAGACAGAGAGAGTTTATTGCACCACTCTCTCT
>NC_034590.1:161876952-161895197 GCF_900095145.1 Mus pahari | reverse complement strand
TCCCCAACTATATATACAGGCACATAGACCGAGCAAGAGAGAGAGAGAGAGAGACAGAGACAGAGACAGAGAGAGACAGAGAGAGAGAGAGAGGGAGAGAGAGAGAGAGACAGAGAGAGTTTATTGCACCACTCTCTCTGCTGCCTTCTGAGATCATCTCCAGGCCTGGGCACACAAAGTAAGGACTAGATGCCAACTCACCCAATTTAAGAGGGAGAGCAAGAGCCCACTCATCTTCTAAACTGGAAAAGACCAGAAAAGGAGAAAAGGGGAGAAACAACCACAGAGGAAAGAAGGGAAAACAGGAATAGGAAACCTTTCACAGCGCCTGCTCCGGGAGCCTGGGGGTGCTCGCCCCAAGAAGAAGGGTGCTTGCTCGGACTGCTTGCGGGGACTCAGCGCGCCTTGGGGAGGGTGGGAGACAGCGCAGCCCGCTACCGCAGCCCTGGACACAGCGCAGCTCGGCGACGGGACGCAGCGCCGGGAGCCCCGGCAGAGCCCGCCCTCCCTCCCGCGTCGCCAGCCGGCGCGCGGCGCCCTCTCCGCCCGTGACTTCAGTTCGGCTCCACCCCCGCGCGGCGGCGGCGGCGGTGGCTCGCAGCTCCGTCCCAACCCGCGCGCTCCGCACAAGCCCAGCCTGGGCGAGCGGCAGGCACCTGCCCGGCGCCGCCTCCGCGCGCCCCGCCGCCGCCCAGCCCAACTTGGATGGAGTTGTGGTCCTGAGCGCACGCCCTGCCGCCGTCAGACCGTAGCCTCGCTCCGCTGCCTGCCTTCGATCCGGGACCCCCTCTCTGCTTCTCTCCGCTCCAGAGATGGGAAAAGTTGGCGCCGGGGACGGCTCCTCTGCCGGGCTGAGCGCGCTCCTTGCGGGAGCGGGGCTTCTGATGCTCCTAGCCCCCGGCGTCTGCAGCAGCCTCTCTTGCTGCCCTCCGCAGCACCCTAGCTCGACCCCACGCCGGACCCTTACCCCAAGAGGCTTTCCTCACCCGGGACCGCTGGGTCGGGCTCCTGCCACGCCCCCGCCCCTCTTCATGAGACCCCTGTTCGCAGTGGCCCCCGGGGACCAGGCGCTGTTTCTGGAGAGAGCTGGGGGCAGCAGGGTGTCAGTGGCGACCGCTGCACGCTCTGGCCGTAGGAGAAGGAGTGGAACGGAACCCGAGAAGATTGAACCCGGAGAGGGTGCGAGTCGGAGCCGCCGGGACATGCTAAAGGATGGAGGGCAGCAGGGGCCTGGGACTGGCGCACGGGACCCGGACAAAGCCACCCGCTTCCGGATGGAGGAACTGAGACTGACCAGCACCACATTTGCGCTGACGGGAGACTCGGCACACAACCAAGCTATGGTCCACTGGTCTGGCCACAACAGCAGCGTGAGTAGAATGGAACTGGGGGGAAAGGGGTGAGAGAAGGAAAGGGTTACCTTTCGCTGTGAGACCTGGCGGAGAATTGGGGGGGGGGGGAAGGCGAGAGAGGTTTCTTTCTTGGGAGATGCTGCACAGTGAATTCCTCCCAGCTAGCCTCCCCCAAGAGTTAATGGTGCCTACTAGGGGGCCCCCTCTGCCACCTTCACCTCCAGATCAAAAGGTTCAAACTGGAACGGAACAGGCAGATCTTTTTTTTTATTTTTTCAGTTCCACTGGAGAGTGGAACTGAAGACCAAATATGAGGGTGGTGTGTGCGTTAAAGTATGTTTAATGCAGAGCTTAAAGGGTTAAATTTCCAAGCCCACTGAAATTCCCTGAAGGGACATTTCCTTACCTGATAGACTGATGGAGTGCACAGAGAAGTCCGCCTCTGTGGGCTTTTTATTTTATTTTTATACAGAGCTCCTAGCCCCTTGTTCCACCCCCCGGAGAAGGCAAACTGCAGTAGGATATAAGGTGCCCTTTGGTATTAGAAATCTATTTGGGGACCAAACGGATGCAAGTTTCAGTGCAGAGTCTCCCCAGCATCTCCTGACAGCATTAGCAAGTGCATCTTGAGAGCCAGGCTTTTCTAGCCCATGAAAGGGCAGTTGTTCTCTGGCATGGTCAGCCTGGGGAAGATCAGATAGATAGATCCCAGTGACAACAACTCCCTGTTTTCCCACCGACTGACCTCCTCTAGGGAGGAGCTGAAATAAAGATTTGAGTTTCCCTTTATTAAGAAGACAGGGATGAGATTTCAGGCCCTGGGAGAAGATTTAGGGTGCAAGTCACTGGTTCTGTCAGGAGCTTCCGATCTTCAGAGGAGCCTGAATTTTTGAAATCTGAGGAAGCTACCCAGTTTAGCCCAAACCTAGAAACTTCAATGCGCTGAAATAGTAACGAACCAGTTTTGATGGTAATAACGGAAGACGATTTAAAAAGCATGTAAAGTTCTCTAGGTTGCCTTGCCATGAAGCTGATAAGAAAAGTTAGAGGTTTATAAAACGGGGATTAGGAGTGGGGGAAAGATCTCCGCTAGAGCTTTCATCCGCTGATGGAGTAGTGTCTGTAATGTGTACAGTCGACGCAACATGGTACCTTTGAAAATGTTGCCAGGAAGCTTGCCAACAAGTGCCACTTCACTGAGCTGTGTTCACTGTTGGGTTTTTAATGAGAGTTGAGATGGTTTTGAAATATACTGTGTCATGCATTAGGTGGTCTAGTCTACCCTCTACTGAGGACAGCCCCTGATTTCTAGCTAACGCAGCCTTCATGAGGGGCTGCTGCTGCCGGAGGTTCTCAGAAATCCTTTTAATCAAAATCCAAAGTTGAAATTATTTCTATTCAAATTCTAGACACTCTTGTTCTGGTGTATTATATTAAGTGTATCTTTTGTATCATAGTTACTAAACTGAACCATTAAATTTTAACTTGAATCTTCCTATACTGATTAATAAACTCTGGCTCCATTAAGTGATTAACCCAGAGCTCTGGCTTTAGGAGGAGATTTTTTTGAATGCATCAAATATGTTAGGTCTTGTTGTATTAAGAAAAAGAAAAAAAAAAAGATAAAACTTTGGACACAAAATAGTTCTGGCTTTTAACGTAATTCAAGTTGTAAAATATCACTCACCCATTAGACCTCTACTTTGGTTCATCTCTTAAAAAAGATCTTGGAAAGAGAGTGCATCCTTGGCAAATTTTAACCTCCATTTAGAAATGGCGCCAAGCACTGCCAGATTTTTTTTTTTTTTTTTTTTTTTATGCACAAGAACAAAGTGGGGCTTACTAGAGTTGGGGCTTAGGGCAGGAATATGAATCTAAGAAAAACTGTAGGAAATAATGAAGATGGTGAGTGTTAAAGGTCTGAATATTCAAATTATGTTAAGCACAGCAATGATGGGGGGTCTCATACCTCCCCGTTTCCTCCCCTCTCCTTCCAGGTCCAGCTTTGAGCATCTCATGAAACTGCTTTGTCTGTTGTATTATATATCGATGATGAAGAAAGAGAAAACATTGTTTATCCAGGTCCATTAAGGAAAGCTGACCTGGCTTATCTGGACCAGACTCCTGGGAGAGGGACATGTTAAAGTATGTTGTAAAAAGAAAAGGTGCAGAAAGATACTTTGGACAACTTTGTTCAACAAAAGCATTTCCCGCTCAGCTCTTTAGTGTTGTACTCAGCATCTGATCCATGCTGTGTGTGTGTGAGATTCCTCTACACTGGGGAATACTTCTAGATTAATATCCAAGAATCATATGTTAAGCTACTCAGGAATAGGTCCTGTGACAAAAGTCTTTTGTAACTATTCTCAATTTTATCATATTAATCCAGAGTGAGGAATCTACTTCTTTAAACCTGGGGGCAAGATTAGGAGATTCCCATGTTTTATATTTAGATCTCCTCACTATCTCATGCATCTCCTTTCCGGTTCTCAGAGATGAAGGTAACACACCTCTAAGCCTGTGTCACATTAGGTAAACTCTTGGGTTTATAAAAGCCTCTGGTTACAATAGCACCTGCCTTCAAGGTCGGAGTTCATGGCAATTATCGGCTGCCTGTCAAACCGGTGAGAAACTCTGGATTGGTCTTTCAGCTCATTCCCCTCTTTTCTTCTGCCCCATCATCTGTTGGACTTGTGCAAGTACGTAGACATATAACGGTTGTACCTCATCTGTGGGTGTAATGTGCCTCCTCCACACTGAAGTCGTCTCTCTTGATGGAAACCCTTGCTAGAGTTGGAGGAACACCTGGGGGGATATTCTGGCATGAAAGGTGCTGGGTATGAATCATTTGTCATGAGTTTGATGTCATGAGCAAGAACATATTGTTCCTATCCTACTCATTCCAGGCATGCTGTGCCCTGATCTAAATTTACATAGCAATCCTTAGAGTGTTACAAAATGTATCTGACTATATATGTGTTCCTGATGCTCTATATGTTTATACTTTTATCCCAAAGGATTTTAAAGTGCTACACTCACTAATCTATTAACTCCCTTGTAGGTGGTAAGTAGGTGACAAGTGTTAATCTCTCCCTTTTATATGTTTATACTGTAGTTCATTTGAATATTTCAATTCTTCAGCCTGGCTCCTTCTCTCTGGCAGTGGTGTGAAGTGATTTGTTAACAGAACTTTTCACTTATATTTTTCTATCATTCATACTTAGTACTCATCAGAGAGTATGGTGGCCTGGTCAGCTTTTACATAGCACGTTGCCTTTAATGGTTTTACAGTTGACATTTCTACCAAACCTTACTGAATAAACTGAGCCTCCACTGGGGCATGGTGGGTCTCTTACATTCACAAATCCCACTTAATCATCTTGAGTAGACATCTTTATATAGATGAGGAAGCTGAGGCTACAAAAGAGTAAAAGTTTCAAGAAAAAAATCACACATGAATGCACAGAGCAGGAATTGAGCCCCTGCTTTCACCTGCTCTGAACCCCCTCAGAATGGCTGCCTTCCAAGTGCTTAGGCAGACAAAATACTCTGGCCTTTGGACTCTGTATAATTCATAATCCTATTTTGAGTTGATGTCTGATGGTGATAAGACGGCATCTTCTGGACTGAAGGCTTCCACTCCTTGAAGAAAAGCTAGTGCTTTACCTTGTGCCTATCATCACATATGTCACCTAAGTGGGGAGCTGGTTGTGTTCTCATCCACCCACCTCTACATCTTCTGTGAGAGTGGAATCTGCACTTGGTGATTCAAGGAGAGTAACCTAAGATCATTTAGCTTTCTGCTTATCATTGGCAATAGATTCCTTTCCTGCTCCTCCTCTTCTTCTTTCTCCTCCTCCTTCTCTTCCTCCTCCTCCTCCTTTTCCTCTTCTTCTTGCTCCCCCCTCCTGCTTCTCCTCCTCCTCCTGTTCTTCCTCTTCCTATTCTTCCTCTTCCTCCTCCTCCTTCTCCTCTTCTTCTATGATACACAAGCTCTTATAAAGAAGCTGGGTGTCAGTTATTTGGCAAACTGTATTGATACAGTGCCCCCCCCTCTTTTCTGACCTCACTCATTTTTGTTTTTAAATAAAGTGAAAAAATCTTTAGCTTTCCTTACTAAGCCCACATACTAACTTCTCTGGTGGTCCCTATGATTTTAATGACTGCTGGTGTGATGTGGAGGTGTTGGAAAGGCAGCAATATTAGGGACAGACGGATCTGAGTTCTCATCTTACCTCTCCCACTTCCCAACACATTGCCTTGAGAAATTACTTGTGTTCTTTGAGGTTTAGGCTCCTCATCTTGAGACATGGGGTGGTATGTTTTCTGTAGTTCTTTTTCCTTAAAGACTTAATGTCAAGTACGTTCTGTCCTTTGTATTTGGGAAGTCTTTAATAAGTGATCCTTCTTTAGGTGAAAAGTAAAGTCTGGCAATTAAGAATGTCAAATCAGAGACATGGTTACATGTAATACAGTCACACCATGGTGACACCCCATATACAGCTAAAGTGTAGTGTGGGAGGCTGAGATTTAGACAAGACACAATCACCTATATCTCTCACCAGTAAAATAAAAAAATAAAAAATAAAAAGATGCTTTCATTTCTATAGGTCTTTTCCCCCATACCCATGTTCAAATTTGTTTGTGAGGTGTCACGGACTTTGAGACCTGCAGAGACACATATTGCAACCTGTGCTTATACATTTGGTTTACTGGATTTCTTTTATCACATCTTTGATTTACTAAATGTGCTATTTTTGTGTTGAAGAGCAGGTTTTTTGGAAAGTAAAAACCTTTTAGATATTTGATGGACATTGTCTATAGTAAATCAACTCTAGGAAGTTTGTCACATTCTTTTAAGGCAGTTTCTTAGACAGCCATTGCTTAGGCTACGTAGGCAGGTGGAATAAATGGTTTTACTAATGAGAAGAATAGCTACTTACATGCTAGGACTGATTGACATGTGTCAACATTGTGATGAGAACCTTGCATGAATTTTATTTACTTTTAATTATTAAATACTTACTGAACTCCAAATATCTGTCATTCACTGGCATGGGATGGATGTTTGTGGCATGGAACTTAAAAAAAAAAAATGAAAGGAAGAAAAAAAATTCTCGCACCCAAGAGCTTTCAGTCTTGTACCCAAAGAATTTTTACAAGAGAGCACTGTGGATCCATGTGCTCTGAAGCAGGCTGACATATGGTAGGACTGTAGAGGTAGGCTGAATATCTTCTGGAAGGAAAGTCTTTGAGCTTTATTGCAGGGGGAGTGCTTCAATGGCACTTTCAGATACATGGAAAAGACAAGTAACTAGAAAGTATAGCAAAGGCATTTTGAGCTGAACAGATTTCGTAAGTAAGATAAGAGGCATGGACATCACCACTCATTTGTAGAAAATCTATCTAACTTTGTTAAAAACAAAACAACAACAACAAAAACTTGTGTTGAAAGTTTAAATTCCAATACTAGCCTTAAAGGGACAGTGGAAGTAAAGAGTTTGTGCATCAGTCCTCCAGTATGTCTGGTTGTGTTCCATGGCTAGTGTGTGACTAGAAACACCGTGATCCCTGAAAGCTACACCTGCCTATACGTGTCCATTAAGTCTCAGCTGGAGTCAGCATGTTCCCATTTTTATGTTGACATATTTTTGTACATACCCCTTTTTCTCACCAGAAAATAATTTGCCACTGGTTAGTTTTTAGTCAGATATATCCCCAGCTGTTCCACCTAGAGGATAAGTTAATTACACACACACACACACACACACACACACACACACACACACACACATAACACATTGCCAGTTTATGTGAGTCACTAAGCATATGTTAAAAGTTTGTCTCATCAAATCTGCCCTGTAGTTCTTCATGGATAATGTGGATAATACATCTCCTTCCCCTGTCCAAACAAAACTGTCCAAACAGTCTCTCTGCTGTGTCTGAAGTCAGTACCAGAGACGATGCATGCCTAGAGTGAGGTGAGATCAGGTCCACCTTTTCGGGTTGTTCTTGAGGAGCTGAAACTCTGCTCAGATGGGATTGTTGGCCTAATCAAATAACTGATGGTAAAAAGGTGGGATCTTATTGTAAAACACTGATAATACAGCCTGTTCTAAGACTTAGGTATGGGACAAGGAAAGAACATTAATACTAGTATTTCTTCCTGCCATTCCACAGGTGTCTAAAAATATCATATTTTATTTATTGTTTCTGTAGCACTCTTAAATGTTACTTTAGCACTTTAGATCAGTTCCAGCTCATTTTTTCTCTTTAAATAATGCTTCTGTTCTCAAAGACTGAAGCATCACTTCCCTTACCTGAGTTTCATTCTCCATACAATCCTGTAAAATGGAAGAGACTATTTCCATCTACATTTCTGGGAGAGGGAAACCCTTCCCTTGCTGTAAAAGAGAACCTTTTGTAGGATCAGAAAGCCAGAAATATTTGGCTACATTGTGCAACACACTGGATTCTTGGTACAGTGCTCCACTTCTTGCCAGGTACATGCCAGGCAGATGTTAGAATGCAGATACATTGTAGCCTCAGGGATAGGCAGTCTGTAAAAATGTATCCATTGTGCTGAGAACTCTTTATGGTGGCTAGGGAGCTCAGGTTATTTGCTTTTGGCTTCAGTGCATGAGGCCTCATTGTGTGCTTTAAGCCTTGAACTCGTGGTCCTAAGGAGAGATGAAGAAACAGCCTGGCAGTGAGCTTCCTGACAGTAACTTCTGTGACTTCTGCACCCCACACTTAATGTACTGCAGACAGGAGATTGCTTTGGACTGGGGTTTCTGAAGCTGGGGATGGGAAAGCAAGTAGAATCCTGCCATCACCATCTCTTTCCTTAACTGCTTTCCAGTGAGTTTTAATTAAAATAATGCTGAAGGTGGCCTCAGCTAAGGGAACTGTGGGTGTCATGCTTCAGAGCAGCAGAAGTCAAGGTGAAGGAGCACGATTTGGGGTACAGAGCTAAACAGAGAATTCTCAACTGAGGAATACCGAATGGCTGAGAAACACCTGAAAAAATGTTTAACATCCTTAGTCATCAGGGAAATGCAAATCAAAACAACCCTGAGATTCCATCTCACACCAGTCAGAATGGCTAAGATTAAAAATTCAGGTGACAGCAGATGCTGGCGAGGNTGTGGAGAAAGAGNAACACTCCTCCATTGCTGGTGGGATTGCAAGCTTGTACAACCACTCTGGAAATCAGTCTGGTGGTTCCTCAGAAAATTGGACATAGTACTCGGAGGACCCAGCAGTACCTCTTCTGGGCATATGCCCAGAAGATCTTCCAACTGGTAATAAGGACACATGCTCCACTATGTTCATAGCAGCCTTATTTAGAATAGCCAGAAGCTGGAAAGAACCCAGATGTCCCTCTATAGAGGAATGGATACAGAAAATGTGGTATATTTACACAATGGAGTACTACTCAGCTATTAAAAACAATGAATTTATGAAATTCTTGGGCAAATGGATGTATCTGGAGGATATCATCCTTAGTGAGGTAACCCAGTCACAAAAGAAGTCACNAGATATGCACTCACTGATAAGCGGATATTAGCCCAGAAACTTAGAATACCCAAGATACATTACGCAAAACACAAGAAAACCAAGAAGGATGACCATTGTGCGAGATTTGATGCTAATGGTGACTAGCTAGTGCTCATTGGAGAGAAAGTACTCAAGAATTACACTGAGTCATAGGCCATTGCTTTCTTTTTTTTCGGCTTCTAATTTCCAGGGGAGAAGACTTGAGGTGGTCTATATCTAGTGAAGATCTTGAAGGTCTATATCTAGATTGATGTGTAGCCCCCAACCGTCTCTTCATAACATAAAGAACCGTCAAGTTAGTGATCAGGCTGCTCATTGAGAACATGTTGTGGACCATTGCTGGGCTATGCCCTGTAATCATGATGCCTTTACAAACTAGTTTGTGCCATCCCCACTCTAAGTCTGTGACTGTCTGAGCCTGAAGGACTTGCCCAAAGTTGCCCAGTTGGGAAATACTCAGGACAAAATTTGCCTTTTGCCACTTTTAGCTTCAACACTTTTACTGCTTGCATGGTGCCTCTTAGATGGGCTTATTGTTTTATTGTTCTGAAAGTGGGAATGCCAGAAGGCAAGGGAGAAGGCCTGTAAAGAGACTCTTAGCACAAATAACACATTTGGTGGCACCTTTCTTGGCCTTACTGTCTTCTCAGGCCACTGGTGTATGATGCTCTGCTGAGAAGTTGCTTTGGGGTACAGCTTGATCAGTGCCCTAACTGCTGCCAAAACCCACGCTTGCCCTCCTGAACTCATCTATGCCTCATCCTATGACTGAGAGGGAATGTGTAGGATGTGCTTACTCCCTGCTGGCTAATGACCCTAGAATGACAGTGTGGACAACTGTATCTTAAAAAAAGAAGAAGAAGAAGAAGAAGTGCTAATATGAGTCATATTAGCAGACAACCAACTAATCATGCTATGCCCTGGAGCAAACGGATTGATGCCTGTAGTCATCACCCCTTAATAGAGTAGCCTGGGCTATCAAGGTATAAAATCCTGTATCATCAGGCCAGCTCCAGGGCCTATATGTGAGTGGGTGGATGGGGTGGAGGTGTTCAGGGGGACATTATTAGACAAGAGAAATCTGCCCTATCTCAGCAATTCCACCCCACACTCTCCAGTATTGTCTTTAAAGTATGTCTAGGGGCTATTTTAGGCATGCCCCCTACACTAGTTCAGAAACTTTTCTGCAGCCTGCTTGCTCTAACTTGCATTTGGCTGAGCTAACGGTGAGCACACACTCCGTTAACAATGCCACCATCAGCATTTCCCAAAGGACTGTCCTCATGGGACTCATGTGTGAAGTGAATTCCCAGGTGAGAGGTAGATGCTGATGTCTGCGTTGTGACAAATCCCTTGGAAATTTGTCCACCTTGGACACTGTTTGTTTTAGAAGCATGTGAATTTTAGGGTCTGTGAAGCTCTTTTCTCTCCATACAATTATAATTTTTGTTTGCATGCTATGTTTTCCCATGAAGAACTGAGGCATGTAGATTTTGAACTCTCCTTAATGGAAATTCCTGGTGCTTGATACAAGGTAAAAGGCCTTGCTGATCACATGGGTTAGAAAAACCTCCCTATTATTACTAGGAAATTATTTTCCTTTCTCAATGTAACCTGGAAGTGGCAAAATGTTGCACATAAGCATATGTGACTTAAAGAGATTTAACCTAGAGATTGCTTTAATTTCTTGCTTTATTATCTGGTACATATGTTAATTTATAATTATCTGGTACATGTATTAATTTGGCAAAGGATACAGTTCTGTGCTTCTATCGTCCTTTAAAATGTGGACAATAATGAACATTTTTAAAAATTTTAAATAATTGTTTTTGGTGTTTTTGAGATTAATATAATTGCATTAGTTCCTCCTATATAGGTAGGTGATAATTAAGTGATTATAAATATTAAAAATATTTAAAGCAGCCCCTAGTACACAGTATGCAACCATACTAATGTCACTATCATTATCATTATTGTTTGTTACTATTACTCTTAATATTAATAATACCTAAATATAGCATACTAGAAGATGCTTGTAATATGTTCATTATAATATTGCCTTTCTCCCCACATTAATCATTTAGCTACATTTATGTTTGTATGCACACATGTTTACGCATGTGCAGGTCGGAGGACAATTTAGAGGATTCAGTTTTCTCCTTGTACCAGTGGACTTGGGAATTGAACCTCAGGTTGTCAGGGTTGGCAGTAGTCATCTTCACCTGCTGAGAGGACTTGCCAGCCCCATGGTTTTTGACTCCAGTTCCTTTACTGGAATGATGTCTGAGACACTGTGCTATTTATGTTTTGGTTGGGGAGGCATCCTTCTCAAGTGTTATCTCTCTCAGTCTAATACTTGCATCTTAAATAGTTTCTGTTTTATTTGCTATTTTCTAGAAAAACTAGCTTTCTGTAGTGCTGCAACCCCACACTCCAACCGGCAGAGACGGGAAAAAATGACATGAATGCCAAGGAAGGTTTCTCCAACAACTTTTGTCTTTATCTCGGGCTCATCCTGTTTTTGTTTTTCATCAGTCCTCTGCCTCTTATCCCTCCCCCTTCTCCTGGATCCAATCAGCATTCAACACACTCTGAACATGAGCCGTGCATGCAGGCAGGGTGTGCTGTGATAGACCAGTGACTCATCAGGCAGACAGCATAGGATCTTACAAGTGTGCAGGCTCAGGTTCTTGGTAAACAGGGATCATAGGGCTTGGCCACACCCGCTTCCCACATATCCCCCTTTTTGTTTAATTAACTTGGCTCCAGGATCGCATCTGTCTTAGGTTGCCCTCAACCATGTTACATCCTTACCTGTCATTGGTGTGGTGAACTCACTTTCACCAACCTGTCTTAAGTTGGTATGCACATGTGAGAGTCTTACCCGTCATGAATTAATGATCCAGCATACTGAGCCAAACATGGGGCGAACTACCTGACTCTATAGCCGCCATAGCTTGAGTCAGCAGTCATTGGTCAGCCTGCGCCCACCTGCGAATGCATACCATCCACCACAGCATCTCCAATCACTGCTGTAACGATGGCGGCTGTAATTCCAAAATCTCTCCTATTCCTTAGGAGCACTGCCAACTGACCCTCCTGCACCTCCAGAGGCCAGGGTATGGCTGTGGGTATTCTGGTCACCATCACCGGGGGGGGGGCTAGTAGCATTCCAGCATTGAGACAAAAAGCATGTGATATTGGAGCATTCTAATTCAAAAGAACTAGTCCTATTACTAACTAAAAAGAAAAAGGGAGATACCATACATCCACAGAAAAAACACAGACTCCCGTTCAAGGATACATTAAACAAGGCATTGCACAAAATCTGGGATAAACACCAGCATCAACACTCAGGGGAACCGGTAGGGGAAGGGCCTTCACTATCCCCCATAACTCTCCCTCCTGAGCCATCACCATACTTATCAGTAGATTATTCTCTCCACGGTCGTGTCAAGTGTTCTGACACCCAAAGGGGATTTTCTTGATCCTGTGGAAAGATGCACACTGCTCCCCATGTTCATACTAAAACCTGATCAGGGCCTTTCCATTGTCCAGTAAGGACATCCTTCCATAGGACAGACACAGATTTAGCAACATGTGGAGAGCAATGACAATCCGCAGCACAACAGCCATCAAAATCCAAATTTAAAAAGTTAAGAATAAAACGAATAAGTTTTAATTTATCTTTGGGGGACTTAAATTGTACTCCCATTCCCCCTTTAGTTTAATTAAAGCATATTTTAAAGTTGCATTTGCTCTTTCCTCAATGCCTTGGCCGTGGGGATTGTAGGGCAGACCATGAACCAAATGTGTTCCCAAAGCTTGACAAAAGTGTAAAAAATTTTGCAATGTATAGGCAGGTTCATTATCTGTTTTAATTTGTCTTGGCATACCCCATGNAGCAAAGGCATGAAGGCAATGAGCAATAATGTGTTGTGCCTTTTCCCCTGCATGAGCAGTGGCAAAAATGATACCTGAGCAGGTATCCACTGGTACATGCACATACTTTCAAGACCCAAATTCAGAAATATGGGTAATGTCCATCTGCCAGATTGCTAATGGTTTAAGTCCTCTGGGATTTACCCCTGTGCTCTTTTGAGGCAATAGGGAAACACAATGGGCACATTTCAATAACACTTTGTGAGTTTGTTCTTGTGTGATGTTAAATTTTCTTCTCAGGGTTTCTGCATTAACATGAAAATTTGTGTGGAACTCCTGGGCAAGCTGAAAATGGGAGGCGGACAAAAAGGCGAACACTGAACGCATGTGTGTATCTGCAATAGCATTGCCTTCTGTCAACGGCCCAGGGAGTCCAGTATGGGCTCTAATATGAATAATACAAAAAGAATTTTTTCTACCCCATATACATTTTTGTAAGGATGACAAAAGGTCAAAAACAGTGGATGTTGAATTAACCCTACATTTTCCAATTGTTGAACTGCTTGGACCACATAGTGGCTATCTGAAATCAAATTAAAGGCCTCTTCAATTTCTAGGAACACTTGTGTAGGACAGCATGTAATTCTATCGCTTGTGCAGATTGAGAAGGGAACAGATGAACTCATGGGGCATCTCCTTCCACACAAACCACTCCTACCCCTCCTTTCGATCCATCTGTAAACACATTTACCACACCAGCAATGGGTTCCATGGGTGAGAGAGATAGTGATTACTGGGTAGGCTCCAACCTCGTGAGGCACACACTGGAGCATGTTGACTGTTTTTCCCCTCACTTTCCTCATCCCCTTTATAAGGAGGAGGTGAGGGTAAGGGAGGCACCGAGGGTTCAGGCGGTCTTCCTCACTTAAAGCTCAACTTAGATATTATGCTAGCTACTTCATCTCCACCATCTGAAGATTCCTCTGTACTCTCATCAGTACTCGCCTGTCTTTTAGTCTCCTTTCTTTTCTGCTAATCACTATGTTGAGACATAACCTCCTTTACTTTCTCTAATGCTTCTACCCCCTTTTCTATCAGGCAAAATTTGACTACATTCCAAATGGCTAGCATGCCCAATGTTAATAGGGTAGTCAAATTCGCTGCCTGCAAGTCTCAACCTAGTCGTTCCCAAAATCGGGGGTTCACATAGCCCTCTTCTAGAAACCAGGGTCCCTCTTTAATTATTGTTTCCAAGAATTTGTCTAGAGTTTCATTTTTTTAATTTTTTAATTTAACTCCGCACTAATGCGGTTTTTACTTTCACTTTTGAAGCGGCAGATCCCATGGCTTCGTATCTGAGGTTTTTCCGTCCCTTTTGGAGGCTAAACTTTCCTAACTCCGTCCCTCTACCGGGGAGCCTCTTCCTAGCACTAGATTAATTCTTATTTACCACGGAACTTCCGTAGCTCCTTTTTCTCATTCCAGCTCTTGCATGAGTTCTGAAGTTTCTGCCTTTTCTTTTTCTAACTTCTTCCTCTTCTTTCTCCTTAGCCAACCAAATAGCTTCTAATTCAGCTTGTCTTTGCTTTTATTTGGCTTCCTGTTCCTTTTACCTGGCTTCTGCTTTTGCTTTCTTTTTTGCTTCTTTCTTGGCCTTTTCTTCTTTTCTACCCCGTACAGGCCACCAGATGCCACAATCCTGCACTCCAACTGGCAGGGACGGGAAAAAACAACACGAATGCCAAGGAAGGTTTCTCCAACAACTTTCGTCTTTATCTTGGGCTCATCCTGTTTTTGTTTTTCATCAGTCCTCTGCCTCTTATCCCTCCCCCTTCTCCTGGATCCAATCAGCGTTCAGCACGCTTTGAACACAAGCCCTGCATGGAGGCATGGTGGGTGGTGATAGGCCAGTGACTCATCAGGCATGCAGCACAGGATCTTACAAGTGCTCAGGTTCAGGTTCTTGGTATTCAGGGATCAGGGGCTTGGCCATACCCGCTTCCTGCACTGTAGAACAGCAGTTCTCAACCTGTGGGGAGAGATCCCTGTGTCAGATATCCTGTATATGAGATTACAATTCTTAACAGTAGCAAAATTTCAGTTATAAAGTAGCAACGAAATGATTTTATGGTTGTGGTTACCACAACATGGGGAACAGTGTTAAAGGGTCTCAGCATTAGGAAAGGGGAAAGCCACTGATGTAGAATAAACAGCCTATCACCATGCGTGTGTGTCACAGACTATTAAAGCTGGGAAAAGGCTGACTTCATAGGCACCCAGTGTGAAGTGAGTAATCTCTCACAAAAGACAAGAAAGAGATGGATCATAAAATAGTACAAAGGCAGGCCCAGGAAGTCAAGGACGTTTAGGGCTATGTTGTTCCCACATATATTCCAAGTTCTGTGAATGCTCTTGGATGTACTAAGGTTTTGAAAGTCTTTCAGTAATTCTATACACTGCATAATTATGTTTTTATTTACAAAACCTATTTCTGACTCAGAATGTTTGCTTGTGGTTATGATGAACATTGAGATTATATGTGATTTTTTTTTTTTTTTTGGTCTGTCTTTTGATGTTTCTCAGCAAACATAAATTGCTTGCGTCCTTCTAAAAAGTTACTTTAAAAAGAAAAATAAAACATAAAGGGGCAAATGTGCTTGTGAACTTGGCCTCATTAGCACTGACTTCAGGCGCTGAGCTGGACAAAGCACTCTCAGCGTGATGCCTGCTTGGTTTTTCTAATCACTGTTGTTGAGAAACAACAGTGCCTGTGGTTTTCTCAACAAAATCACCCCGTGTGTCTCTCTCCTGACTGAACTACAGCCTATGTTTCTGGGCCCCATTTCTGCCATGGCCATTCTGATACAGGAGAAAAGGAACATGGAGGTAGTTTTATCTATTGACTACATCACATATTTAAGTTTACATCTCAGTGGCTATCTGGATCTTGGTCTCTACGTTTACAGCATAAATAGGCACATAAATACTTTCATAATTAACATGTGAAATTCTGTGTATGTGCACATGTGTGCACGTGTATGTGTGTGTGCGTGCTTGTGTATGTGATTCACAGCAGCATGTTCTAAAGTGACTATCACTGCTCTTAAAAGTGAAGTGGGTAGTCTTGCATGTCAATAGAATAGATGTTTAGAGACCATTGGTTGGAACTCAGTATGATGGTTTCTAGGAAAAGAAAGAAAAGAAAGAGAAGAGGTAACAGGAACAGGAGTATGGAGAATTAAAGTGTACATGAATACACATGAATAGAGTGAGACAGAGAGAGAGAAATAGAAACAGATCAGGAACAAGTTTGCTCTCCTGTTTTATGTTTCATTGTCAAGTAACTTAAAAAGTGTCTGTTTATTGAGAAACAGACGAAAATCACATGTAATATTCATCATAATACACAAACATTTTTAGTTACAGATAAAAATGCTGTAGGAAAGAGAGAGGTGGGGGAGAACAGATAAAAAGAAAACAGATATAGACTGATAAAGTAGGTAAGTAGGAAAAGAAGGAAAAAGGAAATTTGAGAGAAAGACACATAAAAGCTGTTGATTAGGAAAGACATTTTGAGGTGGTAGGGCCACATGGGGTAGCTTTTCTACCCTCTTATTTGACAGTGTTTAGCATCCAGCCATGTGAAAGGGCCAATCCGGGACTGGTAAGCCTGCTTGTGTCATGGCTTTGAGAGCACCATGTGAGCTGAGCTCCCTGTGGTGGATGTGGTACATGTGGCATTTATGTGCTGTTAAGAATCTCTAAAGAGTAATGGGTTTGGAGAAGTGAGCCTGATTGGTTCATGTAAAGATAGTGATTGGTAGGAAAGGAGGCAGTTTGAGCTCACCCTTAATCCCATGTATTTTTGAGTCTGGGCTTCATCTTGGGTTGTTAGCAGTCAACGAGCTGCCTTTGATTTGATACCTCAGTGTTTATTCTTTATTATTTTAGTATCCAAGATACTTGGGACAAAGGTCAATAGGTCTTAAAAATAACAGATTATTTTCCGTCTTATAATTTCCTACTAGATTATTGACCACCAACCAGACCAAAGAATTTGATCTTCCAAAAGAAATAAACTCATAAAATTTGCCCTGCTCATGACCACATCTGCAAACCCACGCAAAAACCTTCAGAATATAATTTGATTATCTGAGCACTGAGGGTCATTCTCAGTGGCTATTCTGGGTTTCTGGTTTTACATAGTTTAAGGGGAGAATTTGTGTCATCTTCAATGCCTACCCAATCAGCATGAGACA
The DNA here is from genome assembly GCF_900095145.1 of Mus pahari. Taxonomy (NCBI): domain Eukaryota; kingdom Metazoa; phylum Chordata; class Mammalia; order Rodentia; family Muridae; genus Mus; species Mus pahari. Next base: position 161,878,144 of record NC_034590.1, on the reverse strand, counting down.
TTAAGGCTACAGGCTCCATACTTTCTAAGCATCAACATTTACAAGCACAGTGTGATTTTAAAGACAGGGAGAGGACACTAGGGAATTCTATATCCAAGTTACCCGTTCTTGATTGGCTATTTATTGCAAATAAGAGATGGCATTTATAAATTAAATCCATAGAAAAGTCCCAGAACACAAACATAGCTTTTTTTTTTCTTACTGTTTACTTTTCTACATAACTGGGAACAATACACCAGCAGGAGAGAACTGATGAGGAGAGTCTAACTGTTGGCTGAAGGGGATGCCTGCAGGATGCATGTGGACACACAGGGTGTAAGAAGCAATGCCCAAGTGACTTTGCACATAATTCTCAGATGAGCTGCTACTTGAGAGGATGTTGCAAAGCTCAGACCTGGTCTGGGATGACTTGGAAATTTTTGACTTATATACATTGTACTTATGTATTAAAAGATTGAATGCTGGGATTTCATCATTTTACAACAGAAAGGGCTTGGGCAAAAGTTTTCTTTTTTTTTACATAATTTTTTTAAGCTATTTTCTTTATTTACATTTCAAATGCTATCCCGAAAGTTCCCTTTACCCTTCCTCCGCCCTGGTCCCCTACCCACCCACTCCCACTTCTTGGCCCTGGCATTCAGACCAATTTCCCTTATGAATATCGATGCAAAAATACTCAATAAAATCCTTGCATTAAAAAAATCGAATCCAAGAACACATCAAAATGATCATCCCTCATGACCAAGTAGGCTTCATCCCAGAGATGCAGGTCTAATATATGGAAATCCATCAACGTAATCCACTATATAAACAAAGTCAAAGACAAAAACCACATGATCATCTCGTTAGATGCTGAGAAAGCATTTGACAAAATCCAACATGCCTTCATGATAAAAGTTTTTCAAGTGATGTCAAATATACTCTAAATTAGAAATCAGTTCCCTTTTTTACTTAAGTAAGTGCTGACTTCATTTCATATATGAGCCCCCTTTTTATATTTAAGTTATATCAAAATCTTGAGCAAAAGAAAGAAAATTGTATTTGACTTGAAAACATTATAGGTTCACAAGCACCTTCATACTTCTTATTCACCTTAGTTTGTGTTAGTAAAGAATTTGATGGGAGGCAGATGAGGTGGCGATGTGGGTAACTCTCCCAAGTTGTCCTTCCTCTCTCTCTCTCTCTCTCTCTC
>NC_034590.1:161866127-161876922 GCF_900095145.1 Mus pahari | reverse complement strand
CACACACACACACACACACACACACACACACACACATACCCCACATACATACACACAGAGGGGTATGCAGACATACACAAAACTCTCATTTGCACGCTAAATTTGCATGCTAAATAATTTTTTAAAACAATATGTAGGAACCAATATGTGTGTTTTTATATAATTTACAAGTTACAAGTCATTAAGTAACTAGAGAAAGAAAAAGAATGTTTTGTGACATATAACTGTTACTCAATCCCTTAACGTAGGCCATTAAGTCACCTGAGGTCTGCATAGCACTGGACAACAACCTCAGATCTGAGTCATTGTGAAAGTGGCTCCAAATCCATCAATGCAAAATATTTATTCTCTGACATGCTACAGAGGAAAGGTTGTTCCCTCTCCATTTGTGGCTTCTGGGGAGCATAAACGGTCAAGCACAATTGAGAGCCTGTGGTCAGCAGTAGGCCACATTTTGAGAGTGGTCCTTTGATCTTGCTCTTCTTTTCTCAAAGGCTTGCGTGCTCCCATCCACTGCAGATTCTCATTCACAAAGGTAGCATCCACTCTCTGTTCAGGGCCTCTGCTCAGGCCTTTCCTTTGTCTGGAAGCTTTGCCCACATGTTAAATCCTTTCCATTTGGAAATCATCTCCTTGATGACAATTTCTTCAATACTCCAGAAAGGGGAGTATTATGAGCTAAAGGTCTGAAATTAGGGCTGGGTCACTCTAGGCCTCCATTCAAGCAAGGCACAGCTCTGGTTTGTAAAGCTTTTGGAATTCAAGGTTCTATTTCCTTCATTTTTATATACTTCTATGCAGTACATGGGAGATTCTTAGGAAGTACATATTTCTATATGGCACAGGATTAATTTATTTACTTTTTATCACATAGAGCACAAATCATCAGCATTAATATGCCATAAATATAGACCACTTGTGTATTTTCATTGTTTTGATTCAAGAAGTATGATACTATTTTCACTCATTGAAATGGGGTGAAAGTTGCCCTCAAAGTGAAACAGGAATAAGGAAACGTGAAAGAAAGGAAGTGAGAGAAGCCAAGATTTGAACCAAATCAAAATGCATCAGAAGCCACTGCTTTCCTGTAGGAAGAGGGGGTAGGATACAGTAGGTAGCTGCCAGGACACGCTGATGACTTAGTTGGGGGCGAACGTTGCCTGAGGCCTAAGGGAGAAAAATAACTGCATGTCCCTCACATAAGGAGCTAAATTGAGAACCAGCCCCCGTGCTACAAAGTCTCAACCAGGACAGAAGATTTGAGAAATGGTGAGGATATATTGCATTGTGTGAGCAAGACAATTGCGTTCGTGATAACAGGGTGAAGAAAACAATGGTGGGTGAAGCCTGCACTCTCTTCCCAGCACATGCCCCAAGCGTTTCTGTGAGTTGTGATTCTGGGTACAATAGATTTTCTAGGAAAGGTGGGGAAAGACTATTTTTCTGAGAATTCAGCAATTATATATGACAACAAATATTTACTGGCTATTTAGTACCTGCCAGGAACTATTCCAATTGATTTGTGTACCATCAACAACAGAAAACAGCTATCACTGTTCTACAGAAATGGCTACTATGAATTGTAGTATGGTTAGTACAACATGGCCATTATTCTCTATTAAAAAATCTATATGTACTTGACCTACAGTAAGAAATTAAGTAGCTCAGCCAAGGGCACATGGATGGCAGGTGTTAGAATTCAGAGTTGAGCAGCTGGTATCTAAAGTCACAGACAGGGTTCTTGAAGCTCATTTTTAAATCACTGTATTCTGATGTTTTAATGTTGTGGCATTATCTTCAAATGGCCTCAAGGTTTTTCTGCATTTAACAATTATTAGTTGACTGCTTAAAATATACCAGGCATAGATAGTCAGGAACTGAGAATTATTTATTTAGGATCAATTTATTAAGGATCAAAGTTAATAATAACCTGCAGCCCTGACTGTCTCTGCATTTTGAGCTCTGTTGTCCTTCTACTGACTATCTGTGGCATTTGGGAGGTTGTGGTATAAATCTCCTTTTGGGATATAAACTGAAAGATTAGTTGTTCTTTAGAAAACAATTGAAAAATTTAGAGAAAATTGTTTTTTGGGTTTTTGTTTGTTTGTTTGTTTTTCAGTGTGATGAACATTTTAAAGCAATGGGTACAGAGCCAGGTCCTCATGATTAAAATAGTATGAAATGTATTCAGAGAAACCTACATTTAAAGAAACAAATCCTTTGGTTTCTGTTTATAATAGAGATTAGTGAATTCGTGTTGAAGGGTGTGCAGATATATGGAGAACGTGTGTGTGTGTGTGTGTGTGTGTGTGTGTGTCTGCTTTGTATGCATGTTGGTATTATTAGCTATACACATACCTGTACGGGGAGAGTTGACTTAATGCTTCTATTTTGTCTTTGGTCTGAGGGAATATCTACTTTCATATGAAAATGAGGATGCTTGCCTACTGAATAACTAAGCAAACATTTCATACGTTCATGAAAAAATAATAAAACTATTTAATATCCAGCAGTAGTATAAGTACCAAATTAAAAATAGAAACCAAACTTTTAATTATCTGGAGAAAAACCAGGGTTCTCTTATCTTGAAACATCTTCACCTTACCCTTGGAACACATTCACATCTAAGGGGAGTTTGTTTTACGTTTTCCAAACTAGAGACTATTTAGCTTAGACTGCTGTGTGTAATCTGCTGTGTTTCACCCTCAGAGCTAAGCTGCCTTATTTAATCAGAATAAACTTGAAAAGCTTGACCTTGATTTATTATTTAAACTGCCCTGTAGCCAATTTGTTTGTATTTTTAATGGGATTTTTTTTTTTGTATTTTTAGGTCTCCTTAAAATGTATTTATGGTAGATCATTTGAAAAATCATGGGTATATAATTAAGACCTATTCTTTTTCTTCATTAAAATACTTTGTGCCTGCAGGTAAATTTTTTCTACATAGCGATTTAGTGTAGGATGCAGTTTCTTAAAATACAATAGTTGGCTCAATATCAAGGCATAAAAACTGTTTTAAAATGGCTTTGTTTCTTCTAGACAAGACTATTTCTGTGATCTGCCATTCTGGGATGACGTGAAGCAGTTCCTTCCCAGAAGTTTCTGGACTCCGACCCTTCTCCACATGCCTCATTTTCTTCTTTTGATGATCCATTCAGCACTAGATACTTTCCCCAGAATTTCTGGCAGTTCACCTAACTAGTACCATCAGGAAATGTCTAACATGTCTACAGAGACTTGAATTGCACTGTTTTATTCTACTATTATTACATCATCAGATCTGCCACTTACATTGATCAGTGTGGTAGATATACACAGAGAAACCTGAGGTTTTTTTTATACCTCCTCCACCCCATACATGGGAAGATGGACATGATTGAAGCTTTGCTAAAGATGGAGAAAAATTGAACAGCACTGCACATCCTGATGACTTAATTCTCTAAAGGAAGAACTACAGAAATCCTTGGCATACTGGCATAGTTATTCTTCTTTCTTCCTTTTTGACAAGATGGTGGTGGTATGCAATTTGTCACCTACATAATTTTTGTAGCCCTGAACAAAAAGTAGGCAACTGAATGAGAAGTGCTTCTCTGTCCCCATGGTCATCCTGTTGTTTCTAAATGATTGTAACTGCTCCTGTGAAGGAAAAATCCTAGAAGAGGAACATCAAGGATTTCACCAGGTGGAGCTGTTCTATTAAACAGTGCTGAACCAGGCTGTCCTACTGGGGCTCAGCCTCACTTCAGAGTGCAGACTAAGACAAGACCGAGTGCTACTGCTTGCTGGTGAGGCCATTAGATGTAAGGTCATGTTCTGTTTCTAAAACCAGGAAGTCTTCTCTGAACCTGTCCATGTGTTCTGAGATGAAGTAACTGGACTCCTACCTCTGTGGCAAGATCAGCTTCACCTCTCATTGCAACAAAGCCTTAATGTGATTTTAAACCTTTACTTCTTGCTAGTAATAGTACTGCCATCATACTCTTAATTTTTGTTAGGACTTGGGGGTGCAGAAATGTTCCTCTTCTCAACTGGCTCACAGATTAAAGTGGGCAGCAAATAGGTGAAATATAACTTCCTAAATGCAGTGCGTATGTTTACTGATGAGGAAAAAAAGTCCTGTGTGAAGTTCCAGATCAATCAGTCAGTCACAGCAAGAATTTACCAGATGAAGAGTTGAAGAGGAAGTGACGTCACGTGTGAGAGACTAGGAGATAGCAGGCATGACAGGACATGAAAGGAAGAATCTAATAGGGTGGACATGAGTGGAGAGAGCCGGCTTGAGAAACGTGGGCTTCTATCGTAAACGACCTTACAGTTCAGACTGAAAATATTAGACTTCATTATTTAGGTGGAAACGAACATGATTGACACGGCTACGATGAATTACGTAAACAGTTAGGAAGCTATGTCTGAAGTCGATTAGTCCACTGAGCCCGTTTGTGAGGCCTGTGTAAGCGAGCCTCAGGATGACAGAGATCCTCGAGTACCTTTTGATTCCCACACATGCTCTTTCAAGATAATACCAGAGAGGGCAGGGCCAATGCATGCATTCGACACAAAATGTATGCATTCAGTTCTGGTAGCTGTGCTATGTTAACAACATTGTCTTTCCTTTTAGAAATTTAATACTTCAGCGTGGACTGAAGCTAGCCAGGGGTCAGAGCTTTTGCGGTTTTTTAACCCCAATTCCTCGGTGACTCTCTTGTGTAGTGATTTCCATTGTTTTTGGATTGACTTTCTTCATTTCAAAATGAAAATGTTATTGTTGACTACAGATAAAAGACGTGTGCCATTCTCAGACTCTGTAAGAGTAATTTTGTATATTACCCCGTAATGAGAAGAGAACAAAATGGCATTGAAAGGGGGGGGGACAAAATGGCATTGAAGGGGGGGAACAAAATGGCATTGAAAGGGGGGAGGGCAGAGAGAGGGATCTCAGGAGAAATTGGACATTAGACTAAACTACAAACAACCGAGAATTGTTTGTATGTATAGATAGTTCAGATTATCTTAAAATTTTTAGTATAGACCAGTGTACAAATAAGTTATAGATCTAAATAAGGGTTGTGAGAAATCTGCTTAGTATACCTATGGTACTTACTAAATACTTGACCTGACTTTAAGCAGCTGTGTGGAGTAGGTGATATCAGTTTCCTTGCAGTAACCCACAAAGTACCCTTCTCACATTGATGTTTGAGAGGTGCCAGCTAATGAGAGACATTTAAGTATCCCTTGAGCATTTGCCCATTTGTGCAGGAACGGAACCTGTGTTCTTAGTAGCTTCATTTTACAGCCCAGGTTTCTGCTCTGCAAAATCCCAGCTCCCACCCCAATGTGACACTCATAAAAATCAGTCACCAGCAGGAACTCTGCTAGAACCCGTATCTCTAGGGCTCACATTTTAATATCTTCCCTGCTCTAAGCTTCTGCCAAAGGCTTCACTTGGAAGCCATGAGAAAATGGAGAATGGCCCATGGGAGAGAGTAAATGAGACTACTAACCCAGGTTCCGTTTTCCTAGAATTGAATAGGAAAGCAATGGGAGATTGGAGTGAATAAATTGCTGGGGAGGGGCATGGGGTATAAAACAAGGTTCTCCATTTCTTTTCCTCCCACATCATGTATTCCCACTCATACTGGACCTCTGCATCTTTCGGGTTAAGGGCTATTTTGCATGGTATTGCATTCTAGGGGAATACTGGAGCTATTTTCTAAGAAGGTGAAGATGAAGATGGCAGCTTCCATGCAATAAGTTGGAAAGTCGAGGGGTGGTGCTGTAGAGAGAGAAGGGTTGTGCTGCTTCAGCAACATTCCATGAGTGCAAGATTCTCTCTGCCCCTGGGACTCTGTTGGGGAGGCTGTATGTTCAGTATGAGGCCAAGCATCTGGGGAGTCATGATCAAAGGCAAAACTTCTCCCTGCAACAAGCAGTCTTTAAAATAGATCCAATTATCCCTTAACTAGAAACCCAAGGGATTCCTCTTCCCCATGCCTGTCACTATCCCTCACCACCCAGGATTTCGGAATGTGCACAGCCAAGCAACAGTGATAATGACTTCTTTGTATTGTAGCATAAAGAGTCTGAATGACTTTTAATCACCATGCTGAGTGCTCCCCAGAAAGTCTGGATTTCATAACTCCCACCTCCTTTGGAAATAGTCCTGTAATCCCTGCGGGTCACATATGGTCACACCTCATGCTTTCAGGTTCGAGAGGATTTGGTATTAACAGCAGAATCTATAAGGAAATGCCAACATATATGTCAAGCTGGAAAGAGTAATATATTCTAATATTCTGGTATTAATAGTGTTTTCCTACTGTTCCATTTTACAATTTCCAACTCTGAAAAAGTGGCTAGATTTTAGTTTCTTCTAGGGGTGGGTCTCAGTGCAAATTCTTAGGAACACAATCTGAGTGAACGTGGGATTTTTCCAGAGTTGTTAGCACTTAGCTCTCGGCTTTTGATCATTGCAGATAGTTGACTACTGTGACTCATATGAAGCAGGAAGATCTCTGAGGTCAACCCCTCCAGTGCTCTCATTTTAAAGATGAGAAAACCAAGAACTACAGAGATAGAACTAAAGGGCTTACAGTGCAGGTTCTCTGGCTTTTCACAAAAGCCTTAAACCCCTGGTGTTGTCATATAGTAGTTAAAGGCTGAGTTCTTAGCTGGAAAATATAAGAGAGGTCTCATATTTCCGCAACATAGATTCTTATTGCAGGAAATGAAAACTAGTACTGTATCTGTCTAGCACAGTTAACTTAAGTATGACAAGGGACGTGAGTGTGAAGCATTTTAGCCAGTGCCTAAAGCAAGTTAACTATTATGGATCTCTCTCTCTCTCTCTCTCTCTCTCTCTCTCTCTCTCTCTCTCTCTCTCTCTCATCTTTCTATCTTCTCTATACCATCTACATATCTACCTATATATGAGCTATATGATTATATCATCAATCTAGAATCCTTGTATGAATGCATGTATATATATCTGTCTGTATGCCTATGTACCATCTATTGTCTACCTTCTCTATATCATCAACCTATGTATCATCTATATGTTTATATCATCAATCTAGAATCTATGTATGTAGTATTATGTATCTTCTACCATCTATCTATCTATCTATCTATCTATCTATCTATCTATCTATCTATCTATCTATCTATCATCTATTTTCCATATATCATTTATATATCATCTATATATCTATATTATATATCTATAATCTATGTGTGCATATATGTAGCTGTCTATCTATAATCTATCTGTCATCATTTTCTATCTCATCTATATATCTATCATCTACATATCCATATCACCTATCTATAATCTATGTATGTACATATGTATCTGTCTATCTATTATGTCTTCATCTAATATCTATTATTTGTATATAACTCCTTACCACAGATGCTGTCAAGATAGTTGGCTTTTGTAAAACAGGAATTTTCTACCAGATACAGATTGAAGAATATCTTTCACTTAAAAAACATAGAAATTCACTGGAATCCTTCTGAGACTTGGTGCAGCCTGTGACAACATGATTCAATATAAAAGAATGTTTAGAAAACTCAACCCTTACAAGTCAGCAAAGAATCATAGTCTACATATGACAGTGTGACAGTACTGTAACAGTGGAGCCACATCTGCTGTGACATTAAAGTTTCAATTTTACCAACACACTTTGAAACACAGAATTGCAAGAATCATTATTTCAGATATAAGATGTTGATGGAAATTGTTGCAGATAATGTAAAGAAAATTCAGCTGTCGTAAAATGTTTTACATTTTCAGATATAGAATAGCATATACACTTTGTTCTTAAATGATAAGCACAAAAATATGAACCAATGTAAGTTTTTTTTTTTTTTTTTTTTGATGGTGCCTCTCCATATAATACCAGATGCTATGGAAATCACTGCCTAATTTGGGTGGGTATAAAATTCTTGATTATCTTTCTGCTTCAGCATCTTTAGTATAGTGATTACAAGCATAGACTACCCTTCCTGGTTGAGCATGTTTACTTACTGGGCTTGACAGTAATGATGCCTCATTGTTGCTCTTGTGGAGGACCATGGCCAGGCATGGCCAACCTTTGATACTGCATCTCTTTCTTGTCGTTTGCTTGATAACCCAGTCAAGTTACCAAAAATACCTCATTAAGTGTTAAGAATTCATAATGTGTAAAGCTCTTTACAATTTTGTGTTGGCCAGCATTTATAGCTGTTTGGGGCTACATGTGGCTATGTGTGATTCACAGGCTACAAGTTGGACACGCCTGTCCCTTTGCATTAAAAAATTCAGGTAATCTTTTTAAAAATTACTTTAAACAAACTGGATGCTTCATTATGTAGTCTATACTCAGCCGTATGTTTTGGTGTCTCTGTGTGTGAGAGAGAGAGATGGGAGGGGGGCTATACATTAGGAATCTTGAAAAGTCCACTCACCATTTTGCTCCCCCACCCATCATCTTCTTACTCCTTCTCTATCTTCAAAATGTCTTTGACACCCCCTTGCCATGAATTCAAGGCTAACTCATCAGCTGATTTTAGACCAGATCTTAACAATAACGAAAATTACATTTTATTTTGCCTTTATTTTTTCTTCATAATTCCCAAATAGAATAATCTGTAATCAACAAGGCTGAAACCAAGGGCATACCTTAGCTGCTTGCTCAACTGGTGATTTAAAAAATTGTGATTATGTCTCTGAAAAACGGGCAGTTAAAATATCCTGTTTCCATCTGGAATTGTATTATGATTATAAAGAAAGGGCCAACACGCAGATGATTTAAGCAAATAGGAATTTAATTCATCACATTTAATCTTATTTCTGTGCTTAGATTCATAGCTTTAATCTGTAAACAAGATCATCGCTAGGGAGGTAGGTAATTGCACAAATTAGATTGGAGAATCTTTTCTAGGTGAGATGGATTTTGTTTACTCTCGGGTGTTTGGCAGCACAGGAATTTCTCTCCTGCACAGGCTTCCATCTTGGGAGTATGTCTAGGAAAGGATCTTCTTTGTTCCAGTGCCTAAGTCTCTCAACAACCACCCCTGTGTCCAGCCTTGCTGATAGGTCATGCTACACTGAATTATAGATGTGTGCAGCTCACTAAGACTTTAAGTCACACAACAGCAAAGGACAGCATACCTTTGCCATCCTTGTGACTAACTGACTAAGACACTAAGGATCTCCCTTCCGAGGAACCTGGGACACATTTCTTCCTCAGGGTTCTTTGGCTTAAGTGGAGAATCTGAAACTTTAAGATGTGTTCTGCTTATATGGACACATACCCTTGAACAGTACACCAAGTAAGAATTTTTGTCTCAAATAATTTATATTCATAGAAAGGTCTGAGAGGGAAAAAAAATAAGTGGCTGGACTATGAACCTTAAATATCTTATTTCCTCTGTCTCTGCAGTCCTGGGGCTATGGATGCCTGATGTTGTGCCGGGGTTTTATTCATGGATGCTTGGATCTGAACTCAGCTTCTCATGCTTGTGCAACAGGTGCTTTACTGATTGAGCCATTTTCCAGCCTCCCAACATATCTGAGTTAATCTAATTGAGTCAGAACAAAGGATGTGAACTACTATCTAGGGACGGAAGCTTTGTGTTACATTCTTCCTCCAGGGCAGTGCTTCTGAAACTGTGGGTTGTGACACTTTTGGGGTCAAATGATGCTTTCACATGGGTCACCTGAGACCATCAGGAAAGATAGATATTTGGATTATGATTCATAGCAGTAGCAAAATTACAGTTATGAAGCAGTAACAAAAATAATTTTGTGGTTGGGGGTTCAGCCATATGTGAAGAACTGTATTGAAGGGTCACAGTGTTGGGAAGGTTGAGAATTGCTGCTTTAGAGGAAGAAAAGCTCGAAAGAGGGACAAGGCCTCTGTATGAGCACAGAACCTGTACGGTGTGCTGCTCACAGAATATCCAGCATCCATGACATCCTTCCTGCCATTCCTGGTGTCCATACTTCTCCCTTTCCCAACACAACAGTGATCTTTATCGTGGGAGACCATGGCCATGGTCTTGGATGGTTAATGTGTAGAGTTAGGAAGGGAATTTGTTCTGCAATAATGATGGTTGGAGCTTATTCCTCCCAAATGATTTTGTGAGTGGATGAAAGGGAGGAAAAGAGTAAGTGAATGGAGAATGGGATGGCTTTTATTAAGTACTGGTGAGCTGAGAATAGAACTTCAGAGGTCAGATGGCCTGTTTCTAGAAACTCTCACTTGTTTGCTCACTGGCTGCAGAATCATGGGGATGGTATTTTCCTCTCTCAATTCTCCGTTTCCTGATATTTATTTAATTTTGACATAATAATCAAGTGGTTGTGACTATTAACCGAACTATGAGACATTTAGAGCAACATCTGCCATATCTAAGCATCTTTCAAGATTGGATATTCTTATTAATTTTACACTGTAATGCCAGCTGCTATTTTGGACACGTCACTTCCGCAGTCAGTCAGAGTCTCCATTTCTTCCCCATTCAAGCTCCTGTAGTTCTCCATCTGTGTGACTGATAGTTCTCTAACACAAAAGTAAAGAAGCAATCTGGCAGAGAAATACTTTCTAAAAAATAGTCATACATTTAAAGTTGTATTATTAAAAATCATTTTTATTGTTCGATAATTTCATAAACTTACATAGTGCACTTTGATCAAATCCACCCTCATCCCATTCCCTTCAAATTCTCCCCAACACCTCATGCTTTTCTCTAAACATGTGCTTGCTTCTCTCTCTCTCTCTCTCTCTCTCTCTCTCTCTCTCTCTCTCTCTCT
>NC_034590.1:161863286-161866072 GCF_900095145.1 Mus pahari | reverse complement strand
TCTCTCTCTCTCTCTCTCTCTCTCTCTCTCTCTCTCTCTCTCTCCCTCCCTCTTTCTTTCTTTTTTCCTTAGCCATGTAGTCCAGTGAAGGCCGCCTATGAATGCATGTGTGTACTGGTGCATGTGGGGCCTCCCAGATTCTGTATCCCTGAAGGAAAATGACTCTCTCTCCCTAGAAGTCATTAGTTGCCAGTTGCTCCTCAGCTAGGGGTGGAACATCATGCCCCTCCCTAGTCACACTGGGATTCCATATGGCTTGACCTTGTGCAGGTCATACCTATGAAGTCAAGCTGCTAAGAGTGCCTGTGTTCGATGTCCTTGTCACCTTCAGCAGTGACTGGCATTACTGTTTCCCTGCAGACATTGGTTCTTTCTGGCTCTTGCCATCTTACCATCTTTTTCTCTATGGTGACCCCTGAGCCTTTTTTCAGGAGGGTTGATAACAGCTCAAAACTCCATAGTTTCTCATTCACTGAACTCTGACCAGTTGTGGAGCTCTGTGTTAATTGCAGTCTACTGCAAGAGAAGCTTCCCTGAGGAACTGCGAGATGCACTAATCTGTGTGTGTATTAATATAAGAGCTTAAGGGGCAGCTCTCTACCACCTCTATTTAGCAGAATGCTAATGTCACCTCTAGGGTCTATGACCTAGCCAGCTCTGGGGGTTGAGCGTACTTAATGGTATTAGGCGTAATTTTTATTATATGGAGTGGCCTTTAAGTTTGAACAGAAGTTATTCACATAATGTTCACTATTATATCAGTTATTGTAGCTTATATGGCTAAGATCTGGGTAATATTGCTAATTACTTTTCGTCATGGTGACATAAACAGCACCTCACAGAACTATGCAATTTAGCTAACGGGGAAGAAGCTCCTAATTGAATACCAGCTTTATTATTTCATGTTCTATGGCTCAAGTATATGATGTTCCTGCCAATGAGGTTTTACAATCACGTTTGTAAGGGTAACCAAGGGTAATGTCATTAGTCTGTGATGTTAAGGGATCTGTGGAAACCCACTGACTAATGACTAAAAATGAAGTAGTCCATCTCTAGCCATGGGATTTTGATGTAGCAGCCTATGGTTCCAGTGCCCTGAGTCACTGTCATTCTGTTAGAGGGTAACTTCATTTAAACAGTTTTTGTATATGTAGATTGTGTTGGCTGGTTTTATGCAAACTTGACACAAGCTATAGTCTCTCAAACGAGAGAGCCTGGGTAAATATCTCCTTATAATCTTACTTAGTGGCTGATGGGGAAGGACCAGTCTGTCATGGATGGTGCCACTCCCAGAGAGTTTTTACTTATGAGAATGGAGGCTACGCAAGCCATACCTCCAGGCTTCTGCCCTGTTTGAGTTCCTGTCCTGACTTCCTTTAATGATGAACATATAGAAACAGAAGCCAAATAATTTTTTCCTTCCAAAGTTGCTTTAGGTCAAGGTATTTTTTTGTAGTAATAGAAACCCTAACAGAGACATATATTAATATGTTTAAGGCACTTAGACATGTGGCATTTTCTTTAGTGGTAGTTATCCTTCACCACAGTCTGCCCTTTAGCCGGCCCTTCCATTTCTTGAGAAGTAAATTTTGTATGAACCAATGCCAGAAACTACTGCCCCAAGTTTGTCTAGCTAACTGAACTGCTTATACACTTAGATACTATGCGATGTGATACTTGGCTTTATTTGTCACAGGCTGTGTAGAACACCAGCTTGCCTCGGAAAATACGGATTTACTGTTTTTCTACCATTCTGTCATTCCCACTGTATTTTAAAGATTTCAACAGAACACATGTGTAAAGAGGCTATAGATTTATCTGACTTCTCCCCCAAGTCTATCTGTGACTGCATGTGTCCAACTGTTTGTCTGTCTATGTCTGTCTGTCTCGATCTATGTCACTTTTGGCATGCATTTGACAATTCTTCTACTGTGAAGAATCTTTCATGAAAATACACGCATTACTTTTGCATACACGATTGCTTGTTGTCCTTTTGATTTCCAGTCATCTTTTTTACTTTTTTTTTCCCATTTAGAAAATATACTTCCCTTGTGACTGCAGTTTTCACTAATAAGGAAGAGTCACCATTTTCTTTCATCTTGATGAATAACTTAAAAGGATTACCAGAGGTTATTAATTTAAAAACAGGACTATAGGGAGAATTGGGAAAGAATGAGCCAGAGATCTGGACATGCATTTGGTTGCTATAACAACCATATATAATGTCTGTATTTTCTTTCCACTTTGCTTTTAGTAGCTTCCCTAATCTCTCCTCTGCCTTCTGATTCTAAGAATCGCCTGGGATCATCTGTGAAAGGCCATGTAATTTTAATAGTCTTGAAAAGCAGACATGAATGCAGCAGGGGCTGTCAGGGATGCTGGGCCTCCTACCTGCTGTGCACTCCACCTTTTGGGGGGATGTTTAATGTATGTCGTTTTCTCTGGTATTTTGTCTTTCTTGTGAGGTTTTTTTCCTTTTGTTCTACTAAACCTTCTGCCAGTAACACTGAGAGTATGTCAGGGCTTTTGCCAGTAAAACCCTTCGGCCTTTGCATCGTATTATCAACAGTAACAATATCAGTAGCGGCAGGAATGTAGGATGGAGAATTCAAGGGACACACACTACTGTTTGCAATTGTAGTAGATAAAGACTGTTTGGACCTACAGTGCAGGGTTCTTTTCCTTCTTTCAGCAACCCTTGAGACTTGGCATGAAGTGTTTCATCCCTCGGATACTTATGTTTGCTGAATGGAAATGTAAAGCTGAGATCCATTTTTTTTTTTTAA
>NC_034590.1:161761112-161863280 GCF_900095145.1 Mus pahari | reverse complement strand
TNNTTTTTTTTCCAAGGGTCTCAATTTGTGCAGTTTTTGGATTTCTGTTAAAAAAAAAAAAAAAAAAAAAAAAAAAAAAAAAAAAAAAAAAAAAAAAAAAAAAAACCAAAACAAAAAAAAACCAAACAAACAAACAAAAAAAGAATTCTACAGGTGGTTTTCAGGTCTAGAATCTACCCACATCAGTGAGAAGATGCAAACCGAAGACTTCAAAAACAAGAGTTCTGAACTGAATAGTTCCTTCTACAACATGATAGGATGCATTTAGGACAAGAGGGGTAATACCTCAACGTCCCCCAACCGTGGGCAGTAGTTAAATGCGATGACCACAGCTTAAGTGTATGACGAGGTGATACTTACATAGAGGAACATGAGAAATGTGATTAGAAACAGTCCCGCAACAGAGCTGTTGAGGATGCTAAACCCAGTGACTCTTTTTAGTGATTTAACAAACACAATGTCCATGCTAGCCATTGAGTATGTCAATGGAGGTAAGCACAGAACTGTTATTTAAAATACTGTTTTGGTTTTCATATTAAAGTGACAGATTTTCTATGCTTACAGTATTAATTTGCTAAGCCAACCATTTACTTCATTGACAGTACAGAGATAAGGATCAACTCAGCTAAGACTGAATTATGCTCACAATAAGTTTATGTGGCCTGGTATAGCTGTATCCTGAGAGGCTCTGCCAGAGCCAAACCAATACAGAAGGAGATGCTTGCAGCCAACCATCAAACTGAGCATGGTGGCAAAGGAGGAGTTAGGGAAAAGACTGAAGGAGCTGAAGGGGTTTGCAACCCCATAGGAAGAACAACAATATCAACAAACCAGACCTCCCAGAGTTCCCAAGGACTAAACCACCAACTAAAGAGTACACATGGAGGGACTCATGACTGCAGCTGCGTATGTAGCAGAAGATGGCTTTATGTGTCATCAATGGGAGGAGAGGCCCTTGGTCCTGTGAAGGCTCGATGCTCCAGAGTAGGGGAATGCTAGGGCGGTGAGGCAGGTATGGAAGAGTGGAGGAGTGGGGGAGCACCCTCATAGAAGCAGGACAGAAGGAAAAAGGGATAGGGGGTTTCTGAAGGGAAACCAGGATGGGGGGGATAACATTTAAAATCTAAATAAGTAAAATAACCAATAAAAAAAAAGTATTTGTGGCCTACTGTCTGCAAAAGATTGCCTGACACTAGGACAGATGCAGAATTTAAATAACATATAACAACCACAGTTTTATTTATTGTTGAAGGTTTACCTTTGTTTTTGAATAATGTGTATGTGTATATGCATCTATGTGGTTGTGCGCATGTGAGTGCAGTTGCCAATGGAAGCCTGGCCTTGTGTAGAAGGCATTCAGTTCCCTGGTGATGGAATTGCAGGTGGTTGTGGGCTTCTTGCTCTAGATTTTGGAAACTTTAATTTTGTTTTCTGTAAGAGCAATAGATGCTTTTTAGCTGCTGAGCCATCTCTCCTACCCCATAGCTATAGTCTTCGAGGAGCTTGAGTCTAGAGCTAAGGAGACCATGTTAATTGATTTTTTTTTTTTTTTAAAAAAAAGTGCTACATTGTTTAAGTGCACACATAGCACAAGAATGGAGGCGCAAAAGTGAGACATAGCATATTCAAGAACTAAGCAGGTTCTCCCTGAATGCTTGAGGATAGTAGATTCTGTTAGAGGAATATAAATTTCTATATATGTTTAAGCTTGAAAATAGGAATAGGCAAAGGTATCTCTTAGTGATCTTGGAAAATTCACTCTGTTGAGATAAATAGAGGATGACTGTCATGAGAAGAAGGGAGAGAAAGGATGGGAGTGGAAGAAGAGAAAGACTTGAGTCAGAAAACTTTACACTAGGCAAGAGAGAATCACCACAAATTTTGACTCAAGTTGAAGAGATTTACCTTTCGTTCTTATTTTGCTCTTTTCTTTCTGCAGCATTGAGAAGCACACCTTTCCTCCTTTTTGGTTTACATTGGAAAGATGCTGGCTAGGGTCGTAGATAAATGAGGCATGAACAAGGGAGAGAAGTGACTTTTTATACTTCAGTGGTTTGTGGGCTGACTAGTTCTAAGAGAGGCTAAACAGGGCGAGTAGAAGCTGTGTGAAGAAGGCACGAAAAGGCCCCCCGAAAGCTAAGGGGCCATTAATATCGACTGGAGCAACATTCATGCATAGGGTTTTTTAAAAAATGTGTAAAGGCAAGACACATTGATTAGTAGTTTACACAGGGCTTAGGAAACAATGGGAGGATGTTGTAACATCGAAGAATGAGTTCCAATACTGGCCTTTTAATTTCATTAAAGAATCCAGAATAGACAAACTCACAACGGCAGAAGGTATCACTCCTGTTTCTTGCAATTTGGGGAGAATGAAGAATCCCCAGTTGTCACCTAATGACTTCAGAGTTGTGCTTGGGATGATGAAAAGCTCAGGAAACACTGTGAGTGTGCTTATAGATACTAGTTGTATAATTTAAATGATGGTACATTTTATCTGTGTGTTCATCATGACAAGAAGAAAACTCTAGTGATTACAAGATGAAGAAGGTCTCGCTGTGATGGAGCACATTTGAACAGTGTCCATCTACATGCATATGGAGGGCAAAAGTGTGAGAGAAAACTGGTGGGAATAGGATATGGGCCTGGATTTCTCGGGTGCATCATGAAAGCCCTTGTCAGTCATGGGCTGTCATCGCGATGATGTTGGATTATTCTTGTGACTCTGCAGAGTAAATGAGAATACAGCAACACCCTTGGTTCTTCTGAGTCAACTTTTGAGTTCAGCATTGATGCACAGTTTGCATCTCAAAAATTGTTTAACATTGTGGAATGATTTGAGAGTAGTTCTGTTTCTTTAATCAATTATGTGTGTGACTGTGTTGGGTCTGTACATTCCAGTGTAGTACTCACACCAAGGGGTGGGGGGGTGGGGGTGGGGGGCAGAAGAAAGTAGAGTTGAAGTTACAGACCCTTGGAAGCTGCCCAGCAGGATTGCTAAGAAGTGAACTTGAGTCCTCTGGAAGCACAGTGCCTGTTGTTTACTACTGAGCCATCTCTTCAGCCCCACGTTTTTCTTTGTTTGCTTTTGTTTGTTTTTTGTTTTGATTTTTACTTTAAAGATCTAAATATCAAGCTTAACTTCAAGAAATAGCAATACTATTGATACTACCAAGTCTCTGAACTAGCTAGGCTAAAGGCTTGATTTGTAAATAAAAACATTCATAAAATGATAGGTTACCTCTTGATAAATGTCCCTGACGAGTGAAAGCCTCCATTAGTTGGCTTTGAAGATCTGATCACTTGTTTTATACTTCATTTGAATTTCCCCAAATTACAATGAAAATTAAACATCAGAAGTAGAAATCAGCACTTCAAGTTAGAGAGTCCTCTATTTTTTTTGTGAAATTTGAACTTCCTTCCCCAAGAATCCAGTCTTTAGCATACATAGAGATCTTCAAAATGTTTAATGACATGATTAAGTCTGAATTTGTCTCTGGTATAGAGCCTCCCGTACGACACAGAATCACATAGTGTCCCCTTGAACCCTCAGTAAATAGGCTTAGATTGGCACACTGGAAAAGTCCCAAGTGAACAAGGCAAAGCTTTTGTGAAGTTAAGAAAATAATCAGTAGTCTCTCACATGGACTTCAACAGTAGTATTTGTGACTGATTGGGAAACTAAAATCAATTGATCAAAGAGGTTTTGGCCAAACCATCAAAGAGATTATCAAGGATGCAAGAGTAGAGCTTTAGAAGAGTGGTTGGGTGGGGACTTGAAAGAGTGTCTCTTTGAGGGGCTATGTTCAGAGATGAGAACACACTCCCATTTTCAAAGTAAACAGTGAATTGGGGAAAGATCTACAAATCAGACCATGATGACAGAAATCATTTTCCTGATTAATAAGATAAATCCTCCCCACCTAGTGTCTGTCTAATGAACAGAGACACTCCCATTATTGTCCAGGCTCATGTGGAGCCTTTGATAATAACACAATTATTTGCAGATTCTTTATCCTCCTTTTCATTTTATGTCAGTAAGAAATTGAGCCCCAGTCATTGTATTTCTCTTAACTGGCAATCCTGCTTGAGCCTGGCCGATTTATTCCAGGTTCCTTCATCTCATGGCAACTAAATTCTAGTTACATTTATTTTTGAACAAAGATAGTCAGCCTCTGAGAAATTCACTTTTAAATGAATGACAGGAGACAGCTGTAAGACCATTCATTTGCTTATATCTATTTGCTGTATCTAGACAGCTATTATCATGCCTGTGGTACTTTGGAAGAATTTCAGTGATCTGCTGTCAGTAGCAACCAAATGAGGACTCTGTCCGATATCTTGAGTCTTCACCAAAACTTTCAAAATTGCCTTCAAAGTTATACAAGCCATTCCCAGAGACTACTGTTCTGAGGACTTCTATTTGCAAAAATAAGTTATTTGAAAGGGTAGTGTGTGTGTGTGTGTGTGTGTGTGTGTGAGTGCGCGCGCACGCGCGCGCGCACGCATTTTCTTGTGCTCATTCATGCATGCATGTGTTTGGAATAACTGTCTTATGGTGAAATAGGATTGAAATGTATTTTTATTTCTCCTCTCTCTCTCTCTCTCTCTCTCTCTCTCTCTCTCTCTCTCTCTCTCTCTCAGATTTGATATGGAAAATAGTGGTATTATTTAAGAGTATAATTCAGGAGGTCTTGAGAGAGAATCAAATTTTATAATACTTACCTTACAATCATGAGGACTTTAGTAGTTCCAGCTCAAAAAAAAAAAAAAAAAAAGCTAGTTCTGCTGGCATACACTTGGAGTCCTACTACTTAGGAGGTGTAGGTAGGAGGGTCACAGTGGTGGCTCCTTAAGCAACCTAACATGATTGATGAGATCCAGGCCAGTGAGATGCCCTGTGTCAAAGGAGGAGTTAGATGATGTTAGACAGATGTCTGAGGATGTACACACACAAGTGCACAAGCATTCACACAAATACACACGGGGGGGGGGGTCAGTTAGTAGGGAGAGGAGTGAGGAAAACTCAGGGATCCTTCTGGAGTAGTTGATGGTGTTGCTAAAGGGCAATGAAAGTTTCGGAAGGCTAATGCTATTCAACTGCCTGCATCAGCATTACAAAGCAAGGTCAGATAGAGGAAATGCTCCATCTGCAAGTGAGCTGGGTAATAGAATTAATGAAGTCCCAGCCAGGAAAACGTCTCCTGGGGGAACAGGGTTGGCAGTCATTCAGCAATCATCTCTGCTGGCCATGGCTGAGGGTTTCTGAATGTTTGGTTTTTGAAGCCCATCACGTTGGTTTCTTCATTAGACGGACTCATCCCAAGGCGCTCTTGCTTCATCCATTCTACAGATGCGAACGCTGCGGCTCAGTGTGCTTCAGAAAAGGTTTCAAAGTCAAATACTCACGTATCCGTTGAGTTTAAAATTATACTTAGGCTTCACAGGCTGATCTACCTTTCCTTCTGTGTGATGCCATGGAGATGTTCACCCTTGGTGTTAGCAGCACCCTTGGTTCCTAGACAGCAGAAGAAAGTGGCACACAGTGTCCACTCTGTGTGCACATAGCTCTTCTGAGAAACACATCACTTTGCTGCTTTTGTGTGACTATCACCCAGTAGACTGTTCTGGAATAGAATACAGTGTTCCACTACTCAACAAACTGGAAGTCTTGTGCAGTTAGTTCTACAGCCATGAAGATTTGTTACAGCTTTGTACTTTCCTGGAAGGACCACAATCTCTTGAGCCAATAGAAGGAAGGGAAGTGTTGAGACACTCTGATTTTATTGCCATTTTCATAGCTGTTTGGTGGAGAGATACTTAATTCAATCCATGAAACAGCTAAGGTTATTATTAGTGTTTACAGTAAGGAGTTAGAAACTGGCTCAAGGTCACATAGGTACTAAATGTGGAAACAATTAAAAATCCTGATATGCTTGATTCCAGAGCCAGTCTTCATAGTCATAGTTACTTAGTTAAATCTTTACTTTAAATGGCCATCAAAATAAGAATTCGAAGTGAGCCTTACTCCACAGAAGAAGTTAAAGATAGCTGTGTGGCTTCAGATGAATCCATTGTGTAAAGGCAGATTTGGGGCATGAGCCAGAGAGTGAAGGTCTTTGCCGGAAGGGAACAGAGTGATAATCAAGCAGACTGTTGGAAAGATTGTGCCATGTAGGAAAACATGAAAAGAAGAATCAGAGCAATTAAGATTTCTCAAGGAAATACAAATTGGTCATGTATTTTCAAAAGAAACTGAAATAACAGTGCAGTCATAACTGGTGTTTGTCCCACAAGATACATCCTGGGAAAAGGGAAATTACAAGTATGGTGCTGAAGGGGAGCGCTGTATCAATGTGAAAATGCCTTCAATGATCCAAGAAAGACCCTACATGGCAACATTGGATACGGAATCAGGGAATTTCACTCCAGAATATCTCTTACCTAGTGCCAAGGTTTTGCTCATTATTATCCAACTATCTTAAAAAGTCAACACACCATGGACAGCTTATTTGTATCTCCTTCCATCTGTCAGAGTCAGAGTGAAGCAGGCATCTCATTTGTTCCAAAAGCCACGAAGGCTTGTAAATCATGCTACCACTGATAAGCTCAAATGTGCAGGCACGGGAGGAAAGAGCTTTTCACCCATGATGCTCTGCTGTACTGTTTCCTCCCTGTTGCTATTTATGGGAAGCCAAGAGCTTACAAGTGCTCTCCCAATTTGCTCATTAGTACCTAACAAATTGTTGAGATTCTTTTTCTTTTTTTTTTTTCTGTCATGGATAGACCATGTCCCTGATGCTTGGAATTGATTCATTAGTACAATTATATTGAGGTCACAGATCCTCCCTCATAACTGGGATGCAGGGAACTTCCCACAATTAGTGGAGACACAATCCACATCCATCAAAAGAAGTGCTTTGGCCATCAGCAACAACATTGCATCCCTTCTTTGTGGTGTTTCATAATGAGCTGGAGACATAGAGACAGGCTGTCCCGAGACCTCAGGGAAGGCTCCTAAAGATGATTTCTAACTTCATCCCAGAAGCTGAACATGCCTTAGCTCAGATCACTGGAATGCAAGCTGTCACAAAGACCTTCTCTTGTAGAGGTCAACAGGAAGTCAGAAATTTTTTTCATTAAAATTTGATAATCTAGAATTGTAGAATTTTAATATACTGGCTATTTAGCTACATTTTGGTTTTGGCTTTGAACCACAGAATTCATTTAGTAATATAGGAAAATTTTTTAAGTTCTGATTATCTATCAAAGAAGTCTCAGAACATCATTGTTTCTTTTAGATTTATTCATTTATTTGTGTGCATGTGTGGTGTGTGTGTGTGTGTGTGTGTGTGTGTGTGTGTGTGTGTGTGTGNGTGTGTGTGTGTGTGTGTGTGTGTGTGTGTGTGTGTGTGTGTGTACATGTGAGTTCAGGGGCACATGGAAGTCAGAAGTTGTGAGGAGCTCCACATTGTTCCTCTGCAAGAGCAAGAGGTGCTGTTTACCATTAAGCCATCTCTCTGTTCCCAGGAAGTCACAATTTTCGGGCAGTTCATCTGCATTTTATATCCTCTATTTAATTTTAATATTAAGATTTTGGAGCATACACTGAGAAATCTAAAGGTGCTTTATTCCTTTCCCATTCTTTTTTTTTTTTTTTAAAGAAGAGTGAAATGATGGTTCATTTCCTCAGAGGAGGTCAGGTGAAATACAAAGGCTTATTGTCACTCAAGAGATTCTTCCTAAGAAAAGTCACATTAAGAAAGGAAAGGAGAGGGACATGTAGGTCAAAACAGAGATAATGAAGTCAAGCAAAGATAAATGTGACTTAAATAGGCATTTAGTGTGGTTGAATCATGTTTAACCATGTGTTCTGGACATATACCCAAAGGGTCAGTTCGGTGGTATATCACTTTAGGTATAAAGAGAGGAAGGGGCATTCTGATTGAGAAGTGTTCGTCACATTTCTTCTGGGACTACAGTCTTTCCCATAATGCTGTTTTAATTCAATCTTGTCAATTACCTCTTCTCAGCGAGCTGCAGGCTGTGCCACCTTGCTGGAAATGGTCAAATCCCATTAAACTTCTGTTCTTTGTAGCAAAGGGAAAAGGAAAGATCCAGCGATTCAATTAAGACACAAATGACCAGGTGTCTGTGGCAGGGAATCAGCTTTTCTGGTATGACCAAGAAAACCCAATTTCCATCTTGGCTAGGAACCTATTTTAGCCCTCACTCACCTTTGCAGTTAGCCCCCTGGCCATGGTTAAAGACTCCGACTCCAAGGGAACACACTTAATAGTTTTCTCTGTATTCACCAAGGAAGAGCCCCCCTACGGAGGTGGGTGGAGTGGGGAGAAGACCATCTCCATCCCTACCCTTTGCTGCTCTGTTTCTAGAGAGGAGGGGGAGGAAATTACCAGGGTATGAGATGCTGCCTCTTGGGAACAAGGAAATTAATGCAGCGACCTGAATTATGTGCGTGACACATTTGCATATCGCTCACTAGCAGTTTCTGAAGAAACAACAAATTTTGTGTAATTCTAATCTCCTTTGCAAAGCAAGGGAAGAGGAAAAGCTACCTCCAGTTTACTGTCTCCAAAGAAAGCTGAGTTTTAGGATCAAATTTGCTAACACTTAGTGGTAGGCTAAATGCTAAAATATAAGAGTGCATCTTTTAAATCACTCTTTGTGTGTGGCCAAGTGTAAATGTCCTGCATGTGTGCATGCATGGGTGCGTGTGTGCGTGTGTAAGACAGAGTTCAATGACAGGTCTCATTCTCTATCATTATCAATGATAATTTATAGATTGAATATCTTATATCATTATACCTATGTCTCCCAAACCATTATATTCATTTTGGAGGGTATCTAGTATCATTTACTATTATTATGGTAATTATGGAATTTGGGGGATGGAATGACTGATTTGTTGTCAGTTTATAACCAGGCTGATGTAGCACACTCAAATGAAGACCAATTATTAATGTCTTTGTAGTCAATAAAATTAATATCTGGAGAAGTGAGTCCCTTCTAAGGAAAATCTTCTAGTCAGAGAAGGCATAGGAAAGGAGAATGCTTAAAGTTTGTATCAACTTCTCTTTGTGAGGCTTAAGCAATTCTCATGTTGCAATTGGCGAGTATCACTGTAATCCTCGAGATTTCTAGCAGAGCAAATTGGTGAAGCTTGCAAGCCTTTCTGAAATAAGGAAAATTGGCATAGTTTAGAAAAAAGTTGGGAGATTTCTTAACAATTGCTTTTTGCTGAACAAAAGGCTGGTACTTTCCTTGATCAAGTTGCAGAAATGCTGTCTGCTCTGTGAGTTTTGTAGAGAAAAAAATTACACATTTTATAAACCTGGCTTGGCTGCTTTTCTGTTTTGATTTTGATTTCTGATTCTGCTCTGATTCGATTTAGCTACCAAAGTTGACAGATTATTGACCCACAGTCTCAGCTTACACCTTCTGTCCCTCCCTTCCTAATAGTCTATGTCTCTTCCCTCATCACAGTGTTAATGGTAATATCCAGATGACTTTGACCCAAGCAGAGGCACACAGGGTGGACCTGACATCATTAACCATTCACTTCCTGCCCCTTCATTTGAGTTTTCTTATCAGATAAAGTTTGCTAGTGTTGAAGTCACAAGGCTTGAGGATGTTCCAGGTACTACATTCAGAGCTGGGGGCTAGATGTGGAACATGCCAAACATTTTGAGGCCAGAAGCACACATCTTTTCTCTTCCTGAAGATTCTGTGTTCAGCAAGAATAATGACAACACACAAGCCATGGATTCGGTAGCACTGAAGCGTGGTGTGAAGTGGGCTTCATGTATTATTTAATTGTTAGTCTGACCTTCAGACTAGAACCCCGGGGCTATAACAAGGATAATGTATGTAAGTAACCCAGCTGGTAAGTGGTAAAGCATGGACTGACCACAGCTTCCTATCTCTCGGGACCAGAAGTTTAATCAGAGAGGTAAATCGAATCAACCAAAGAAAATTCCGCTTTAAGTTAAATTAAGCATTCTAAAATTATCTAGTAATCTCATCTCTGCTGCTCGACACACGTCAGATTTGTGTTGGTACTCTCAGAATTAATTTACCATATGTTTGTATCTCTTGTGCTAGACTTTGGAGCAACTGTTAGAGTTCAATAAACAAGTTCTGACACATTTCATACTCTCATGAAGTTCTGCCTTGAAGAATCTCCCTAGTTCAAGTTTCTCACGTTGAACTTTTCAGGAATTAATTAAATTACTTCTCTGAGTTTTAGTTCCTGTCTGTCTGCTTGCAGGTTAGTGTGGTGATCCATTTCATCATTATATTTATTTAGATTTTTGCCATTCAAAACTCTTGACATCAATTGTCAGCCATACTGCAGAAACAGATATGCACCCTTGTTTCCTGTGCAGTGCACATTCCCTCAAAATATTTACTATGTAGCACCCTATACATTTGGAACTCTCTTCATTCAACACAGACTTTGCACCTCATTTAATTTACTTACTCCACTTTACTGTATTTTTCCCAGCATATCTTTGCCCCGTGGTTTTTATGTTAGAAGAAGGGCTAACAGAAAGGTAGCAATGAGTGGGGTAACAGGTGTTTCTTTTCGAGAAGTAAAAGACTTGGTTGCTGGGAAAACAGTAAGAATGAACAGGGAGGCGTGTCTAAATGACTGATGCAGTTGGTGATGACGTCAGCACTGGGCACTGACTGAACAGAACTCCACTGGGAACTGTCTTTCTTCTGTGTGTCCAATTCCCAGCTTATCCCTGGCAATGTAATCAGACCACAGGAGAAGGGCTAAGTTGCTGATTAAAATTCCTTAAGAAACAAAATAGCTTCAAATGTATCTTATTTTATTTTGTTTTTAGTTCCTAGACACTGTTAAAATGACACATAGGTGCTGCTTGCCTGCTGCTGTGGCATTAATATTGATCTAACAAAATGCAATGCAAAGTGTTTCATCCCTACATATAGCAAGTGCTAGAGT
Organism: Mus pahari; assembly: GCF_900095145.1. Taxonomy (NCBI): domain Eukaryota; kingdom Metazoa; phylum Chordata; class Mammalia; order Rodentia; family Muridae; genus Mus; species Mus pahari. The sequence continues at coordinate 161,852,287 of NC_034590.1, read as the reverse complement.
AATTCATTGTATATCAAATAAGATTAGAGTCTTATGCCTTTTTTTCAGACACACATGTATACACACACAGATGCAGACACACAGAGAGAGACACACAGACAGAGAGGCACACACACACACACACACACACACACACACACACACACACACAAAACAAAATGCTGCGCTATTTGTATGTATAGCCAACCTTGGTAGTATCTGTGTACCATGAACCCTCTGTGGTTTAGTCATCAGAAAGGAGCCATCAGAGCCCAGCCTGATGCTAGAGCCCGGCTCCCGTGATTCTCTGCTCAGCAGTTCTTTTTCCAACTGCAAGGGGGAAAAAAAAGCAAAGGGAATGAAAAGCAAACTTCAGATGGTTTTACTTGAAGAAAAGAAAATGTAGAAATAATTTCAAGGTTGGTCGGGGCCAGAAAGGGCAGGCTCCTTGGTCGTCTGGGGTCAAGGGCTGAGAACAGAGAGACGGATATAAGGATGTCATTTGGAAGGATATTGTCCCTGGTGACGTGCCCTCTGTGCCCTCTAGAAGAGATGATGCCAGCACCAGGACCCACAGCACTTCTCAGGCCCGCCAGAAACATGGACAGGCACATCTACATTTATGGGGTCAGTGGTTGTCCCTTCCCCTAGAGACATACCGTGCCCAACCACCAATTTTCACGTATACTCTTCATTTTCTCTGTTCCTACTATTATACATTTAATATATGAACATATTTTGTTGTACTGAATAAATAAACAGTTTATAAAAGTACTCCTTCCAGGGGATGATCCTTCCCCCATGTTCCAAACATAGTCTCTATGCTCAGAAAACAGCCACTGTGTATTTTGTGTAATATATATATAATATATATATATATATATATAATATATATATATATAATATATATATATTATATATATATAATATATATATAATTATTTTTTAATATATATATAATTATTTTTTTATTTTTTGTTTATGATGGAGCATATGTAGGGAGTTACAGTTGTGCATTTTCATATCTGTCCTCAATCTGTCCTTATCACTCTGCAGTCTTTTTTTTTTTTTTTTTTTTTCCTCTGAGTGGTCCTTCCTTGGATGTCACCTGAATGCATAGCCCTGTGGTCTCACTGTAGAAGGGTGTTTTATAATGCAGTTAAATTGCAGTTGGCTGCTTAACTTTTAATGCACTTCCCTCCAGACTTCACAATAATGAGATAACGAGCTCCCTCTAACTTTCTCCGTTCTGCTTTTTCTTTAAATAACTTAAAAGCTAGATGGAATGGCCTCAAATATACCTTTGGATGGATTTTGTGCTCGAAAGCCTGTCTCTGATTAAGAGCAAGGGGGATACCTACAGCTTTATGTCCTTTCTGGGCTCCTGCTTTGCCAGGCTAGGGAAACTTCTATGGCTCTTTCCAGCATTCTATGTATTTTTGTTTTATGAAAAATGACTCTTAGGATGAAGATAAGGTGATTTTATTTTACTGAGCTCCTACTGTTCCAGACACACATGTACATGTCCTCTTATATCCTCTGAGAAGCAGGGATACTGCCTTCAGTTTACAAGAGAAAGCGAAGCTCAACAGATACGAAATAAACTGCTTGAGATTACACACTAAGTAAGCGGCGCATTACAAATTTAAATTCTCTGACTCTAAAGACGCTTGCAATCTCTCCTCTGCCTTGTTACCTTCTAAATCGAATTCCGTTTTCAATGTTGTTTATTTTTCTCTCTGTGCTCTTCATTTTGATACGGATGCCGTAAACCAAACCAACATTTCTCATATCCCTCTGTTCTCCTGCATAGAGCGAAGCTTCCAGCTTTTTCTACTTGGGACTTGAAATATGGAAACTAAGGATTTCTTTGCTGTGGTCTCCCCTCCAAGGGGAAGTGTGTTACAAGGAGAGGTGTTCTATGAAAAATTAAATGGGTTTTCTTGAATGTGGTTAGCTTGCTTCTCGAATTTTCAGTTGTATCAATTTGATACCAGTGATGCATGGCTGGTTGGCGTGTTCGTGCTTTGCCTCCCAAGGCAGCCATCTCTGGTTTCAAGCAAAGAATCATCTTTGAGAGAGGTAGCAGGTGGGGAGGGCCTGCTAGGCTGTCCTGTGCATTATGAGATACTTGCTAGGTCTTTGCTTGATCCCAATTCTGAATATCTTATGTTATGAGCTTGTGGGCTCTTTAGATAAACTAAATAAGTATTACTCCTGTGGTTTGCTGAGTCTGAATGTCTTCTTGCTTATTTTGCATCTGCTCACCTAAATTACATTCTCACCATCAGATAATAGAATTGTATTATATAGTCATTTCTTCCAGGCACTTGCCTATAGACACTGATCTTTTTATATTAGTTTCTTTCTTTGTTCATCTGTTTATTTATTCATTCAACAAATATGTACTCCTTATCTGCTCTATTCACAGTCCTGGATAGGATGTGTTTATAGGTATCAGTGCATGATGTAGGATGGTCCAAGATACTTTCCCTTTAATGCCTGCTCTCAAAAACCATGACTTCTCATTGTACCCGATATTGGATGTATTCATCTGCCAAGGCAGTCTCAAATTAAATAGTAAAAAAAAAAAAAATAACACATATATGCTGCAAGTCAGACTATGTATGATAAGATAAAAGTGGGAAAACCACCCTGAATGGTCTGCACGTTTGCTCTGAAGAGGTCAGGATCAGAATGAAGTAGAAAGTGTCTGAGGCTTTGATGTGTGAGAACAGATTTCACTTAACTCTACCCTTTATTTTCTACCCCCTTGTGTTTGTGTGGAAACACACACACACACACACACACACACACACACACACACTCACACACACACCTACAGATGTGCATATGTGGGGATCAAAGGCCAGCAAAAGATGACTTCCTGGACCATCTATTTTCTCCCTTATTTTGAGACAGGCTCTCCTACTTTATGTGGGTGGCCCGCAAGTCCCCAGGGTGTGTGCCCATCAGTGTTGTGGTTATAGACAATGTAGCTCCACACAAGCTTTAACCTATGGGTATTGTGATTGCACAGTAAGTATTTTACACATGGAGCCATCCCCTGACTCCCCTCCTCCATGTTTTATTAATAGTTAATATAATAGCTCTTTAATGCAACTGAACTTACTTTGATTTAACTTCTTGAAAATTTACTCCTCTGGTCATTAAATAATATGTACTATAACAAATTCCTGAAACACTTATTTGGAATTTTTTTGGTAAATTATCCCAACTATTAAGGATATACAGTTGCTTCTTTTAACTCTGTTCCATATGGAGATGGCGTTACTGTGGAAGCAAAGCGTTTCTTAGGAATAAATAGATGTAGGTTTCTAAGCAGCTTTCAATTTTGTCTTTATCCAAAATGAAACGGGCTTTCCATTCATCTCTCCAGAGAATCCATTCAACAAATATATTGTGATATGCCAGGCATTGTGCTGTTTGGGAAACCTCAGAATTAGGAAGTCCAAATGGAACTGGACTGGTTGAGCTACTACATGATTTTTGTTAGAAAAAAAAAAAAAGATGTTTGTCTGGTACAATGTTACCTTTAGTATTATTACCATTATTCACAAGATTCTTCTTTCATACCCCACCACAGTTTTCCTTCCCTCTACTCCTCCCAGCTTCCCTACACACCTCCCTTCTCACACAGATCCACCCCGCCTCCATTTCAGAAAAGAATACATCATCAAGAGACAACAATCAAAGATGAAACAATAATACAAGGTCAAAGCCCTCATACCAAGGTTGGACAAGACAATCCAATAAGAGAAAAAGAGCCCCACGAGCAGACAAGGCTCAGAGACACACCTGCTGCTACTCTTAGGCGTCCCACACAAGCACCAAGCTAATGGCCATAGCCTGTACTCAGAGGACCTGGTGCAGGACCCATGCTCGCTCTGTGCCTGCTGCTTCAGTCTGTGAGCCCATGTGAGCCCTGCTTAGTAGATTTGATGAGCCATGTTCTCTTGGTGTCTGCCATCTCCCCTGACTCCTACCATTTTTTATTCCTTGTCTTCCTTGGAGTTCTCTGATCTCTAAGGGAAGGGACCCAACAAACACCTCCAATTTAGACTCTCCCTCTGCATAATGTCTGACTGTAGCTCCCTGTATCTGCTCTCATAAATATCTGGGGGAAGTCTCTCTGACAAGACACCAATCTATGAGTATAGCAAAATATCACTAGGAATCATTTCATCAATTATTTTTTTTAATCAATCATATTTGGTTCTACACTCAGTCGCTGCAGTGCTACCTTAAATCAACTAACATTTGATCATCTGAACATATTTAGTGACAAGATGGGCGCTCTGATGTGAAGCTCCTGGTCCTGATATTGTTCACATTCCACAGTAGAGGCATGACTATTTTTTTTTCTATTTCTCTTGTCTTTCCCTTGTTTTGTTTTTCAGTTCTACTCTCTTGTCTATGTTTCTCTTTTCTCATCTGTCTAATCACTTTTCAGATGGTTTCCAATATCCTCTCTTCCTTCCTTCCTAATCTGATGGAGTTATAGGTGTGTTACCATACTTAGCTTTGTATATTGCTTTCATGGACCCTAAGCCAAGAAAAGCCAGGTTTAGTGCAGTGCTCTCTCTCTCCCTCTTCCTGTGTGTGTTTGTGTGTGGAGGGGAGGGTGTTCCAGGTTCATGAGACTATGCATGTAACATCAAGTCATCAGGAGTCTGTTTAATGTTGTGTCCAAATTGAAGAACAAAAGTAGTAGTTCCTCCCCAGCCTGCATGACCTGTCTAGCCACACATTTGGGGGCTCATTGAGAGTGTCAGACATGGGCTATATCTCATGGAGTGGGACTTAAATCCAAACCAGAAAGTAGGTGGCTACTACATAATATTAGTGGACATATCTTTTCAGACAAGTTACTGTTGTATCTCACAGGATTTCCAGCTGGAAGGGATAGATGATGACTTCGATGTAGAGCACAACACACCTTCCATCACCACGACAGCCAGCTGTTAGGGAAGATGTGTTCAGGTCAATGCTAGCTCGATTTCCCCACATTTTGTGACACAGAATGGAAAAGCTTCAGTAGGTGGATCTTGCTAAGAGTTTCTGGAGTTGGGGCAGTAGCCTGAGCAATTGTAATGTTTCAGGGTCTATGGTACTGCACTGGCCAACAGCTCAAAAACAGTGGTAACCCATTCATGGTAGGGGAGTTTTGTTTGGTAGTCTATACTGTCTGGTCAGGTATTGTTTCCTAAGTATATGGAAGCTCAATTTAAACGTTTCATACATTTTAGGAAGCTTCTACAGTAGTAGGTTTTAATATGACCTTTTCAAAATGTGTTTAGTTCTAATTATCCCTCCTCCTATTCCCCCTTGAGTTTGTTTGTTTATTTGTTTGTTTGTTTTCTTTTCTTTTCTCTTTAAAAGAGTTCTCATCTGCAGGTGCCTGCTGTTGGATCCCTTTTCCCTAACTGGGTTGCCTTGCCTAGCCTTAATAGCAGAGGATTCACCCAGTTCCACAACTACTGAATTTGCCAAGGCTAACTGATATTCATGGGAGACCTTCCCATTTCTGAGGGAGGGGCGATGGGTGAAGGGGAGAAGAGGGGGAGGGACTGGGAGGAGAGACTGGAGGGGAAGCTGTGGTCAGGATGTAAATTGACTAAAACACAGCAAGGAGGAGGAAAGGGGAAGGCTTGGAGGGAAAGAGGGAAAAGCGAAAATGTAATTTCATTATAATCTCAAAAAATAATGAAAGAAAAAACCATTTTAAAAAACGTTTTATTCTCCCTTATGACCTTCACATGTGATGCTTCAGCCATCAACAATTCCATTGTCTTCCCTGACTGCTGTGTCCTGAACCTACCACAAGATCTCTGGATAGATGTTCTATAATTTATTGCCATATCAGTTCTTTACATATTATGGTTAATGTCCCCTTATCTTCCCCGAGATATCTCCAGTTTAATGCTTCCTTGACTCTTTATTTTGGAGTCATCCCTAAATTTGCCCCCAGAACCCAGTTCTTCATTTATGTCTGCCAGATGTTCAACACTACTGACACACATGGCTTTCTCAGGAACTGATGACTGAATCTTCAATTGTTATTATAAGTGTTTTCAAAATACCTAATTTTTGATAAAGCAAGTTGGGTTCCTAACCATTGCTTCTTTCCCTTGTTGAGTCTTTTGGATCACACCACTATTCTTCGGGTCATCCTTCGCTCTTTTAGATCTGTCCTTCGAAAGCACGTCTTTCTCACACAGGGCACATCACACGTCTTTCTTTGAGCTTGACATTTATGTGTTTCTTTGGTATAGGAAGCAATCCTTGAGGATAAAGATGAAACATGGTGGCACTCAGTAAAACAAGTCAAGTATGGCTTAACAACAGCTAGGGAGTGTTCATCCTGGCATCCCATGAAAATAAGTCTTTTCCCCCAAATAGACAATTCTAGGAGTTCTGGGAGCCACCTTTTCACGATTGAACACCCTTGGGTATGCCCTGTGAAACAGGCTTTTCTTCAGGGAACATCGAATTCAGTAGCCTCCACCCTACCTCACTCCCTCTCTTTCTACTGCTAGCAGAGCAGCTCTCAGCCTTCAGAGTCTTCCAGACTCTGTTGTGAAGGGACATCATCAGCTTCGATCAGAATCTCTTCCTGGAAATTCAGATCTTTCAGGCCAACAATGTTTAATTTCTAAATGTCTGTTTTAAAAAACCTAACGGATACTAGGGATTTCTTTCCAATAAGGACTTCCAAGCCAGGAAGATACAGGTTCCACACAAGATGATGAAGCTTCCTGAGAACTTGATTACAACAAGAAAATCTGAGTGAGGATTGGGCAGCACTAAATCTCAACCGCATTGCTTAGCATTCCAAGGGAGTCACACCTGTGGATTTTCTTCAACTTCACAATTATGCAGAAAAGCATGTCCCCTTATTGCTTTACTTTTCTAGAAATTGTTTTCTGTCATTTGTGTCTGAATTGGCTTCTGATTCATCCATTAAGGCAGAGAAAGGCTTTGTCTGTAATCTTTTGTCCAAACAGAAAAGTAGCTTTTGAGTTAACTCTCAGGGAAAAGATGAGCAGCTGTACTTGGAGATTGAATTCTTCTGAGAGAGGGCCCAAGGCAATGGTCACAGGTGGTCACAAGGATTTGGCCTTTGAGTCAAGCATGAAGTTGCACAACAAGACATTATAGTGGCTAATGGATCCCTCTCTGGGATTTCCTTTTTGCCTCCTACCACAATGCAAAAGCCTACACACACAGATGGCATATTTCACTAATACAAACAGAAGTCCAAGCAACAGATGCTTCAGGGACCAGGGGAAAGGAGATCTCTATTTCTCCAACAGCAACAACTTCAATGACAAATTTTTCCCACTGAGCATATTGAACCAAGAGCAGAGAAACATGTAATTTTCAAGCCTCAGGAAGATCGGAAGAGTGCTAATGCAGAAGCTAGCATTGAAGAAAAAAAGAAGAGAGGAGAGAGAGAGAGAGAGAGAGAGAGAGAGAGAGAGAGAGAGAGGTAGAAAGCACAAGCAAGGCTGAGATACACCCTGTGAGGCCACTACTAATAGTGTTCAGTGATTGCCGTGTGTGTGTGTGTGTGTGTGTGTGTGTGTGTGTGTGTGTGTGTGTGTTAAAAGATAAAGAAAAAGCTAGTCAGGAATATTAGCTTCTGCAGTGACAAAAGCCCAACCAGGCGAGTTGTTTGCACATGGAGGGCAGCACTGGGATGGCTCTTGTTCCTTTCTTATATTATCTTATGCAAAATAGAGTGCAGAGATGATTACTACAAGCAAGAACTGATGATCAGTTTACATCAAAATGCCCATCTAAACCTCTAAGTTAGTTCAACACATAGCACTAAAAACCACACAAGGCTTTCTGATCATACTCTGTTGAATCAGCATGGCTTTGGACAAGCGCCCGGGCAGGAGTGCAGAGGGGAAACATGCTTGAGAACAGAAAAAGTAGATAATGGCTCTTTACCATTTGATGCTGCTTTGCTGAAAGACTGAGAGCAAGTCATGGCAGGCAATAGCAAGTGCAATTTCTGTGTCTCCTCAGTCGACGAAGCATAAGCTTAATAAAATCCTTTTGGTAGTGTTTACAAAGTATTTTTCTGTTCACAGATATAAAAAATTTGCACTACTTTTCACACCTTTTAACTTGCTCACTCTGACAGGGTGGGCATTTGCAGCTCATTCAGTTGTCAGTACTGAAAGTGCTGAGTTAGGCCAAAGAACCACCATTCTTTTGCATCTGGCTTTTCAAGGTTTTTCCTTTCATTCCTTTTCTTTTTGGTGCTGAAGGAAAGCACTAATGAAATGCCCACTGAGCTGTAGGAAGCAAAATCAAACACCTTCGACAAATCCTGCTTAGGTTTCCTTTGTGTGTGTGTGTATAATTCTAAGAGTGATACACTACAAGTGCAGAGCCCTGTGATCTAAATCTTGACCTGCATCTGGAAATCTGTCCCTAGTGAAGGAAACTTGCTTGTTCCAAGACCTCACCCAGATCCTCCACTATTCTAAATTCCCTGTAGTCAGAGGGAAATCCCTTAGATACTGCTCTGGGGTGGGGAGGGGGGTTTAGTCATGCAGTGCACATGAGAATGGTCACACTTTTCCTTTCTGTCATTCAAATCTTTTTATTGAAACAGCTCCATGATCAGAATGGAGAAATTAACAAACAGCCAACAATAATAAGTGCCCAAATAGCTCCTGTGTCTTCCAGTCACTCTGTCTAATTTTATGGATGTAGCAAATGTACATTGGACTATGCTTTTCTTTTAGGAAAAGCAGTGAATAACAGAGATTTCCCCTTATGGCCCTTAAGACCTTAACATTCGACTTAGGACTCTCTAATTTGAAGTTACTGCTTCCATTTAAGAAACTGTGTGATATTTCTCAGCTGGGGAGGGAGGAAAGTACATTCCCAACTGAGAGGTTTTGAGTCAGGGTAAGAATTTTTGGCAAATAAACTTTTGATCTTATGTGGTATTTCATTGTTCTTTCTCCTAGCAGCCATGTGGGAGTCAGGTTTTAAAATAATGTCAGCAGAGAGTAGCAGGAACACAGCCCACAAACTGCAAAAGCCCTTGGTTATACTGGGGCTTGGTGCTCCCTTCAGTGCTGAGCAGAAGTCCTTGGATACACTGGATTGGGGCTCTGTGCTCCCTCCGGTGCTTAGCTTAAACAGAACTGCTCACCCAACAGGGAGAGTGGCTTTTAAATCAGCCCAACCAAAGGCTGGTTTTTAGAGCTATGTTCTTGAGATTCATGCTAAATGATGCTTTCTCCGGTGTCTCTAGATGCAGGATAGCTTTGACTCTAACATAAAGATCACTTAAGACATTTACCAGTCTGTGACCACAAGTCACAACAGAGCCAAGTTTGAAATCTTCGTATTAGAGTCTATGTGAGATAAAGCAAACAAACAAACAAAAGCAAACAAACAAAAACAAAACAAAGTAAAAAGTACTTAGATATATTGACAATATGTTCACACCACAAAAACAAAACAAAACAAAACAACCTACACGGATTTCTAGAAAGAAACCTTCCCATTTTTATTCTATTGGGTTGCAAATCATAGAGAGACGTGATCACTCATGTAGCAGAAAGGTTCTGTTCTCTTTGTATATGCAAGTATGAAGAGCCCCCTTGTGCAGTGGTTTCAGGGATGCTAACTGAAGGATCAGACAACCAACCCTGTTCTCTGACGTTGTCAGTATGTTCTGTGTTTCCTCCCTCTCCAGTTTTCTTCTTAAAACTTTTTTTTTCAAGATTTTCCTCTTTTTTTTTTCTTTTTAATCCTGAAAGGTAGACAGTAAAACAGGTCCTGGAAGAATTTACAACCAACTGCATGAGAGTTTGGGAAGCCAAAGGGCTAAATTTTAGGATGAATGAAGTAGTAACCCATGTCTGCTTTGATTGTTCATCTCTCTCTTCAGGTCAGTGCCTGGCGCATAGCACACCCTCGCTTGCTGTACATTTCCCAAATTCATCTGAAACAAAGAACAAATCTCAGTAATTTCAGCTACACTATAATTAGCCTCAAGACTTTACTGTGAGTGCGCAGTTCTTTAGCATAGAGATTTAGAGTTAGGATGTGGAAATGACCCTCCATTTTATGGCATTGTTTTGAAGGTATGAAATTGGATGTAGGAAAAAAAAATTATTTGCTTAAAAGCCTGCAAGAGAGGAACTGTAACAAATATTTCTGATTCAAAGAACAAAACAAAACTGAGTTTATAACCTCTCCCTGTCTGTTTTCCTGTTTGAAAAAAGGGACAAATGGGACTAGATTTCTGACCTCTGCGTGCTGAGGGTTTTATCCACTGATTGAGTAGTATGTTTGAACACTGGGCAACCTCCTCCTGAGGTGTTGAATTCATGAAAAGTGACCATATATGTGTTTTATGAAAGATTCTACTGAGGAATGGAGAGTATTCTTGTTAAAGTACACCAGTTGTCATCTAGTAGAATATGAAGGAAGGAAGAAATTATTGTTGGGATGTCATGAAGAGGTAAAAAGGGGAAATGAGATGAGTTATCCAAATGGGAAGTGGGGAAAAGACTGGAGAAAGACCCTTGGGTTGAAACAAATTTATAGCAGATGATATTAGAAGTTTCACTTTAAAATAAGGACCATTTACTATACTTATATGGAGTTAATATGATTTGGCAAGCTGTTTTGTTAAAGCAAAATCCTTTGGAAAAAGGTACAGGCCACATCAATAGCATGTATTGAAAGTCGGATTTTGAACTTAGGCACATGATTTATGGCAGAACTTGTCTACACTTCTTTGAGCGAAGCCTGGTACCTTCAAGGCATCAATTCCCCATTCCTCGGATGACAGCACATAGCTTTGTCTGCGTATTCCTTCTGAAGTATAACACTAACTTAGAACACTACAGTTCTCATTTAGAGTTGCTGAAGTACCATGCTAGAGGAAATTCATTTGCAAACCCTGAGGAAATATGCCAATTTAGTAAAGTTTATGGATGATGATATGGGAGCTTCCAGTTGGACAGAAGTGGGAACTACCTAGTGAGGGCTTCATAAACAGAAGAAGAAAATTCCAGGGCACGTTGTAAAGTAACTTTGTCCTTTGGGCTTTTATGTAGATTGAATCCCACACACAATTTGGAAATAACTGTGTTGGAGTTATATGGTTCATTGTAAGCAGGACAAAGCATATTTTCATATTTGCCTTTATAACATTTTAGCTGAATCACTTTAAGCATGCTTCTCCTTGATAGAAAGCCTAACGTTTTATGTAACTCTTGATTTCTGCCCTGTACTTAGCTATTTGGTAACTTTAAAATCTTTCATTCTACTGTAAACTTCAGTACTGATAAATCACTTGCCTTACATGTAGAGTGGATTTAAAATTTATACTCTGTAACTTAGCAGAGAAGAAATATAACTTTATTTCCTTGTAACTAAATACTACTTGTCCACCAGAACCCTTTTCTGTTTGAAGGGGGGATACTCATATGCCACTTGAATTTATCTTACCCACTCCTGGTTAAAACCTATCACATTTAGCTTAAATTCTACTCTCTAGAGCAGACGATCTTTCAGGATTTTCTGTATAATACTAGACTTGGGTTTGGGAGGACTGAAAGGCTACATTTGGTAGCATAAAGTAGGGGTGTTGTCCTGGGTCCATATATGACTGCTGGTTCTTGGGGGACTTCCTGGTCATGGCAGCAATGGCAGGTGAGCTCAGCTGTCGTTTATTTCTTGATGCTATGCATTGAAATGAGTGGGCTAGGAGACAAAGCCCCCATTATGCTTCCTGGTGCTATTTTCCCCTAAAACGTGATGTATCTGCATTTAAATCCCCAGCTTGGATACTGATCCTCATTCTCTCTTTCACCTCGCATTCCTCCTGACCTTAATGATATCAGCACTGAGAACTGTTAGCTGCCCAGGAGGGGTGAGGCACCGAAATACAAATGTCTTCCCTGTTCCAGAAGGAATGCGATAAAGGAGTATTTCTTGTTCACTGTCCATTGCTCCCAGAACAGAAGATTTTCAGCTCACAGATGGCAGGCCTAACTGTTCTCCGGTCCATATAAATTTCATATGGCCATTTGCCTTCTTAACTCTTTCCACCACTTCAAATACTATTCCTTCTTTTGCCAGCCGGGTGATCTGTACCACTTTCTGCACAGTGCTCTTTATGCTTTCTGATTCTACCAAGCACTGGTAAGTGAACTCTCTAGACTTTCTAAAAATGACCAAAACAAAACCACTTCTATGTTTTATGTATCTAATTATTGCTAATCAAAATATTTTAATTACTCAATTTCTTTTGTAGCCAGTGATTTAAAAAAATAAATAACAGTAATTTTGGAAATATTTGGATGGTCCTTCACCTCCCACTTTGGTCTGTTTTCTGTGTTAACTATCTGCTTCATTCCCAGGTTTTTTTTCCTTTATGTGTATGTTTTTGGAGTTGTGTGTTTGTGTGTGTGTGTGTGTGTGTGTGTGTGTGTGTGTGTGTGTGTGTGCACGAGTATGCAAGAGAGTGTGCATGCACATGCACGTAGAGGCCAGAGGTCACCATGATATGACTTCTTCAATTACTCTGCATCTTAGTTCTTCATACCAGGTCTCTCAGTGTACCTGTAGCAAAGTTGCTGGCCAGAGAACTCTATGAATCTGTGTGTCTTCACCTCCTCTGTGCTGTGACACCTGCTATCTGCCACTGTGCCTGACTAATATTTGTATCATGGGGATCCAAACTCAATTCTTCATCAGCTCTCCCTCCACCCCCCATCGTTCATGAAAATATGTTAAGGGCAAGACACCATATTCCTACTGAGTAAGAGTGTGACTTATGTAATATGAAAAAATACTATCAACTAAAGTAATAAATAAGGTCTGACTGAGGTTAATTTGGAAGAACCCTGGATGGAATGTATTTCCTGGTGAGCTGAGATTTTGTATAAGTGAAAGTTATTCTTTAGAAGACTAAAACTACATATCTTGCACGTACAATAGATATGTGTATTTCTGTACAAATGAGGTACTGGGATGTAGCAAGAAAAATAAAAAGTTTGGAATTGATTCAGCTTGTATTCCAGTGGTAAAGAGAATATATGTACACACATATATACCATGTACTACATCTCTCCAAAGAATGATTTTAACATTAAGCATGCATGTATGTACCTATGTGTGCAACATATGAAAATTGTATAGCCATCACTCTTATGGAAAATAAAGTAAGGATGGATAATGGATAGTATGGGAAAAGCATGATTTTGCAGTTTTATAAACAATGAATCAAACTAACAAATTTTTCAGATACAAGATAGTGACCCTGGTGGACACTGGTCTAAGTCCAGAAGGAACAACTGTTGGTGACAGTTTCTGAGGCCAGAAAGTGCATACTCTGTTCAAGTAGGAGCAGGGAGGTACCGTGGTGGCCACGGGAGCAGAGCTAGTTAGGAAGAAGGGAGGAGGGCTGGGTCCATAAATGTCTCAGTGACATACAATGCTAAGCTGATTGTGAAAGAACGCGCATTTACCAAAGGACTGTGGCTTTTCTGTCTCAGTGAGATGATGATGTAATGGAAGATTTTAATTTGGTAGGAACATGCACATAAAACTGTATCTAATAGAGTGACTATGGTTGGTTAAAGACTGAAGGGGAAAGGTAGAAGGAAGTGATACCATTTCAAGGGCTATTTCAAGGATCAAGGCTGTTACTATTCATAGTTTTTCAGCCTATGGATGTTCGAGTGACGATAGAGGGAGGCGCATAGATGCTGTGTGTGTGTGTGTGTGTGTGTTTGTGTGCCTGTGTGTATCACATATATACTGTGAACCCAGCAGAAAAATATGTCTCTAATTAATATGCTGTTTGGGTTCATGTTTTCGTTCAAGCACTTACTAGCTATGGAACCTTGAAGAACTCAATGAAAGCCTAAGCCATATGAGATTTATCAGAGTTAAATGAGGACTAGAATGCATCAATCAATGATAGTCTCTAAAACTGATGACCTGGCTAGGCGTTATTCATCATTATTTGTCTTGGTTTGTTGTTTTTGTTGTTGTTGTTGTTGAACTGGAGAAAAGCATGTTCGAATAAGATAGCGTTGAATGGTTTCTGTTGTTATTCGGGGATAAGGGAATTAGCTTCTTTATTAGTACATTGTCTCAGTCCGTGAATCTAGGGATTCATTCCAACAAGATAAACCCGTTTTCAAGATTGGTCAGGCATAGTGCTTAGAAGTAAATTATACCACTGTCGTTTCTCAAATCCTATTCTTGAATTTAAAGTCAAAAGCCCCCCACCCCCCAAAGTCTCCTGGCACATTATCGCATTGAGAAAGGGGTTATAAAGGCAAATCTGTGATGTTTCCTCATCTCAAGTCACTTAGCTCTTCAGCCAGGGTAAGTATACGTTATCACTTGATCAGTTTCTGAGTGGAAGCTCAGTAAGAAAGAAGGGACCAAAACTCTCTTATGTCCAAGAGAGGTCAGTACTCCTGCAAACAGATCGGTAGTTGCTGCTTTGTGTTCAGAGCTAGATATGTGACAAGTTCTGTGCTATTCCATCACCTTTTATGCTGTGATAGAGACACTGTGTCTATTTTCAAGACAACTGAGACTCAACATCCCCTCTCTTTGATATGTACTAGTAGCCATTCTTCCGACAAACTTTTGCTTCATGTCCTGGTTTTCACTGTAGAGGTAACTCTCTTAACATTTGGCAAAGTCATCTTCTGGAAGGTCTTTGGCACTGTTCAGCATGACAGAAGATGTAGTGAACAAGGAGTCTGTTTCCAACCTCAGATATTTCCATTACCTGTAGCATAACTACCAATCTTTCTACTTGAACATATACAGACTTCCAAGATATGCATGTGGCATAGTTGCCACATTTCTACGGTTGACTTCAGTAGGAGGCCTTTTGATCTTCCTTCATCAATCAAGTTTTAATATTATCAAATCACATTTGCAGCTCTTCTTGGAAGCATCTTGGATTTACTGGCACTTTTTTTTTTGATCCTGCATGAGATCCAAGATGCTCTGATGTACAGTATGCTAAGCACTCCATGGCATTACTTAAAGGTTCACTCTTACACAGAGGTAGAATCATCAGACAGTGAGTGATGGAACATGAGACCATATGTTAGATACTTGGTAATTAGGGGATGCTAATATTTTCCATTTTTACCATCTCTTGAAGGGGATGAGTTGATGTAGTTATATGAATGAAATGTAGTTATATGAAGCATTTAGGATTTCACAGAAGAACATCCAGCTGCTAGAGCCAGGTGGGTCTCTGGTGGTTATTATATCTGCAGCATTTAGAAGCTTTTAGGCAAAAGCCTCTCTGGTAAGCATTACTGTAGAAGGCAATTGAATCCCAGTGACTTATTCTCCACCTGGCTCCCTTAATGTAGCAGCAAATGAACTCAGTCTCTCTCTAGAATTTCAAGTCCATGCCCACGCATAAACTATTTTAGATGACTTTAAAACCGACATTCCATTCATCTTCCTGAGTTTATGGGCCTGTCAGAAGGCCAGAGGCACGAGCTCGGAAACCTCAGAAGAATTATCCTCCAGGAACTAGAAGTTGGTGTTTTATCTCAATCTCACCTTTCTAGTCTGGATCATATAACCCATTAAGTGAGAGAACAATGAGAGGTTAGCATCAGAAGACTGATTTTATAAACAAGGAAAAGAGGATGGCAGTATTCACTCACACGCAGGATATCAGTTATCTTTGATGCCAGGGCTTCCCAAGCAGATACTGAGGAAGGCTCAGATATGATGCACCTCAGCACCACTGCTCTGGTAGAATGGGTTATCAAAGTATTCGTGCCAACAGAAGCTGAAGGACAGGATTTATGACTGAATGTAGCACAGCAGAGTTGCAGTAACTACTCTGGTTGGCATTCTCCCACCGTGCCTCGGGAGAGGGCTTGGCTCTCCCTTGCTTTTCTGTCAGAACCTTCACAGAGAATCCTTGCCATGTGAATATGCTCATTCAGGTAGCCAGGTCTTGTACCTTTTGTTATACTTTCTAGGTTGCTGTGTTTGGGCGATGGTGTCCTTGGATGCAACCCAGGAGCATCTGACTATGTTCTTTGGCCCTGTTGATCTAGTTCTACATTTCTGTGGAAGATTCTTCTCCTTCTGTTTCTCCAAGTGTGACATTTCAGTGTGACAGGGGAAGGGAACACAAAACCAAAAGTCTTGGATGTTGTGTCCTACACAACATTTCTCAATTCTCCAACCCACTCCAGATTTTTCCTGTTTAATATTTCCCCAACAATATTCACAAGAGATGGAGGCATAGGTCCACATCATAAGTGCGGTTAATGAAGCTATCATTAGCTATTGTTTTATCATCTCTCTTACGCCTAGAATCTCCCAGTCCCAGCTGGACATCTAGGTTCAGTGTTGGAAGATTCCTCCCAGTTGAAAACTAACATCTACCTATAGTTTTAATTATTATAAAGTTGCTACCTTCTCACATTTAGTATTTCTAAAACCCTGGAAAGTAGAAATAATTATTATTGTTGTCAGTCATCATTACCCTCATTAGTGAGCCCATTAGTTTATGCATGTGAAAAGAAGGGATCAGATAAGTGATGATGCAGGCCAGATTATAAATGTAAGCCATTCCTCTCTATTCCTATGGTGAAAGTACTGAAAAAATTGTCTACCAGGCTTAATTAAGACTGCAGGGTGACATATTGCCTTCCATATAATTCTCGCCTGTACTTCTTGCCTTGTGGCACCATTAAGCCCACTCTCTTATGGCAGACTAGATGCTGGCCATCCACTGTGGGGTAAAATGCTCACTTTTCCTGCTCTGCTAACATGGGACATGGGATCCTGAATGGGTGGGAGGAGATCAACGAGGCATCTTCATGGCAGAGACAGGCCTGGGCCTCTGTGTGCAGCTATTGTAGCTCTCCACCACCTTTGCTCTGTTAGGCTTCTGTGCTATTGTCCCCCAAGTAATAAAGTTAAAGTTTAGGGATTTGGTGGGTCTGTGGATAATTCCTATCCTTTTAAGCTTCCTCTTATAGTTACAGATCTGAAAGGAGTTTTAGCACTCTTTTTTTTTTTTTTTAATATATCAACATTTTAATCTTGTTTTTATTTAGTAATATTAAAAATATGTATGCATACATTTCCATTAAGTTATTTACAAAAAAGTTCATATACAAGCATACATATCCATACAAAATATAACACGAAACTGATTTCTTAGTTGATAAATAATTTTTGATGAGCCTAAACATGGGCTAAGGTTAGCAGGAGATACCGTTAAAATGATTGCTTGGCTGTCCATAAGATGGCTCAGTGAATGAAGATGTAGAGGACTTTACACAGGCCTAAGTCTTTGGCTGTGGTCCCTTGCCCCGGTAGCAATGTTGCTGGAGCTTTAGCACTCTTAAAGGCCCTCTAAACATTTTAAAGATAGCTGGGAGGGGTATTGCTAAACTTTGGTGGGTTTATTTTAAGACCATAATAAAACCCACATCTAAGGTGTGTTTTTTTTGCCATTTTCATTGAATTCAGTGCTCTTTGTGGACAGAGATGGGATTTTGAAAGATGAAGAGGTGACAAAATAAAAAATAAAAAAAGCAACACACCATGGTACCAATTTTATACTTAGGAAAACTGACTTGTCTTCCCCTGCCAACATTGCCCTGAAATTTTTCTGTCTTTGGAAATAGTATTTCCTTCCCATCTCACATCCTCCCCTTCTTCTTATCTCCCCTGTTTGTACAAAGAACTAATCTGTTTACCATTTAAAGGTTGGCTATGTGGTACATGACAAAGACCCTACAATGAGAAGGACAGCTGCTTCTGACTCTGGAGAAATAGGTATCTGATCTATTTTAGAAAATATTAAAGTGTGTAGAAGTTAAGGCATTATTTCTAGAAAGTTTTTGAAATAAGATCAATTCTTATGTATTTGTGATATTTTTAGTGCTTAAGGGAATAAAAGCTAATCTATTTATGCTACTTTTTATTCAACTCAGTAATACATTTCAACTTTTATCTTATACTACAATGAAATTTATAGGAATTGGATTCTTGAAGATTGTGCTTATTGGCATTTTATAGTTTTGCTGTTGGTTGGTTTCACATGCTTTTCAGGAGTGACTTTTGCCTATTAAAAGAGTCCAAGATTATAACTTAAACTTTAGGAAAATAAATGTAGTCAGAATAGTAATTAAGAGTCAAAAATAGGACTAAGTAGTAGTAATTTGCTCAAATTATCTGAGATAAATGAATACTATTTGAAAAGACCACATAGCTCCACAATCATAAACTTAATGAAAAGTTCCAGAGAAACTACTGGCAACTGCAGAAGCTGCAGAAAAAATAGTCAGTGAAATTTTATTTCATAGCTTTACCATTGGTGTAGCCAAAACGGCATCCAAATCCCAAATGTTTAGGTGAGATTGGTTGGCCCAGTTGATTTCAGACATCTCTCATCTGCACTCAGAGAGACAGAGACAATGCTTGAATACCCAGCTGAGGATATAAGAGTTGACCTTCTGAGAATAGGTGGATTGTTCTGATGAGCAGTAAGCCTATTTGATCATTCCTTAGGTCTCACCATAAACAGAGCTACTACATTTCCTATGCATTAAACCCTCTCTAGTTTTCCATGAACCAGAAAGCAAACAGCAGCCAGAATTCCTGCCATCCTTGTTCCAGACAGGGATACACCACAGAACTACCAGAGATCTTGTGTTGGTGCTGAGCCATGAATAAAAGCTACCCTTTGGACTCTGTTTTCTCAAGGTCATGTGCTGGGCCCTTTTCATGTGTATCTTAATTGTGTTTATCAGTTCTGAGTTTTATAGGTAAAATGGTGAATGCAACAACCACCATTGCAACCAGGACACAATGTTTTGGAGAAATGTGTAGAAAACAACAAAAAAACTGAAATTATTTAATAAAAAATAAAAAATTCATTTGTTGAGACAATTACACAGCTTGTATCAAATGAGAAACACTATCATTTAAAGGGGAACTGTCCGAGGCTAGAGGAATGTGTTTACAGACATACAGGAGAGATTATTTAATATTGCTTTTATGTCCCCCTTTCTTATTTTTTATTTTGCCATATCTTCACAAGAAATGACAGCCTTATCTCTTGTTTGAGTACTTGGTGCCTCTTCATACGGAAGGGTACTATAATCTTCCAGTGTTTTAATTAAGCTCATTGCCCATCATTTCATAACCATGGTTGCAAAAGGATGAATGGCTAGAACCTTTGAAATGGGATTCAAGTACTAGATGTGTGTCCTTATACATGCACTCATGGGCAATCAGTTCTATTTGGAAAGGAGCTAGTGGGCATCCGAGGATGTCCAATGCCCAGTGCTGCTATTTAAGAAGTAATGAGCTTGAGCAGTAAGATCTGTCAAGGTCTTTGCATTGTACCACATTGCCTTTTCAGTTAATTAAATCATCTTTCTCTAGAAAAAAAATTGCTTATTAGGGTTCAAGGATTAAAGCTATTTAATAAGTACAGACTGGCTAGTGTCCATATAAGATGGCATGTTTGTATAACAAAATATGGCCTGTTGCAAGCTTCCAATAACCCTTTATAGATGAGGGGCTAGCCACCCAAGTGGTGGCATGTTAAATGTAGTGGCCTTCTTTCTTTTGGCAGTGAACAGTTCATGGCTTCATCAAAGATCAGGCTAAGACTGACTTAGAGTACAAAAGATTAAACCGTGGAAGAACAAAGACAACCTCCAAATATTATAACCCTCTGACTAATGTTTTATTTCCCTATATTTGGTAATATTTTCTGAGTGGAATTAAATAATGCAACAAATTGCAGAATTCCAAACCAATTGGAGAGAAGACTTCACACCCAGCATTACTGTTGACTACATTGGAAAATACAAATGTGCAAGAAACAGAAGCTGCAGCCCCCCCCCCCCCCCCCCCGTGACCGTACAACATATGTGCTTTCCCCAGTAAACCACACCCCCAGCTGAATCTTCTTTTAAAAAAAAAATGGTGTAAAAGCATACCAGTATCTGCGGCAAAGTCAGATATTGAACATGATGAATGGACACTTATCTGAATACTTATTCATGTTCTTTGACTCTGCAATGTCTTCATTGTTTTGATAACTTTGCTCTCTGAGGAGCTAAAGCATCTAAGATAAGAATCTCAGAATATCCCTACAATTTAAGCTTCTCTCCATAAACTTCTTTCAGCTATTAAAAACTAACATCTTAGTGAGTTTGTATAGGACAAGGCTATCCCCCCCCCCAAAAAAAGAATCCATGTGTGGAATGGAGTGCATCACCTGCTCACACAGCAGCTTTGAGAAGTATCTTAACTGTGCATCTGTGTGCTTTCCCTTGGGACTGGCGGTGGCCATGGCTGGGTTTCTCAGTGATTCTTGGTGGGTTAGGACTTTTGTGTGAGTTGTGAGCCTGGCAGGTATTGTGCATAGCTGCGATTCTGCAGATGCTTCTTCGCTGTGAAAATCCTCTTGCCAGTGAGCACAGGTTTTGCAATTCCATATTTTGACAGCATTTGCGGACAGCATTTGTGGGAGTGCTTTGGGCTCTAAGTCACTTCCAGCCTTTGGACTACTCTATTCAGCAACAATCTTCTTCTGAACAATAGGGCTTAGAAATCTGTTTGGTAATAGGGAGAAGGCCTTGGTTAGTTTTATTGTCAAATTCCAATTGCTTTGTGAGTGACTGTAAAACACAGAGCTGGTGTCTGTGCTGCGTTTCTGTGGCATAATACAAAATGCTTATTGTCAGTGCCTCTTGAGAACAGCATTGCAGAGCTGGAAAAGAGGATTCTGTTTATACTCCCACAGTGTTCAGCCAAGTAGGATCTTCAAAGTCTTATCTTAATTGTGTGACATACTTTT
The DNA here is from genome assembly GCF_900095145.1 of Mus pahari. Taxonomy (NCBI): domain Eukaryota; kingdom Metazoa; phylum Chordata; class Mammalia; order Rodentia; family Muridae; genus Mus; species Mus pahari. The sequence goes on along the minus strand of NC_034590.1, from coordinate 161,831,400 downwards.
GGGTGCCACCGAACTTCTGTGTTTCCCAAGTTGGGAAATGGAGAAAATGCACTTGGGATTTTGTTTTTGTTGTCCTATTTCTCTTCAAAAGAGCCCTTAGCATTTATTCTCTCCAACGTATCCCTATAGTCATGGTGTGTGTCCCTCACTGTAACCTCTAATGAGGAGAGTGTTTGATAAGAAATGAATTATTTAAGAGCTTAAAAAAAAAATGAAGCATTGTGTAAGGTGTCCAGGAAACAAAGCAAAACAACAACAACAAAAAACAAGTTACTAAATGTGCTTCGACTAGGTTTCTAGTGCTTTACAAATCAACTTCAATACTGCTTGTGGAGTGATCATGACCTCAATTCTATTATCACCTCAGTCACCGTTTGCTGATTCTCCAGCATGTTGTTCCCTTGTGGTTACTTAAAGTATATTTGAACTTTCTTAAATTTTGGTGATAGTTTTAGTTTCTTGAGACCTGATGGTTTTTAAAGCCTAAGAGCAGAAAGCATGTTAAACTTGACTCTCTCTCTCTCTCTCTCTCTCTCTCTCTCTCTCTCTCTCTCTCTCTCTGTGTGTGTGTGTGTGTGTGCACATGCGCGCGCATGCACTCTGCCTCTTTCTCTGTGCACTACACCACCCCCACCCTGTATTTCTTCAAGTTTAAGTAAACTTGGATTTTTACCTCTTATACTTCTAGAATTTTTGTGGACTTGGATATTTTCAATAAAGCAAAACCTTTGAGGTACTCATGCCATCCAAACTGTCACTGTGATGTAAAGTGAATTCCAGAGGCTGAGCTTCTAAACTTTTCATTCCTTGGCATCCACATGTGGTAGATAACTGATCTTCAGTAAGTGTGGAATCAAGAGTCTCATAAACTATTGATTCTAGAATTCTTCAGAAAGTGGCATAGATTTTGGAAGCTTTATTTCTACTTAGAGAATCTCAGTCTTTGAAAACAGACGTTTTCCTACTTTTGTAGCATTTACTTTCTATCACTGGAGCAGGAAGTGATTTAATAAATATATCAAACTGTACATTGTTGTGCTTACATTTGCAATAATTATATTTACAGTTGTGGGGCATTGGGCTATGCACAGACAAGCTGGTCTCCAGTCGAGCTGAGATGCTGAACCCCAGGACCCGGTGTTCATAATTTACCTACATGGGACGGAAGGAGCTCTCTCATGTCTCCTGGAAATCTCTCTAAATTACCGCCCCCCTCAGCCTGCACAAAAGAAGCATGGATAGTAGTCATGTAGGCAATGTTCCAAGCTTTTAACCTTCAGGCTAAACTCCTCCCCAGTTACCTGGCAACAGAAAAGATAGCAGCTCACTTTAAAGGGGGCTGTTTGGCCCCTCCTTGCTCTCTCACTCCTTTGTTCTCTTGCTCTTACTCTCCTCTCTCCCTCTCTCCCTCTTACTCTTTCTCTCTAGCCTTTCCTCTCTCTCTCTCTCTCTCTCTCTCTCTCTCTCTCTCTCCTTTATCCTTTACACCTTTGTCTCCTCTTGGCCATAGCTGGCCCCTCTCTCTTTTACCTTCTCTCTTTCCCCCTGCCTTTCTATAATAATGCTCTAAAACCATAGACAGTCTCTGCTCATCAAGGCTGCACTCACTCTTCGCATGCACGGGAACCTCTCATCCCTTTTCCCTCTCTCCCATAACCCCGGGGCTACAGGGTGTGGCCCTGGGGTCCCCAGGTTGGGCTGCCCCTTGTCCACCCCCTGTTGAGTGGGTCAGAGACTTGGATGCCCACCTGGGGCTGAGTGGAAAGTGTCTGGCAGCCCTCCCACATCTGCTTGTCCAGAGCATAGGTGGAACTCTGGCTGGACATGGGTCCTCCCTTCCCTCCTTCTCCTGGCCCCTTTTTTGTTCCCACATACATTCAAAATTTTCAAATCCTTTTACACTAAAATAGTTCAGTACCTTCTATATCTGTCTCTCACCCTTCATTCATACTTCTTCCTTTTTTTCTCATCTCTTTCCATGTATAAGCTTACATCTACATGCTAACATTTTGGCCATTATACACATTATGACTTAATTGAAAGTTTGTCTTTAGACTAACAAAAAGTATTGGATTTATTCCTTTTAAAATGATTTCCCCCTCTTCTGGCCACTAAGTATGTTTGAGAAAAGATTTCTTACAGTTTTAACTGTGTTCAACTTAAAAGTTTCTCTTACTCTGAGTATAAGAAAACTTACCACAATCATGGATGGCTGTTCAACATCTTTCTTATGCTATACCTGGAAAGCCAAGTCAAGAGGCCACACACATGACTCCTCAAGTCAAGTTGATGAGCCCTTTCTACCCAGAATCTAGATCTGATGACACAAGAGCTCATTATTCCACTCCAAGGTTTTATGTTGGAATACTTATTTTTAATTTGAATTTGCCCCCCTCTCTTGAAAGATGTCTAGATACTTTATGAAAAAGAAAAGTTTGCATTTTGAATATCTCTGGCTTATGTGAGAGGCTGCAGAGGGGAAGTACGCTGCAGTTGTGCATGGTGTCTTGGACTCCTTTGATGGACTGAGTCTACAAATTCTTAAAATGCTTTAGCACCCTGATGACAAGAGGAAGAACACAGTACATATTACATCTGGCTCTCCTGTACATTAGGTGGTTGTATCTTAGTACTAAAAGGTATAGGTTTAAAATATAATCATCAAAATTGAATTTAGAATGCCAGTCAAAGAAAAATTTAGCAATTGAAAGTAAAGTAAAATCACTTGAAAATATATTTGAACAAAGAAACACTGAAGAAAAGTTGGTGTCTCACTTGAAATCTGTGCTACAAGATTCAAAAACATTGCAAGATTGGACACTGAAGCATGTGTTTGGACTTACAGTCCTGTTGGTGTGGTCTCCCCTTCTTAGTTCCCCATGGTGACAGTGGCAGTCCTCAGGACAGTGACATCTCCCTTCAGGTTTAGTGTATGCCCACAGGCCTTTGGTTGTTGTCTCCGCTTTGGTGATACTCAGCATTTCAGGTGTTCACACCATTGAGTGCCGTGGAGCTCACCGCACATCTGCAAGCACTGCTCTTTCATTTCACCCTTCAAGATCATTCTTTGAAAAGAAACAACTGCTCTCTATAGTAAAACAGAAACACCCGCCTCTCTTTACCTTCAGACGGTGTTTTCTCTAAGAGTAAAACGTTAATTAAAGAAAGAAGCAGCCAGGCAGAAGAGTTTTAGAAGTTTAAAGAAGACTTTTTTTTTTTTTTTTTTTTTTATGGCTTCTCTCATTGAGGTGGTTTCTTCCACCAAAGAACCCCAGAAGGTCCTTCTTGTCCTGAGAGCTGAGATATCACTTTAAGGACAGGCTCTGGGAGTTTCTGGGGTGCAGGTGATATTTACTAAGACACAAAGCAATCCTGAAATTAACATGAAGGAAAACAGTACAGTTCCCCAACTACTAGGGTGATCGAGAAATGGCACCCTCCCTCTAGTGGGACGAGCGGCAAGTGCTCTTGTGGGATGCATTACTTAGATTTTTAAAGGGGTTTTCTTTCCTTGCAAACACACAATTAGAATGTTTCGCATGTGATCTTTTGTAAGTGGAGATTTTTCTAGCATTTTCCTCTTGGTGTGTACAGCTCATGGCAGTGTTTTATTTTGTGATTTTGTTTTCTTTTTTACTGTAGCATGTTGCCTGTTGTTAAAAACTGATGCAGCTAGCCACAGAAGGTTAATGATCGTTTGGGTAGATCTTGCTTTTGTTATGTTTGATGTTACTAATATAATTCCCTGATTTAAAACTTTTTACTTGTCATATGTCAGCTTTTTCCCTGTTTCATTTGTCCCTTGCATATCTGTAATTATGTCCATAAACAAACTAGGTGATGGCTAAGAACAGGTGCTAGGTGGGATACAGGTAATTTCTGAATAAGGCTAAAATCAATTGCTTTATACTACAAAAGGAGAAAAAGATGCTCTGTAGACTTGGGTGAAAAGTGTTTGATGAATGTTCTCCAGATGGAAAAATCTCATGGGTTAATGTCAAAGAACTTTAACACATTGTTTGGTTTATTCACTTTGTAATATATATATATATATATATATATATATATATATATATATATATGTGTGTGTGTGTGTGTGTGTGTGTGTGTGTGTATGTGTGTGTAATGTATATATTATATATAATGTACATGTATGTAATATATAGATATAGATATATGTGTATGTCTGTGTGTTCATATACATAGTGTGTGAACATACATATGTGTGTATGAAATTGATATGTATTTATTTCTATGTTCACATTATTTATGAAATATAATCATGTCAGCCTTCAATGAAAGTTTCACTGGAAAGAAATTCATAATGAATTCCTCCCAAATCATTGTATTTACTTTCTGTCTGTGACTTGGTGACCTGTAATTTTTTTTTTCAAAAACAAAAGTTTCAGATATTTCTTTAACTTCACCAAAACCGACTAAATCAGAATTAAGATAAGATTGGAGTCTTGTAGGAGAGATAGAGAAAGATTAGCAAGATGCTTAGCTGTGTGGCTTTCACAGTTAGGCTTGGATGTGAATGGTAGCTGAGATGCCAGCTTTGTAGTAAAGTTGATTGACTGTCTAAACCTCCATTGATTTATTGATAAAATGAAAATATCAATGATAACTTTGAAATACAACATTTAAAGGTCTTTGAAATCAGTTAGCATCTCCAGGTTAGAACTGCGTTTGGAGATTCTGAGATAGGACCCCTGCTTTGATAACCAAGACTTAAGGCTTGGATAAGGACAGCAGTTTGGTATTGTTTGCTTTTCTAAATATTAGAGCTGTGGTGCAGCCTCAGCTCCTTCATGCAAATGCTGCTGATGGAAGTGCGCATCTCTCTCCATGTTTTTAATGCAGAATCTCTGAAGGCCTTTCACATGCAAAGAACCGCATAAAATGATGCACTGTTAAATAAGCAATGCTCAAACCTACTCTCTTATCAATAAGTGTGTTGTTAACAGACCACACAGGAAGTTGGGTAAGGAATTTACTCAGTGAATACGCAATCTTTTGATCTGAGGAAGTAAGAGGGCTTTAAATCATAGGCATTGATTGGCAGTCAAAAAAATCCCTTCAGGCTAATTCTGCAGTGGTTTGGGGTCATGAGGCATAATCTCGTTTTTACTAGCTTCCTGTAGACAGAAGAAGATATTTCAGGGAGAGATTTAATGCAGGGGAACCTCATAGGAAGCTCTTGCTTGGCAGTGGTAAGACTCCACACTAAACAACATTATGTTTTAATGTCAGCTACTCAGGCAAAGCACTGGGGGTTTTGCCATTCATCGGAAGACTTTGAGGGAGCTCATAAAATACATTAGAAACACATTGTTCAAAATGGTTCTAAAAATGGAAAAGAACTCAAATGTTTATTGCAGAGATTTTATTGCCAGGAAACATGGTCTTTACGACCAGAGGGGTGGTAATATATTCACTTGAGTCTATGAGGAATTTCAGTCTGGTAAGAATTATTTGGATTGCATGAGTGTAATTATCTTAGAATTTGAGAGCTAGATCTTTTTGTTTTTTATTATACATTTTATTAATCTTTTAGTTGTGGGCAAATCATGGGGAAAGTTGTAAGCCTGCCAAGGGCAAGAGCTGGCCCAGATGCCTTCATTGTTGGTAGGTAAATCCAGCTTCCTGGACGCTCAAAGGGATGCTGGTGGCATCTGCATGTATCTATTCTTCGATAGAGCAGTCTTTCACCAGAGGGAGGTCGTAGATGGTTAGATAGAAAGAATTTTTCAAGGATGGTCTTCCAAGCTGCATCTGAAGAATCTCATCCTTCAAATTGTTCATTATTCATTCTCTAGAATTGCAGAAAATTTATTTATCAGGCTAGTTACCAAGTATGTGTGTCTAGCCAGACTTTTCCATTCTGGCTTTTCTGGCCCTGCTAAGATGGAACAAATACTATCTGCCAGTAGTGATTACTGGAGTAAGAGGCAATCACTTACTTCTTTGCTGTTCAGTTTTCAAGAACAAGAATTCAAGTTTTGAAGAAGAATCAAATGTTAACCCTTCAGTACAACAGAATTGCACAATATAGCTTTTCCAAAAGTTAGTTCTTGGCTGTTTAGCATCAATGACCCAGTTCCAGATAGAACCTTTAGTGGCATGCTCAAACACCTCTTACAAACAAACAAACAAACAAACAAACAAACAAACAAACAAAAGCCTACATTCAGTGAGTGGTTTGTCATTTAGAATCTTTTCTCATGATCTTAATATTACGTTAAATGGATTAACATCTGGAGATGATTTTATGTAATGTGTGAGGTTACAACAGATAAAATACAGCAGCTTCTTTTACTGGCTTTCAAGATAGCTACAGAGTACACTGCAAATACAAGCAAATATTGATGGCTCTACTCTTAGCTTCTGAACTTATGTATACATGTGTGTATGGATGTGGTCATGCTTGTGGCATTGTGTGCCTCAGGAGGTCAGAGAGAACCTTATGGCAGTCAGTTCTTCCACTCTGTGGCGACTGGGATCAAACTCAGGCCATCAGGTGAATATCTATATGTAGTAAACCTTCAGGTAGATTATAAGTTTGCCAATTGATGGTAGGTAGATAGCAGCAATTTTGTAACAGCTGTATGAATTAACAGGATTTCTTAAGCACTTTGAGACTGAGTTTTCAGTACATACAATAAGTAGCCATAAACTGAGCTAAAAATATTTATATGAATACTGCCCAATATTGAGAATCTGACTGTTCAAATACTTGTTATAAAAAAAAAACACAAAAATGATTAAATTGTGTAGATCTCAGACATATTGTAAAGGAAACAATAACAAAGACTGAAAGGGAAACCCCTAGATAAGCGGACAATCTAGCAACAGGCTGGTATTTTCATTGTCCCTTGTTTCAGGCAGATTTCCAAAGGACATGGTCTGAGACAGTTTATAATCTTCTCAAGTGCATGGTTGAATTTGAGGAACTCTGGAGAATGTAGCTAATTAGGGGCAGCTATCCCTCTGAAGCCTCCGTCTCTTTTCTTGGGGCTGCTGCTCTTCAAAAGTAATAAAGCTTGTGTAGAATTCTCTCTTTTTCTGTCCAAAGGGGCATTAGACTTCTTAAGAAATCTTGTCCATAAAATAAAACAATAGAGCTATTGAAAATGGGAGAATTCAATTCAGTTGTGCATACACACGCACACACACACACACACACACACACACACACACACATCCACCATGTGATCTGTGGGGAAAGAAGTAAGAATGACTCAAGAATAAATTTTCCTAAGTCATCCACTGAGTGAGAAAAGAAGAACATGGCTCTTCACTTAAAACAATAACTACTGAAGGGAAGGAGAGTAGTTACTGATTTTGTTAATCTGAGCACAGGGGCTCATAATATTGGCGAGGGATGAACCAGGAAATTTATCACACTGACACAGTGTCTGTGTATTGTGAATTTGAGGATTCTTGACAGCCTAATATCCTGTGATGGTATTACTGTCTGCTGTCTGTAGACATGCTCTCCTGACAGGCCTGATCTCACCTGCTTCAGGAAACTGAGCAGGATGCAGTTGATGGTTAGTGGAGGGTGTATACAGCCCTACTTTCGTAGGGTAGCATTGCTTGAAGACTTCTTGTCATCTTCTTTATGAAGATAATTTAATCTAAAGAAAGTACTGGTGTCCAGAAATTGAGGTCCAGAAAGGTTGAGACACTTACTCACATGCTGAGACCCAGGGCTTTAAGCCAAATTTGGCCACAATCATATGTTGTCATCTGTACCAACCTGCTTTTTTGCTTTCTGGTTCATAATGGCTTTGTAAATTGAGATTAATGTCAGAACCCAGGTTTCAGAATTGTATTACCAATGCTCCCATATTTATATTTTAAAATAAGAAATGTAATACGTTCTGGTTGCTTATAAATGGAACTGCCTAGATTACAGAATTCCCAGTGCTTTTATGCTGAGTGTTTTCCCATGTCTGTGTCCTTAATGAGACAAGTCAGTGGGGCTGATTTGCATAGAATTAGGGCATCTTGTTTGCTATGAGATGCTTTGAACCTCGACAGAGAATATTCAGTGGGGAGGAAGAACCACTGTACATGAAAGCTGTCAGGCAAGGTTCATGAACAGCATCAGGAGCGATAACAACAATTTCTTGAAAATAATTTAAACAGTTAAAGAGAAAGTGGGGGATAACTTTGAACTCATTGGCATAGGAGAAAGAATTCTGGACAGAACATTGTTTGCACAGGTACTAAGATTAACTATTAATAAATGGGACCACTTGAGCCTGAAGCTTCTGAATGGCGAAGGACACTGAATTCACAGTGGTAGCCTATAGAATGGGGGGGGGGGGAATCACCAATTACACTTCCAAGATATATAAAGAACTCAAAAGAAAAAAAAAAAAACACTAGACATCAAGAAAACCAATCACCCAGTTTAAAAATGAGATAGAGACTTCTTCATTTCCAATTTGTATCCCTTTGACCTCCTTTTGTTGTCTAATTGCCCCAGCTAGAACTTCAAGTACTGTATTACTTAGATAGGGAGAGAGTGGATAGCCTTGTCTAGTCTCTGAGTTTAGTGGGATTGCTTCAAGTTTCTCTCCATTCAGTTTCATGTTGGCTACTGGTTTGCTGTAGATTGCTTGTACTATGTTTAGGTATAGGCCTTGAATTCCTGATCTTTCCAAGAGCCCATCACCTACACACCTGATTGAAGATGAAACCTGACGTTGGTGCCTACCTAGAGCTCACCCTAAATGTCAGGTACAGGAAGGTATTCTGCAGACTAACAAAGAGAAGTGGAAACACTAACCCAGTCACCAAAGTGTTTTCTAGAATGGGCTGTACCTTGTAAGATAAACATCTGATTTGACTTAGCACCCACCTCACAGATGGAATCCATCCCTACACCTGGGTGCCCTGGACCCTGAGACTAAATAGTCCAGCGACCTGGGGCAAGACCAAATAATGCTGTTCCACTAAAGGAACATAGAAATAATGTGACTGCTAATGACATTCTTCTACACTTATAGATCAGTGCCTTGTTCAGCCATCATCATAGAAGCTTTCTCCTGTAGCAGATGGGAACAAATACAGAGACCCATGGCCAGATAATGTGCAGTGACAGACCTTGTCACTCAGCCTTAAATGGGATGTCTTCATCAAATTCCTCCCTTCAGGGCACATAGTACCCTGAGGAAGAGGAGACAGGGGAATCAAGGACTTCTATGCCTATAAGATTGATAGTCCTATGAACTCAGTGGCTGACCCACATGGATGGGAGCTGCCCAGGTCTGCACCACTTTGGCTCTTAGAGCTGAAAGGAGAGCTGAACACATGGCCCCATCCCTGGACCAGAAGCTATGTCCAATTGATATCCACTTGCAAGTGAAAATTTAGTTTTCTCCAAGGGAGTTTCTCTAGGAACACAAAATACTCTTATGCATAAACTGCATACCTAGCAGTAGATGTCCTCCAGAGGGTTGATACGAATGCATCTTGAAAGGTTGTTGTCAGGCATTTTGTTTGTTTTGTTTGTTTTAATTAAAGCTTTAAAAATATATATTTTAGTATGTATGCATGTATATATGCATGTATGTATGTATGTATGTATGCATGTATGTATGTATGGTTTATGCATTCTTTTTCTCACCTTTTACCCTATAGGTTCTTTGTCTATATATTAATTGTTTTCAGTTTAGAAATTTTATGGGATTCCCAAGTGTTTGAACTTGGCTGTCTGTATCTATATCTGTTTCTTTTGCCTTTTCTTGGGCTCTCTGTCTTCTGCTAACTTTGTTGTAGCCTGATGTTTTAGGTTTGGTTCTGTCTTATTTTATTATTGTTCGTTTTCTAATAAGACAAAGAAAAGGGTTGATCTGGGTACTTTCAGCAAAATCTTGCTGGCATATGCAATAGTGTCTGGTTTGGTGGCTGATTATGGGTTGGACCCCCGGTAGGGCAGTCTCCAAGGAAGCTGATATAGTTGTCTCTTGTGAGGCTATGCCAGTGCCTGACAAATACAGAAGTGGATGCCCACAGTCATCTATAGGATGCAACACAGGGCCCCCAATGGAGGAGCTAGAGAAAGTACCCAAGGAGCAGAAGGGGTCTGCAACCCTATAGATGCATGGAACAATATGAACTAATCAGTACCCCCAGAGCTGTGTCTCTAGCTGCATATATAACAGAAGATGGCCTAGTCGGCCATCATTGGGAAGAGAGGCCCCTTGATCTTGCAAACTTTATATGCCCCAGTACAGGGGAAGGCCAGGGCCAAGAAGTGGGAGTGGGTGGGTAGGGGAGCAGGGTTGGGGGAGGGTATAGGGGACATTCAGCATAGCATTGGAAATGTGAATGAAGAAAATATCTAATAAAATAATTTAAAAAAAAGAAAAAGGTTGATCTGAATGGGAGGGAAGGTAGGGAGAAACTGAGAGTAAGGAGAAATTATAACCAAAATCTCTCTCTCTCTCTCTCTCTCTCTCTCTCTCTCTCCCTCCCTCTCTCTCTCTCTCTGTGTGTGTATATATATATATATATATATATATATATATATATATATATATATATATATATTAAATAAAAGGTAGAAAGACAAAAGCTACATGTTGATTACTAACTGCACCAATGATCTTAAGGGATACCTCATCACAGATGATATGCAGAGGGCAAGTAAGCACATGACATGAAACTCCATATGTCCTTAGGAAAGCACAAATTAAAATGGAATGTATGTAAGCACACATCTGAATAGCTAGAACCTGCTACCAGATAGCCCGAATTCTACCAAAAGTATGAAGCAGTAGGAGTATAGCTGCTTTCCAAAGCAGTTTCTTACAAAGGTAAACCCTGGGAGCTTTGGGGCTTCTGGTTGGTTGATATTGTTGTTCTTCCCATGGGTTTGCAAACCCCTTCAGCTCCTTCAGTCCTTGCCCTAATTTCTCCATTGGAGTCCCCATGCTCAATATAAACCAACCAGACACCCCCAAAGCTCCCAGGTACTAAACCACCAACCAAAGAGTACACATGGGGGACCAATGACTCCAGCTTGTTATGTAGCAAAGGATGGCCTTATTAGGATCACTGGGAAGGGAGCCCCTTGGTCCTATATAGAGGTCCATCTAGGCAATGGGGAACTATGCAGTACTCAAGCAAAGACATAGAAGAAAGTCAAAGGCATTGTTTTAAAGAAAATATCTGGAAAGGCTGCACAGTGTTTCATGTTAAGTACATATAATGCTCTGGAAAGGGCAAAATTACAGAGACGTTTAAAATGATCAGGTGGAATTTGGAGTAGATGGAAGTGTTAATAGGTGAGTAAAGGATTCTTAGGATAATGAAACCGTCCTGTAGAATGTCATACTGATGGAAACATGATGTTAGAAACTTTTCTAGAAGTATAGAATATATAAAAATCAAGAGTGAACACGGGTGTTGGCTATGCATTTGGGATAATAGCAATGTGTCAAGGTGGGCTTGTTCATTACAGCAAGGTTATAATTACCCTGGGGAGGTTGAAAGTGAGGGAAGCTGTAACTGTGTGGGACAGACAGTTGTAGTGTTACTGCATTACCTACTCCTCAGTTTTACTGTTAAGCTCTGATGGCTTTAGTATGTTTAGGTGAGGCATCCCAGCCTATGGGTGTAATTTTAGTGTCTCTGTTCTCCTATTGTAGATGATGTCTCTTCGAACTCAAATAAATTAGAGTTCATTTGGCCACTTGAGATGTAGCATTTCTTATTGTAGAGGATGTAGGAGCTAAGGGAGTCCAGAGGTTTGGGAATCCGATTTCTTAAATTTAAATCTTTAGTACTCATGACTTAAACAAATTAGCTTAAATTCTTTGTGCCCCATTTTTCCTTTCTATGGAACAGGTATGCTAAGAAAACATGTCCCTTGAACTGTTGTATTTAGTGATTTATTTCATATTATGACGGTAATTGGTAGTGTTTAACACATGGTAGACATTATTGAATCCATATCTTTACCCCAAGGTGGACTGAAGGCTCTGTGAGAGCAGGCATTCTATTTGATCTCTCTGTAGTAAAAAAGTAGGCACTGAGTACATATCTTGTTAATAAAATGCATTGGATAGATATTTAGTCAGATTTTTCTCACAGAGTTTTGCTGTATTTTTATAATCTGCTTAAAGTAATGTAAAAGCCATGTGAATACTTCTTAGAAAATTGCTTGCATGTCTCTTTACCCTTTTATTAATGCCCTTTGCACCTTGGCTGACTCTATCTCTTCAAAGCTTTTCCTCTGTACATGTGGTTTCCTTGGGGAAGAATTATATGAGAATATCCATGTTATATGCAACTGAAATAGAGGCTCACTGAAATTAAGTGTAACTGAAGCCACGTAGTGAATATATTGTATTGGGAGTGTAGGTGGAGTCTGCCAGGTAACAGTCAAGCAGTGTGTTTGAATGCTGCCATAGCACCGTGAACTCCAAGGACCCCAGCAGTAGGGTGCAGAGGACTTTTATTTTGTTGTAATTCTGCCTTTTAGATGAAGTCTAGTGTCATTGGTTAAATGACATATAGAGAACTTACAAGAACAAGAGGTATTATCTAAATGTATGTGCTGAGAAATTATTCAAATATCCCAGTCTTGGTGCATTAATAATTCCTTTTTTAAAAATGAAGTTTTGCCGGGCATGGTAGCACATACCTTTAATCCCAGCACTTGGGAGGCAGAGGCAGGTGCATTTCTGAGTTCCAGGACAGCCAGGGCTATACAGAGAATCCCTGTCTTGAAAAACCAAAAAAAAAAAAAAAAAGTTTTATTTTTACAAATAAGTAGTCTAATTGATCTATAAAACTGAGCCAAATAGTACTATAAACTTATTCTCTTCTATGTACCTATGTATCTATGTATCTACGTATGTATCATTTGTCATCTACCTATCTATATATGTACATTATTTCTGTATATATTTAAGTATATACATACATATCTAAACATTTATGACATTTATGTGTGTGCATGGGTTCACCTTAATGAGGTTAAAGTGTATCAGAGACTATATTAACTATATTAACCAAGTGATCATAATCTTTAGCACACAGTAAGTGTCCAGTGCATGAACGAGTGCTATTGGACATTATAAGGTACTTGCAGGGATTATATTGATGGAAAGTTGTTCAAGTGTTCATTTTAGAGTTTCTTCTAATAGTAAAAACCAAGAGTACATTTATTATTCCCTCCAAATCCATTCTTTCACATCCTGCCTTAAGAGCAATGGATGGTCCTCTGCTGCCCATTGCTGGCCAGGTTGAGCGGAGTTGAATTTTGCCAACAACAGGTGAAATCAGGAGGCTGCCAGTTTGGAGGAGACAAGAATGAATGGCTGTTCCTTCATTTTCTCTTTTCTTCCCGTTGTCCTAAACATCAACCCAGCGTGCTTCTTCACCAGGTGTGTAGGAGTACTTGTTTATCATTCTAGCCAGATACTATCTGCCTGCCAAGACACAGCCTCATCATGGTCTGTTAGGGAATCTAGGGATCCCACAGGAACTGGGCATTACCTACTTTGAAGAATTTGGGGGTTTACCTTCCTGGGATGCCCTTCCAACTTACATTTTGACTATTGCCAGCTTATTTCCACTTACCTGTTACCCCTGGGGAAGCAGCTTTCTGCAGCGGTTACCTTTATGATTATCTACCTAACAATTCCTTAACAGTGAAAATTTCTACTTAAATTCTCCCCGAGTAGGTGATGTGATTATTGTCTGCTGACTGGACTGACTGATGGGGATCTTTAGAAAAGGCTTGGTTAACAGTGTCAGATTGCTCACCAGTTGGCAAGCTGCCATTTGAATGGTAGTTTGCTAAGTGTAGGTCTTAGGTCTAAGGAATTGGATTAATCTAGAGAGACTTTCTTCCAGATTTGTGTCATTCTCAGTGCCACTTAAGCAAAGAAATGATAGACTTTGTCATGTGAACAATTGGTGGACGGCATTCTTTTCACATAGCAGATATTACAGGGGTGAAATCACTTCTCCTAAGGCAGATGATTGTCCTTGAAGAGATTCATAGGCTGATTTCAGGGACTGAGAAGCTGAATGATAAGCAGGATTCTCTGCCAAAAGTAGAGTCCACGGATAGTTTTAAAAGGAGCAGTAGATTTTAATGGGGCCTTGAACCCTTAAAGGGAACATTCTGATAGTAGAGCTCATTGGAAAGGAAATAAACTTGGATTGGAAAACGAGCCTGGGAATTATTTGGTGGAATGAATATAAATAAAAATAATCACTTAAAATACCAATGCTTTCCCTTGCTCGGCAGGCTGATGTTAGAGACAGTGGCTAGCTACTCTTCTCTGCCAAGGCCTAGATTTAGTTTTGGCAACATGGTTTTGAGGCAGATGGGCTGTGCTTCTGACTCCTGTGGACATTCCAGAGTTCCCAAGCCTCAGACTGGAGGCAGCCAAAGCAAATGTTTGCGTTCTGCATCTTTGCATTATTTAGTGTTAAGCGCCTGTTGATGAAAATATAAAACTTCCTGGTCACTGGAATCTGGCCAGTTGCAACTTGTGGGACTGGATTTTGTTGTTGTTCTTAGGTGTTTTGTTTTGGTGTGAGTGTGTGTGTNTGTNTGTGTGTGTGTGTGTATGTGTATGTGTGTGTGTATGGTTTGATTGGTTGGTATTTTTTGATATATTAGTTTCTGTTCTTTAAATATATATATAATTTTTATTTTAATTATATGTATGTGTGCATGGCTGTGTAGTTTGGGCATATGAATAAAGGTACCAACAGAGGGCAGAAGATGGCGTCTTATCTGATGCTGTAGGTAAGGCAATTATGCCCTGTCTGATACAAGTGCTGAGGACTAAACTTGAGACTTTTGTAAGAGCAATATGTGCTCTTTGACTGATCACATTTTTCCAGCTCCTTACTTTATTCAACATGTGTATTCATAAAATAATGTTTTTATATGTATCTATAGATTAGTTATTCATGGAATTCAGTAACATACCATTAGCAATTGTGATTTTGAACTGTTTGTTGCAGCCATATACAACCCTTAAATACAATGTATTTTTCTCATTATTCCCCATGTGAAAGCTAGAAGAGGAAGTTAAAATGGCTTTGTAAAATACTGAGGAGCAAAAAGTAAATTATTTGTCTTTCTTGAAACTCTGCCTTTTGTCATTGCCATAATGTGACCACAGTAGGAGGCTTGCAGAAAGTTCACTAAGTGAGGGAAAAGTGCTTGAAATTGCAGTTTTGGATTCTGCAGTTCTGCTTTTTTCTCATTAACTCTTATCTCCCAGAGTCTGGAAAAGTCAGGTGAGTGAAAGTGGAAAATGATTTTTTTTTTCAAATCTTGAACATAGAGTTAACATGTGACCTGCTTATACTAGAAAGACTTGGAAACACGTGTCTGTGTACAAAGCTTTGTAAAAGTTGTCTCTCTGACATAGTTCCTACCAGGAAACATGTAGAATCCACCAAAATATAAGTAGCTGTTGAATGAGTAAATAGACTCTCTCCTAACCATAGATGGGATGTTACTGTACCTTAGAAAGGTATGAAATACTGATGAATCTTCAAAGTAGGTCTTGTGGGAGAAAATATGCATAAAAGTCAACAAGGCCCCATGCTGCATGATTACACTTGTAAAAATATACAAATAGGTTATTTCACAGAGAATGTGTATAGAAGATAGATACATGGTTTCCAGAGATGCTGCTGGATAAAAGGATGGACGACTGATAAAGAGGAAGGGATTTCTTACAGGGTGATACGTTGACTTGTGAGGATAGTCACACAACTCTAATATACTAAAAGGCACTGGTTTATGTTTTTGTAGATAGTGAATTTTAGACTATGTGAACTCTTTCATTTTATTAAGATTTAAAATTTTCAATTGATTAAAAATTGTTTGTTAGCCTTGAAGGTTATAATTATTATACAAACATTGTTCTGGGTCCTACCTTAATTTCAAAGGAGCATATGATTTGCTTAATTCAAAAGGAAGGTTGTGAACAGGCACAGGTGTTCAATCTAATCTGCAGTGGGGTTTTCAAAGCAGGAAATAATGAAGGCGTGCAGTGATTACTCATGGCTGTTGCAGGGTTCTGTAACCATTTCTTCTTTTCCAGGTTATAGGTATCTACACAGACCGGAAGATCACGTTAGCTGGAGATAGTGAAACAACCTCGGGGGTACCCATTCAGTTTGTAGCTATGCCTATCATGTGAGGCAAAACGCAAGCTACTATTTGTTCAAGGACTCAGAAATAGCCATAAAGATAGATGAAACCACCATCTACAATCACAAAATGGCAAGGGTATACCTTAGAGCTGGAGAATGTGTCGGTGATGGGCTTGCTCGGCAGCTCCGTTTTGTGTGGCATTGCCTGTCCAGTGGTGGTTATACCTCTCTTCCTTAACAAGACTTCCAAAGTAGAAATAGTCCATGGAACTTAGGTGCAGACAGGTTCTTTTGTTGAAATTATCGCTTATTCAACTATTAGCAGTTAAAAATCCAGAAAATCACCTGACCACAGTCGTACTTGATTCCTGGTGTCCTGTTGCCAGAACTAACTGGATCTAACTCGTATAGCATGTAGGTGGGTTCATCATATTCAGGGGAACCTTCTCTGTTGATCCTCTATGTTACCCTTCACTAACCCAGGCAAGAATTAGGCCTTTTGTTCTTGAAAATTCTTAGGGCGTTTGAGTTTCTCAGTTACTAAATAGCTCTGACTAATTCCGTGGCTCTTCAACCTCTCTGTTAGCTTCTTTCCCAGTATTAATGAAGGTCAGATTCTACCACAGAAAATCCAGCTAGAGCCATGAAAAATGTTGTGAGGGTGACTATAGCTAGTGCCTGTTGGTTCTCTCTTCCTTCCACTGAGACGGTTAAGAAGACACTATTTATTCTCCCTCTTTTTATATCTTAGCCTTTTTTTAGGACCCAGTCCTATTTTAAATTTCTTCCCTAGAGAGATTTAAGCAGTGTTTAAAAACCATAACAGAAGCGATTGAATTATTACAACATACCAAGCATGTGTCATTTGTGGTGTACAGGTCAAGACTTACTCAGGATTAACTAAATGTCTTTTGATGGTTCCATGTCATTCCTTTCTAGCCTTGGGTCTCCGGTGTCTACTGCACAGATTCATTTGTGTTCCTGTCTGGCAGATGGATGACTTTTCACTTTCAGACAGACATTATCTTTGAAACGGAATACTAAAGATACTAAAGTAATGCTTCCAGATTTCCTTGCAGTTTGCATAACACATTCTCATTTCCCTCAAAAACATTTTTATTTGGTAAAGAGACTGAAGGATAACGAACATGATAGTGGCTCCCAGGGTAGCTTTCTGCCTGGAGGGATTTTAAGCTCTTGAAGTACTGCAGAGCCCGCGATTCCAAGATGCTAGATGGAGACTATTTCATGGCTAACTGGCAATGGAGAATGCTCTTGGTGTCTGCAACTCGAGGTTACAAAACTCTCCTCATTCTGGCACAAAGGAAAAAAGGAATCATCTGGACTGACTTGCTACAAACTTAAGAACTGAAAATATATCAAAAGCCACTGCTGAGTGCTAGGGTCCTTACTTCTCCTAAGAGATTCATTCCCAGCCTAGGAACTGTGGTCTTCTTTGATAAAAATTGAAAATGATGTTTATATTTTTCATTTATGTATTTTTGTGTTTGTAAACTTACTGCCTTCTACCTTGCTAGAGATGGAGGTCTTTGTGTGCCTATGCATATGCCAGGCTAGCTGGCTCACAATCCTTTGGGTCCTAAAAATCAAACAGTTTGGGTTTGAAATCAGTTTTATTACTAAGCTGAGGGCCCTTAGGAATCATGTTTTTGTTTCATCCAGTATTAAGGGGGATTATAGTGATCAGTAACATTCAAGCATTAAATGAGATTATAAGAAGTTTAGAAATATACATGGAAGGTTGATATTGACTCTCTATTAAGCGTGTGTGTGTGTGTGTGTGTGTGTGTGTGTGTGAAGATGTCACAAAATATACTGAAGAATGCTGACTGTGAGAAGTATCCTATGATCCCAGGAATAACTAGGGACAGAACATTCATTGTTGCTGTTGTCTGGGTTCTCTTTCGGTCAGTATGGGAATGTTTTTCAGAGGCAGGGGCCCTGAGATTGAGAGTTGGATTCTTCCTCTGTAAAGCAGGAAGCATATGTATTAACCCCTTGAGTGTGTTGTGAAAATACATGGAGCTCATTGAGATGAAAACTATTTGTTAAAGCAACGTTATGAAAACACACCTGTCATTCGTATGAACCACCATTGCAGCAGTATAGGATACAATCTTGTAGTCAGAGCCCCCGGATGCTATAAAAGTAGAAAATGCCAGTGCAACTCCAAACCAGGCTCCTGTGAACAGAAGAAGGGAAAGCTTTGGTGTTTGCTGGAGTTGGGTGGGATTGGGAAAGTTGGTCACCTCTGGAAAGATTTTCAACAGGCACAACTTCAGAGGGTTAAGTATGAATCAAATTCCGGCATATAAAATTCTGGTCAAGACTCAAGCTGCCTACATAAATTGGAATTGGAGGCAGTTGGTCTGGAGGGAAAGGCCAGCGAGCAGTCTCCGAGAGTCAATCCGTTTCCCCCAGGCTCTGTTTCTGTGGGAAATGTTTCCTTCCACTCTTTTCCTGTAGTAGGGACCATACAGTTTTAACAAGCAAGTAAAACATTTAGGATTAGTCAAAGAAAATGTGTTGAATGATTATGAGGGGTGGGAAGACAGGTAGGATATAAAGTTAAATCAGTTCCCAATATCCTTTGTAGAGCAGAGTTTAGAATTCCCAAGTGGCAAGATCCAGCAGCAGTCGGTACCATAGTCAATCTTTTTTCTATTCCTAGCTAATTGTTTGAATGTTAAAACAGAAATGGCTTTAAATCCACGGGAAAGGGGAATTTAAAGCCATGTTTTCTGTCCAAAGCTATTTTAAATATTTGTGAGCATGAACTCTCAGTAGAGGAATTTGGGGTGGGAATGGATATCACTTATGTAGTCAGTGGGTGCGGATGTCTTTCCAGCCCAGGGAAGTTTATCAAGTGTTGAATTCCACTGAATATTTTAAGGGTGATATCTTTATTGCTCTCTCCATTCTATATTCATTTCAGATACTTTAAAATTCACCCAGACTTCATTCCAACCAGAGAGTTACTGTCATGAACTTGGAGAAGGTGCCAGTAACTTTCCATTTTTAGTCGAGAACATTAGGAGTGAAGAAGATACAAGTTCACTGAGCTACCAAACTTTAGTGTGATAAAGCAAAGTGATAATTGTTATCAAAATGTCATTATTTAAACACACAAAGCTAAGGTTTTTTTTTCATAAGGAATGCAAAATTAAAAGCACAAACACCCAATCTTACATTCTTGATCACCAAGTATTTATTATGACCATGAAGACACATATTTTAAATTGCCTTTCAAATAATCAGAATGGTATTAAATAATCTTAAACATCTTTTAGTGTCACACAGAAGAGAGTTTGAGAATTCATTTCCTGCATATGGTACAGATGACTACTTTTTATTATCCGGAATTGAAAAAAAAAAAGCTAGCTTTTAAGTGGTCTTACATGATTTGTTCTGCAGAATTTTGTCATCGAAGCATAAGGCTGGAACTATCTCCTCTCAGGAAAATAATCATATAGAAGTGTTTGGAATCCTGATTTCCTGCAAAAGCTTTTCTAAAGCATCCATACAGTAAAAATATCTATTTATTTTCTAAAACATGGACTCAGAGAATCAAA
Source organism: Mus pahari (assembly GCF_900095145.1). Taxonomy (NCBI): domain Eukaryota; kingdom Metazoa; phylum Chordata; class Mammalia; order Rodentia; family Muridae; genus Mus; species Mus pahari. The sequence goes on along the minus strand of NC_034590.1, from coordinate 161,811,652 downwards.
GAGAAAAGAAAGAAAAAAATCATTTATTTCCGTGAGTGAGAAATAGGTCACATGTAAGATCATTTCCTCACATATTCATTGCTACTTTGGTGTTATTATAAATGGATTACTGGTGTGCCTATGTACATGAGTGGGGCATAATCATGTGTAATTGCAGACGCACAGGCACACTCCTCTGTGCTCGCAGACTTATCCCTGTCCAGCAGTCATTCCTCTAGTAATATCCAATTAAAAAAACCAAACAAACAAGCAAACAAAACCCAAATGTATTTTAATGTGTGTGATGTGCCTGTGTATGAGATGTGTGCATTTGTGCAGGAGCCCAGAAGCCGAAAAGAAGGTGTCCAATGTCCTGTTTTGTAATCTGCCTATTCCTTTGAGTCAGGGTTTTTTACAGAATGTGAGGCTCACATGTCTTCTTGGGATGTTAGTTGGCAGCCACTGAGCATCAACACTCCTCTAGTCCCCTCCCCTTCAGTGCTGGGGCTATAGGCGTGTGCAGGACTATGCAAGGCTTGATGTGGGTGCTGAGATCTGATCTCCCAACTCTTGTAAGACTCTCCCTGGCCAAGAAAATTCAGTTACTTTAACTATATCATTATTTGACTTTGTGGGACATAGACATTACCGGGTCATGTGAAACAGTCATTGTACGTGCTTCTTCCCTAATGCAGATAACTTTGAGGAAAATAAAAATCAAGACTAAAACACTAACCAGCACTACTGTTATAAAAACAAAACAAAACAAAACAAAAACACCTTATGTCTATCCACATCTTTACTCAGCAAAAATCTAGGTGCTCCTCTAATTTGCCACGAAAGTGAAATGGTCCACACATGTTTATGAAAAAATCTCCTTAAGATGCTAATGAGTAGCTTTCACTTTCTTGTCTCTGAAATCTTGAACTCATGCCCCAGCTAGGTTGTATTAATTATACTGAGCTTTAAGAGTTGGGTTATCAACAGTATTAGTTTCATGCGGTGTTTGAACATTCTACATCCCGTTTTAAAGGAATATTTTAATGACAATTGTGGCTTATGTTAACTGTCATTATAACCTAAATATAATTTAACAAGCTTAATTCACCCAATCTCATTCATATGCACAGTTGTAGTTGGTGTAATAAAAAAGGACTGAAGAAGTATTAATAAGTTTTATGATAGTGGTGCTAATAAAAATATGCTTAGTTGAAAGGAATGGCTTTTGATTTTTCCATGAACTTTAGAAAAGTTAGATTCAGTATTCCTTCTCCTTACAATGAAATATTGCCATCAGTGTAAGCTCTCTTAGGCTAAGCAAATGACTGCATATCAAATTATAAGCATATAGCTTGCTAGTCATATGGATTTGGCTAGGTAACCTCTCCATGTTCTACTTAGCTTTAACTGTCAAGTTGACACAACCTAGGGTCCTGTGAGAATTTGACAGTTACGGTTGCTTGTTGTCAGTTTGATACAAGCTAGGGTTGATCTGGGAAGAGGGAACCTCAGTGGAGAAGATCCGTCCATAAAATAAGCATTCAGGCAAGTGTGGAGGGGGGCATTTTATTGATTGATGATGTGGACACCGTGGGCAGTGCCACTCTGGGCAGGTGGTAGTGGTTTGTACAAGAAAACGGGCTGAGCAAGCCATGGACAGCAAGCCAGCAAGCAGTGTTCGTCCATGATCTAGGCTCTAGTTTCTGCTTCCAGATTCCCACTCAAACTCCTACCCTGACTTCCTTCAGTGATGGATTGTTACCTAAGACTTGTAAGCCAAATTAACCCCTTTTGTTTACATGGTGCTTTTGACCCAAAGGTTCTAAAACAGTAAGAGAACTGAATGAACAGAGAATGAAGCAAGAACACTCTGACTCATTTAAAGAGGAGTCTTTGATGCTTAGTTAGTCTCGGTTGTTTGCTGGACGGGGAATGAAGTAAAATGTGGGGGATCAGAAGGTAAGTGAAAGCCGAGCCTGGGCTGCACCTTTTACTTAACCCCCAGATCCATTCGAGTTGATGAGCAGGAATCCTGACACATGAGGGAGTTTGTGTGAGGACTCATTGACTCAAATGTGAAGTACAGTTAATCATGGCCAGTACAGTGTGAAACTCACAGTCAAGGTGAGCTACTGATCTTATCCATCCACTGAGTTCATCTAAACATACTGTTAGGGTATTTCTCCGTTGTAATACAGTCAGCACATTACAGTTTTAATACTTCATTGATTCATCTGTTAGCTTTAGTTATTTTTCAAATAAATTGAGGTATGTCAAGAGATAAAATAAACTGGAAGTTATGTGAGTGATATTTAGGAAGCAAATAATTAAAAAGGCAAAAGGATGATTTTACCAGGACATATGTTGAGAAAAGCTCAAAATTTGATCTGAATGGTCAACAACAAGAGGAACAAGAAAAATACAAGGAGTTATGCAGATTTATGTTATTAAGATAGCATGTTGACTTTTGAATACAATTTTGGTCTTGTGCTGCTATCTAAGGGAGATGTCTTGATGTTGCATAAGGCTGGCCAGATCCCTAAGGGATAATGTCCTCCGCTATCAACTTTACTAAAAACAGTAAAAGATCTAACTTTGTCAATTTTACCCAAAGATGGGTTCTCTTTGCTGGTTCTTATAAGCTGAAAGTAATTTTAATTTGATGAACACTGATATTTGTTGCAGAATTATTCATTTTATCTTTACCTTTATAAGCACCAATCATGACTGATTTTAAACAAATTATTGTTGCGTTTGTCCCTTGATCTTCTAATTGAGACATTCTTTGCTAAGAGAGATTAGTAATAGCAGATTACTTTGCAGACAGCTTGAACTGGTTCATTTTTATGACTAATTTTCTTGAAAGTCTTCTCTCCTTTTTCTTGATGGAACCCATCACCAGAACAGCTCTTACACTTGTCAAGCAAAATTACTGTTATTTTTTAATCATAGATGTACCTGTCTGGAAGGTAGGCTGAAGATACAGTTTCTAGATTTTACTAGAGGAAAGGGCTATTTGAAAGTGTGAGGACTTAAATAATTCTACATTTATTGAGGAGTTTAAAGACATTTAGATGTTGTGACTTCTACAAAAGTATTGAAACAATTTTGAATTTTTAGTATTTATTTTTATAAATATATTTTATTTGTATTTTATATAATACATACATTATTTTATGAGTAAATAATAAATACCTAATATTTATTATTAATTCTTAGTTGTTTACAGATCTATAAAAAAGGATTTGTAGATATGTATGTGTGTGGGGGGTGACATGCATGTGACTGGTCACTACTAGAAACAAGATGTTTTGGGTATTTAGCTGGAGATGGAATTATAGGTGTTCATGGGCTATATGGTGTGGGTGCTGAAACTCTAGTTTTTAATCCTCTGCAAGAGTAGTAGTCTCAGGGAGCTCTGGGGTCACTGGTTAGTTCATAATGTTGTTCCTCCCAGGGAGCTCTGGGGTCACTGGTTAGTTCATGTTGTTGTTCCTCCTAGGGAGCTCTGGGGTCGCTGGTTAGTTCATACTGTTGTTCTTCCTAGGGAGCTCTGGGGGGGGGGTACTGGTTAGTTCATACTGTTGTTCCTCCTAGGGAGCTCTGGGGTCACTGGTTAGTTCATATTGTTCCTCCTAGGGGGCTCTGGGGGTACTGGTTGGTTCGTATTGTTGTTAGTTCATATTGTTGTTCCTCCTAGGGGGCTGCAAACCCCTTCAGCTCCTTGGGTACTTTCTCTCACTTTCTCATTGGGGAACTGTTAATCTTAAAAATTAATGAAAGGAAATAAAAAGTGAAAACACAAGTCAAAAAAATTAGGAAATGGCCATGAATTTGGTGATTTCCCATGTGAAATGAAAAAACAACAACAACAAATAAAAAAATAACCCACAAAAACACAAAAAACTAATATTACCAGTAGTTAAAATGAGTAGAAAATTAAGATCTGAGACTCAGAGGCACAGGCATTATGAACAAAGAAGAGTGTTGGGAGAAAAATGGAGTGGGCAGCTCCCTTTCTTTATCACAGGGGTTATCATCATTCAAACAGGGCAGTTGGAAGGCTCTGGGCATGTTGGAGACATTAGGACTGAATACTTCTTTCTGAGCTAGGGACAGGAAAGGTCTGATGGCCAGTTTTGGTGGTTACTATGTCTGAGACCTCACTGTGCACAGGGCAATAAAAAAACAATGGCAGAGGATCTTGCTTCACTGTAAACTTGCAATCTGCAAAGGCTTTCTCCATCTATTAATCAATTTTATTTCACTGGAGCCCAACTCATTACCGTTATCCCATTTTTATGAGTGAGGAAAACAGAGATGATCATATGGGTTGTAAATTATTAGGAACATGAGAGAAAGATTTTGTAGAAGATATATAGAATGCAGACATAATTCTTACTGACCTTTTGATTCTTTTCATTTTAATATTCTCATGTGTGTGTATGTGTGTGTGTGGGGGGGTGCATAGTGTGTGTATGTGTGTGTATGTGTGTCTGAATGTATGTGTGTGTGTTGTGTATGATGTCTGTGTGTGTGTGCTGTGTGCATTTGTGTGCTTTTGTATGCATTTGTGTGTAGTGATTCCTGGAAGGTGATTTGTTAACTACACTGGATCTGGATTTTAGCACCAGGAAGTCATCTGTGTATGTGGACACAAAACAGAGACTGTCAAATCCATTCCTGTTTTCATAGTGATGAAGACTCTAGCAGGCTGATGCCTTCATAATGGAGTATTATTTCATTTAACAGAACATCAGATCTTAAGTATGTGACTGAGTTTTGTAAACTACTTTTTTGGAACATTCAAAAAACGTAAATTAGAATAATTGCTCTGTAATCTGTATGGTGGAATGTAGTCCTCTTGGGACTGGTGGACTTCTGTGTCCTTTTCATTTCACAGAGTTCTTTATTGTTTTGGCTCCTATTGCTCTAAGGTTCCCTTTGCAAGCTCACTGCTGAAGTCCTAAGCAGGCCCATTTCTCACGTAGAAACCTCTGGGTCCTCATTACAAAGGTGGTCCTTCCTTTCATACAGTGTTTCTGGGACTTTTCTTTCATTGTGAGCTATTTTCTTAAAGCAAACTTAACTTCTTGTTATACTAGATTTCGTATGTCTTGTCAGTTATCTGAGCAATTACCAGGCAGTTCCATAGCTGTTGTTTCAATCACAGATACTACCTTTAAGCAGCATTGAATGCATCAAAGTCATTGCTTTTGTTTTAAGGTCATTATCTAGAATAGAGCCCATTGAAGATTAAAATGGGTTGGGACACTGCAGCCATATCAAATCAGTTTGAGCAAAACTGGTTTGATGGTATTGATTGTGTTTCCTAGAGTGTATCTGCAATGTGTGTGTGTGTGTGTGTGTGTGTGTGTGTGTGTGTGTGTGTTGCTTTTGGCCTCTTGTGTGCAGAGAAGTTCCTTGTTTTGAGCTTTTGGCTGGTCAGCCTTTTCCCCCTATGTTTCTTGTGGAAGAAAACAAACCCAAGTTTTGACCTATATTACATGAGTTAAAGTATGGTAAGTAATCTTTTTTTATATAGAATCATATTGTAGAAAAAAGGAAAGTAATGAAAATATAAATAACATATTGGTTTCCCATTATGTGATATATTATAGGGAAGTGTTTTACTCCATGATAAAACCCCAGCACAATGCCATTAGCAATGCTTTTTTGTAACTGGTACGTTTTCTGTTCTACGAATTTGTAGCTATACATTAAATGGATACAAATTTTAAATTCATTAAGTTGAATTGAACGTAAACTCATAGACAATTATAACTATCAACCAAAACTCAACTAGTGCCTGAATATAATGGTGGATTTGCTAGCATGTCTTCTGATCGCTGACTGCCAACACAGCCCTACACATAGTAACTCATCATTCAATGAAGTTAGTATTATTACTTCCATGTCAGTGATAAGAAAACAGAAACAGCACACACTGGGCAGCAGCAGGGATGGGATTCACACTCAGGTATTCTGAACTGGTCATTTTTACTTCCTGAAAAAAACACAGCATGGTGTGCCTTCTGAATCATCAAGACACAATTATAGTCGAGGTAATTCCATAATTAATGATATATTGTATCTTCTGAATTACAAGTGTGTTAAGTATTTTTTTTAATTTTTACTAAAATACATATTTATTAACTTGAAATCTCAATGTCTTTGTCATATTGAGTGAGAGTTGACATCATAACTCAGATATACTTTCAAAAAAAAAGGCCAGTAGATGCATTTCCACTGCAGGAAAGTCATTGCTATTATCTTAATCCAAGACTAATATTTCCATTGTGAATATGGATTAAAGACAAGGTCTTATATATCTCATGTGGCCCACTAACTATCATAGCACAAGACGACTTTGAATTTCTGATCCTCCCACTGGATTGACAGTACTGTGTTCAGCACTGAAGTTTAGAAAGTACTAGAATATCCAACTTAAGTCCTTTGGTTTGCTGGTTTAGCAAGGCACCCTCACAGCTATAGCAACAGCCAATCTTGTCTTATGATTGTCACAGTGTAGAAGAATATAATTGGGTTTTTTTCCTACTAATAGCAAGAACAAAAGCTCTAGGAATCAAAGGAGGTTTGTGTGTTTGTTTGCTCAATTGTTTGTTTGTTTGTTTTAAATGTGAGTTGCAGAGAGGAGGCTCTAGGTTAGAGGAGATCTCTGAGGTGGACCAGCTTTGGAGATAAGTGTTCCAAGGAACTCAGGCAATTCAGTGAAATTAATTAAGCAACAAACTATGACATCTGTTGTTTCCGTTGGCATGAATTTCCTCACTTCACATTGCACTCCTAACTTGGAGAGAAGAATTAATATTGATGTGTCAACTGCAATATATTGCTGCTTCCATGCATCTGGTAAATGTATTACTTATAAGCTGAATGGCTGTACTGGTCCTTTTCATGGTCAAGTTGACATAAACTAAAGTCACCTGAGAGGAGGGAGGAACTTCAGAAGAAGAATCGCTTTCATTAGATTGGGCTGAGTATGTCTGTGTGGCAGTTTCTCGAGTAATGATTAGCATGGGCCTAGTCCACAGGAGACCGTGCCAACCTGGGCAGGTGGTCCTAGGCTGTATAAGAAAAGCAGGCTAATCAATCCGTGGAGAGTGAGCCAACAGGCAATGTTCTTTCGTGGTCTCTGCTTCAATTCTTGCCTTGGCCTGCCTTATGGTGGACAATAAACAGTAGACTGGAAGCAATACTTTCTTCTCTGAATTGTTTTTGGTCATGGTATTAATAACAAAAACGGAAAACAAATGGTGATATTGGTTTGGAATTTCCAAATTTAATTGAAATATTGTTCATACAAACAAATATATTCCCCCATTATTATTTTTTGTTAAGAGATAGAATCTATTGGTATATAAAGTACGGCAATTCAGTTTCACTGTACACTGTAGAAATATGGTTTGAGACTGAATAGGAAAGTGAAATAGGGAAGGAAATGGAGAAGAATGGAAGAGAGGGTAGACAGGTAGCAACTCTGGCTCTAGTTTAACATGCAGGAGTGCTTCGCTCACAGGTGAGTCAGGCCCTTGCTGGATGAGATAAAAATTAGAAATGGTAAGCCTTTGATTTGATATTATGACCTATAAAAAGCAGTCTGATATATATATATATATATATATATATATATATATACTTTAATCAAATTTTCTATAGAAACTAATCCCATTCATGCAGCTTGTGTGTCTATGTATATATACATACTAATAATACTAATATAGTATCTGAGTTCATTATAGATAATTGTTTGCAAAGAATATTTTGTTTTCAAAAATAATTATTTTCAGTATATAGTCCCTCAGAGCGATAGGCTATCCACTTCCGTTTAAGGATGAATAATGCAGTCCTTACCCCTGTTTTGTTTTCTTCTGTGGTAGGATGCCCACTGCTCTGTTTCCTTTGAGATTTCAGTGATGAAAATTCAAATAGGGCTTAAGGTAGCTGAGGCTTTAGTTAAGGGGAGGGGCAGATGCTGCAGAATTATGGGAAAATCCTAATATGCATGATGACAAGCCCGTTCTTCCTGGGGTTGACATGTTAAAAGCACAAAATAAAGACAAACACTGCTTCAAATATGATGGGGGGGGGACAGCCATCACCTGAGCTTTTTTCATGAGATAGAATGTACCCATATTTTCAGACTTGGGACATTCACTATTAAAATATAGTAACATCAGAAGCAGAATTCTAATTCTCACTCTTTCTCTGGGAGAATTTTGCATAGCCGGGGAGTAAAGGCTAATTCTGCACCAGCTAATAGCTTAATTCTGCTCCTCATTCTTGCCCTTTATCACTTATAAATAGCCTAATATAAAAGATAATCTTGATTCTTTTCCAAAGCTTGGAATTAGCTATCAGTAGTTATATGGTGCTCATATAACACAAAAGCACTTACTTTCTCTTGTCCTTAGAAGCTATTTTGTTCTATCAAACAATGTTTTGGTACATTTAAATATATGACACATTGTCCCCTTTCCCAGAACTTGGTCAAAAACCATTAAAACGGAAACAAGGGCTTAGTGGAAGAGAACTCTTTATATATGTCTTGGAGAATGACAGCCTCCCGTTTGACTTCTGTGCCACCCCATGAGGTGGGGCAGTGGACATGCCCCCATAGTTCCCCAATGAGGCAAGAGAGCAGAGTTCACTAAACGACTTGTTCTGTCAGGACATGGTGGTGGTTCGGAATCTCTTGAGGCCTGGCTCATTGCTGGGCTCACTGAGGCATACAAGAACATCCTTTCTCTAAGCTGCTTTATGAGGTTCTCTTTTTGTTCCTGGGCACATCCTCTGTGACATTGGCTAGGGTTTTTATCCTGATTAAAGCGCCCCTGGACATCTGTTCTCTTTAACAGCCAGTGTGTCTCAACAAGGATCTTATTCTACAACTTTTCACATTCTTTTTTTTCTGCCAAATTTTGTAAAGAAACTACTGGGTCCTGAAATTAAATAGCTTTGTTTCTCCATGGCTAGAGCGCAGACTGTTAAAGTGATCTCTCTAAGAGATGCCTCTCAAATGACTAAAGTTTTCAGACAAGAATGGTTGTTGTGCTTCGGGTCTAAGTCAAAGCAACTCTCTTGCACAGCCTCTCTCCCCTTATGTCTGTCCTTACGTGGCCTGGAGTGAAGTAGGCCAATCTGTTGGCACACTGATGCCTGCTAAGTACTGCAAGCACCTGCATTTTTGAAGCACCCACCAATGTAACCCCAAGGTTAGATTAGAAATACCAGTACCTCAGAGCTCCCAGGGACTAAACCACCAGAGAGTACGCAGGGTGGGACTCAAGGCTCCAGCTGCATATGTAGCAGAGGATGGCCTAGTTGGTCATCAATGGGAGGATAGCCCTTGGTCCTGTGAAGGCTCAATGCTCCAGCATGAGGGAATGCCAGGGCCAGGAAGTGGGTGGGTTGGTGAGCAGAGGGAGGGGTGAAAGGATAGGGGGTTTTCGGAGGGGAAACCAGGAAAGGGGATAACATTTGAAATGTAAATTTAAAAAAAATCTAATAAAAAACATCCGAGAGAGAGAGAGAGAGAGAGAGAGAGAGAGAGAGAGAGAGAGAGAGAGAGAGAGAGAGAGAGAGAAATATCTGCTTGCAGGAGGGGGCACCTTCTCAGAGGAGAAAGAATGGAGGGTGTCAGTGAGAGAGGAACCAGGAATTGAGGCAGGAGGAGTGTAGGATGTAAATAAATTAAAAAGGAAGTGCCTACCTGTTTTCTCTTTCTGGTTTCCTAGCCTCCTGATGAGTCTGCCTCAGCTTTGCTATAATCTGCTGTTGCCTCTGCCTGGTATCTGGGAAGCACAGAGCTCTGTAGGTTTGTGGGCATGTTCCCTCCTTTGCCCAGGCCGCCCTGCAGAGCACGCTCACAAGCTTGTTGTTCTCAGAATGATCTTCCTTGCTCCCATGAATGACAATGTACAAATGATGTTGCTTAAGTTTCTCTTTTTCTCTACAAATGTTTCTTGATAAGTCATGACATTTTCCTAGAGTCATCTCCATCACAAGGACTGGAGGATAGCTTTGGGTCTAAATGGAGCACAGGAAGAAATTAAATCCTGCCTATGTGATATTTTTCCCCATAATTACTCCCTTATATTCCATCTCCATCCTGTGTTTACGTAGGAAGCCATGGAAGAGAAGGCCACTCTTGCATTTAGCAGATTAAACAAAGAGATGGTAAATAAATTCTTCTAATCAGCCAGAGATTGAGACTGGCACTGCATCTGAAAACTGAGACCTCACTCCGGTCAGTGCCTAGCATGGCTCATGTCATGCTCTTGCTCCTTGGCTATTGATTAATAAATGTCCAGGGAGCAGAGATCTCGGCAGTTAGCCGAGCCAGTTCATTTTCTGCCCCCAGCCATCAAGTTAGCCTTTCAGTAATGCTCTGAGTGTGACATTTCCCTGGTTACTCTTAGCTCCCACTTAAGATCCCTCTGATTGCCCTCAGTTCCAGCTAGAGTCTCCTTCTTCAGCCTGCCACTTTCCTACCACACAGGTGACATATATGTGTGATTTCTGTGCCTTGCATCTGAATTTCTTTCCTCATTGCTTTTCATTGTTCTGGTGTTAACTGATTCTTCCTCTGGAAATGCCCAGCCAAACTCATAATTACATGCTGCCTTTCTTTTGAAAATGTTACGGCACCAGGAAACGTTAATTGTTCATCAACCGGTGCCTATGCTAATGGCTGAATCCTTACTGCCTCTCAAAACCAAAATAATAAAGCTAAAAGTATTCATGTTGTTGGTGACATTTCCATCTGTGTCTGTATTCTCTGAAGAATTTTACTTTCCCCCTACTTATCTATCTCGCAAATTCTATCTCAGCCATTTATGTTGAAGGCATCTCAGAAAAAAATCATTAGCTAGCATGACTTTGATACTTGTTGCATTTTGGGTTATTTAAAACAGTTCTAAAGTTTTTGGTACTTGGTCCTTACTTTTGGATCAACTCTGAATCTGTCTGAGATGGATCCCTGGTTTAGGATATTCTTACACAATCCCTCTTTTGTGTTTTCCTTTATGGGGTCAAATATAAAAGTAACATTGAGAACTGCTTCAATGGTGGTATAATACGGATGGGTTCAAAGAAAATGTTCTTCGCTGAGCAGATATGCGCATTTCAGAAACACAAGCACAGTGGATGTGGTAGCAGGGGACATATGGGACTAACGAATCCCTTTGGATATTGAAAACATCTTCACTGAAGTCTCTGGAAGAAATCATTACGTTACTGTCCTTCTGTAAGTCTCAAATATTATGACTTTCAAAGTTACAACTCAATTTTCATGCAGGTGCTCGCACATGTGTGCACACGTGCGTGTACACACACACACACACACACACACACACACACACACACTCGATAAGTTTTTCAGCTGACTAGAAAAGTTTGTTTCTGATTCAAGGGCCATACAAGGTTTGTAAGAAATCAGCACTCATTTTTGGTTCCCTCTGCATTTGACACTCCAGGCGTTACCCAACATTTCTCTGCTAACCTCTTTTAGTGGTGGCTAATGTGACTGGGAATTATAAAATGTAAAGATTTTTAAAGGCTTCTAGTAATGACCAAAGCCCACTAAAAGCTGGAATAAATGATGAGTGTGTAAAGTGGATTTCTCTGGGCAGATGCTTTCTAAAACCCTAAGTTGGGGCTAGATATTTGGAGAGGCTAATGTGTCAGAGCGCTACTACTCAAAACCCCAACTAGAGCTTAAAGAAGAGAATTTAACTTAGGTGTTTTGAGAGGCTGAGTGGTGATTGAGTGGATTTAAGTGAGGGAAAAGCAATGGTTTTGCCGAAAGGCTTTTAATTTACATATTGAAAATGTGCTCTGTAGTTACATGTATCATTGACCCTTACTTTGTATCCTGAAAGTAGGTGATATTTGCTTTGCTCATATTTGTCTTTTTATGGCAAAGCACATGATTATCAGTAAAAATGTGAATGGGAGGGTGAGTAGAATTTCTCTCCTTGGTATGAGATTTTAGACAACTTAACAGAAGTGAAAAAAAGTGAATTCAGTCAGTTACTGATTTCAAACTTTTCCTATTATTGACACTCTGATAAGAGCCCATTTTATCAGACTGTAGCATAAAACCTTCCATTGCTATTAGAGAAGTTGACAGGAAGCTGAAGAGGAATTCATGTAAATAAGTTAGAGAAAGACAGTGATCCATCCTTGAGAGGCAAGGAGCAGGTTTAAGGCTTTGGGCATGCTGCTGCTCTGAAGGGTTCCATAACCAGGACGACTGGCTGGAGTTTAGCCTGTGTCTTTTTATTTGTTCACCTTTGAAGAAAGCGTGAACGTAAATCCATATGCAAACCAGGTGCTCTGTCATATAGTACTGGGATCTGATGAGCACATCCATTGGTGTGTTCTGTATACTATATTGACATCCGAATCCAAGGTTTTTCATAACACTCCTTCGGTTTCCTGAACCAACCTTGTGACTTGATCATCTGTGTGGTCACTTCCTTAGAAGAAATACTTTCTCCTCTTCATAGACTGGGTTGTAGCTATTTGGACAAATTGTTAATCAGGAATGGGATTTTTGATTCATGTCATTGCCATGCCTGCTTAGCCAACAGTTCCCCTGGGGAAAAGCGACATAGAAGTCTTTCCTAGCCAACCAGTATGCTTTCTTGAGAAGGTCAAGAACCAGACATTGGAAGAGCTGTATTATCAGCTTGCTACCTAAATCTGCAAATGTCTATAGATTAGAAATTCTTTTGGAAACTGAAAGCTCTAGCATGGACCAGATGGCCCAGTCCAAAGCTGAAGTGACACACAATTCCATTTAAGGGGACGTCATAAGTCAGTTGTGTGAAGCTTCAGTAAGTCTGAAGATTGAGGTGAGGAGTGCATAAAGATAGTGCATGTCACTGAAAAATTTGTGGCAATGGTACCATTAATGTCCAAGTCAATGACTAGATAGATAGTGGTGAGACAGAATTAGCATAATTTTATGGGATTCAGTTCTCCCTTTGTCATGATTTAGCACATCTTGAGCAATCCATTGTGTCTCAGAGATTTTGTTTCCTTTTGTGTACATTGGATTAGTAATATACCTGAAAACATTTGCCACAGCATATGTTTTTAATTGAACTTGTTCAATCTGATACTTAAAACAGTATCATCATGAAAATCTACTTTAGGAAGATAACATTAGTCCACAGTTAATATGTAGATGAGTTTCTGTCAGGAGACTCAAGGCCCTCTGAGAAACCAATATTGGTTCTGTCCTTAGGATTAGGATTAGGTGGTTCTCTTGCAAAAGTGTCAACCTTCAGAGTTTAGCCAACAATACTGACAACCATATACACATTTATAGTCTACATCAGACTGAACAATTTCCAAGTTTCAGGCTAATAGCATTCTGTGCCTTCAGCATGCCAGGATGACTCTCAGCTTAGACTTCGGTATTTTATGGCTTGTGACATTACACTACCCTCAGAGGCCTTTACTCTTACCATCACTAAAATATGAAGACCAGACAGGTAAAATTCTCTGATTTTTTTCCCCATCATTTATGTGATGTATTCATTAAACTGTAAATTTCATGAGCAAGCAGAGTATCGAGACTTTTCTTTCTTGTTGCTCTGTTTATTATCACAAGCAATTCCTGGTGCTTTCTAAGTAATCTTCAGCTTTTTATTTTTGAGAGGAAAGAAAAAGTGGGATTATAGAGAGGTGGAAATAAGGAGAAGGAACAAGGGTGCTTTATTTCCTATGCAACCTGTTAAATGATTTGGAGAATAAAGACTGAAAGGAAGTGCAAGCAATAAGGTTCATCTAGATGTTCTAAAGACTTGGAAGGAAAAGTCCTGGTTGAACAGAGTGCAAGCCCCAACTTTCTTCCCTGGCACAACAGAGTTTCCCTCTGTACTCTGAAATGCCTGAGCTAGTGTGTTGTTCTTGACTAATCCTAGATCTTGTTGTTGGTTACAGACATTTTCTGTGTGCTATAGAATATGCTGAGCTAGTGGTGTACATCCTAGACTATTGCTCCATAGAGGCTTTGGCTTCACTGTGGACATGTTTAACTCCTGTCCAGGATTCAGTTTTGAGGACAGGTTCCAGTAAAACCATTTTGTACCTACTCTTAGTATGACTAGAGATGCCAGAAATAATGCCTTAAATGGAGTGACATTCTTGTCACTGGGGTTTCTACTCAATTGCTCTACAATCAAAATACATCTTCCCAAATCAGAAAGCAGTATTGTAGATTCTTCTCACAGAAATCAACCTCTTTTGATTGTAGAAAAGGGGAATTTTCCTTATGGGGAAGTCCTACACTCCCATTCTTATTGATTGACTCATTTCTCACACTTGATTTTTTTTTCTCTGTAAAATGTTTAAAATTGACTATTTCCTCTGAATGCCTGTCAGCTGTAGAAATGGAAGGAAGGAACAAGGGAGGGATAGAGGAAGGGAAAGAAGAGATGGGAGCAAACAGATGAAGAAAGGTGGGGAAGAAGGGAGGGAGCCAGAGAGAGGAAAAGAGATGAGAAGGAACAAAGAGAGTAGGAGGAAAGAAATGAAGTAAATCAGAGAAAAAAAGGAAGGGAGGGAGGGAGGGAGGGAGGGAGAGAAGGAGGGAGAGAGGGAGAGAGGGAGGGAGGGAGGAACTTATCTATATGAAAGCCAAAGTACTGAGTTAAAATTACCAATACCAAAGCTACAGAAAGATTAACAAATGTATTTGTTTTGTCTGAATCTCTCCTTTAGGCTAAGGTTTTTAAATTACATTTTCTGGTTGATTAGCTGTCTTACTGCTGGATCAGGTACCAGTGGGCCAGGTTCCTTCAAACACTTGGGATCTGCGTATGTGCTCATTGACCAACAGCTCAATTTAATATACTGATATCCCTTATTAAAGGGGCCTGAAGCCAAAACCCTGAGCGGAGGCATATTGCATTTGTTTTTTGGTTATTCCCTCTTCACAGGAGACATTGGCTGTTGCTAGAATTTTACCAACATCGTATATGCCCGAGGGACCGAAAACTTTTCTATTCCTCAAAAATCTATATTCATTTCTTCCAGACTCTCATAATTTTACTGCATAATTAACAATGATGCTCAACACTGTCACCCTCTTGACGGAATCTAACTTGGAGCATCTGGTGTTATTTAGCCGAGAGCCGAGTTCTATTCTCCCAGTACAAAAGGGTTCTGATTAATTCATCAGACCTCAACCTGAATAATACATTAAAGATAAACTTCAATGCTTAGCTAAAAACAAAGAAGTTTTTTTTTTCCAGTGGGTTATAGAATATGGAGTTTCCCAGTAATAGAAGCGTAAAAAACAAGAAAGTTTTACCTTCGTCCATGAGTCAAGGATGTGCAATATGTAGAATATCCTTTTAAAACACATGATTTAGTTTTAAGTCACAGAGCCTTAGTTCATGCCTTGTGAACCTTATCCCCTGTTCCTCTCTGAGGAACCTCCTTGTTGAATTAATTGACTTTGAATCATCCGATTCTGTCCCTTGGTCACTTGCTCTATGAGCTGCAAATACTCCAGGAAACGACAAGTCAGAGAGAACTTGGCTTGTAAATTCGATGTGAATCACATGTGTTGCCCTCTCTGTCTTGCACATATTTCCAGAAGGTGTCCCTAACACTAGTTGGACATTTTTGGTATTTGTTCAGAGGTTTACAAAGAGGGAATGGTCCTGCATAGAGATCTGAGCAATAGCAGCTGGTCAGAACAAGGGCATAGGCCCAGGGACATTTGGCACTCTAATCTCAGGGGCCATCCTGAGAAAAGACATGACATGGGAAAGACATTGGAAATTTGCTGAAATAACAGAATGCACAGGTTGAGTGTGTGGAGGAGCAGGGTACATTTGAGCAATGAATGCACTTAGAGCTTGAGGCAGTGTCACAGGTTTTAAGTATCAAAGGGACAACTGTGAATGTAAAAACAAGATTGATTATTTTTATTTAAAAACTGTGTTTTTATGTGCAGTGTGTTGTGCGTTTATGTGGGCTCATGTGCCCACACACGCATGCTCTCCACATTTGGGTGATGCGCATGTGAGGGTGTAAAGGTGCTTGCACTCATGAGGGCACATGCAGAGAGCTGAGAAGGAATTCAACCGTCCTTCTCTGTTGCTCTCCATTTTATTCTTGAGAAGCAAGGTTTCTCACTCAAACAGAAACTCATTGTCTTGGCTGGCTGGCAAGCAAGTCCCCGGAACCTTTCTGTCTCTACCCTTAGTGTATGATTACAGGTGCTCACAGCTATGTTCTTCATTTCCATGGGTGGGAGGGGATTGAACTCCGATCTTCAGGCTCATGCAGCATTGCCCACACTCAGTGAGCCATCTCCCCAGCCCCAAGAACAATTTGTATAAAACTGTTCGAAGCATGATTTTCTAACTAATGAAAGGATACATTGTCATTTCATATATGAAATGATTGCAGTTTCAGGCAGGAAGGTACATTAAAAGGTAAATTAAGGCCACATCCTAACCTATAAAGCATGTGTGGGCAGTCTTCCATTGAAAGAATTATTCTACATGCTCTCCAGAATTCAAGCTTTTTGACATAACCTATAGAAGTTTTGTTGTGCTTTTAATAACCACTTCTTACAACTTCTGGAGTCTCCCTAAAACAGAGCCAGATGGCCTTGTCTCTGAAACTTTATAAAAATCCAAATGTGGATTACCCATCATAACTGAGAGAAAATTTGAGAGGTATATCTTCTTTCCTTTATGATCTTTCTTGCACTTTTGCCAAATAGTAGCCCCAGTGTTGAGGATCCTCCAGGGAAATTGGCACTACTTAATGACTGCATTCCTGCAAGGTTCATAGATCCCAGCAGTTAATACAGAAACGTAGAAACCCAAATGACCTCTTCCTTGGATGCAAAGCTCTCTCTCTCTTCTACTCCTTTGCTTCCGATTGCTATGATCTATGTGTCCTGCTTTCCCACACTCTGACATCCATAAAACAGAGAGCAATGCCCCCTGTAAGTTATTTCATCCACTGGATTTTTCCATTGTTCATCTCTGGACTCCAGGCAGTTCTATAGACCATTATATCTTTGGGCCTGAAGTCATCCTTCACCATGGAAGTACAATGAAAATTTATTTGTGAATGTATTGCCACCGAAACAAAATCATGTGATTTACTTAAACTTTTTCTTTCAAAACCAATGTTTTTCTTCTGGTTTTGGAATAAATCAAAAGATTGGTAAGGCTTCTCAGACCCCTGACCCTCAGGAACTGAGAATAATGTGTCTGATGAGTTTTATTGGCTTTTTCCCCTCCCTATGGTGAACTGAGAATGAGCTGTATTGAAAGCTAGAATGCATGACTATATCCAAAGTTGGTCATGCCTTGTAAGTTTCTACAGAGACTGATTTCAGGTCAGATATTATAGACTTTGAAAAGACCTCCCAGTTATATGGCAAGAATATTGCGAAAGGTCAGGACCGTTTAGTTGACCTTTTTATTCTGCTTAGTAGTGACAGCTGTAATTTCCTACTTGAAGCAAAATTTGGGAGCGGGGATGGTAAAGACTTCACAGTCCCCCTAAGAGAACTTCGGCTTTCAATTGAGTTCAGTTTCTCAAGGCCTCATCAGGTGTTTTGAATCAGAATCTCAGTGTTTGAGACATGCAAATATCATACATATTTATACTTGTAGCTATTGTTCTAAAACAGAAATTAGGTTGGTTTGCTTCTTCCAGGAGTTGTAATTGTGGGACAAAGTGAAGTACTTTCTCCTGGTATCCCCTGTCCATGTTATGGTCAGGTCTTTTAAAAAGCCCAACATCCATTACTCATCCACACTTCAGGAGCCGAAATTCTTTAAACGTTCTTATGTCTCTCACAGCCAAGAGCACCTTCTCTCAAATTTGTATGCATTCCTAGAGTCCCATATTGTTTTCTTGTCTGTGTCAACCCCTCCTTACAGAGATGGTCCATCTTTTGTCAAGGTCTGTCTGTGTATGTGTTGTCCCACCTGAGGGGCATGACTGTAGTTGTGTTTAGTTTCTGTGTTTTCTTTAAAAATAAGAATGACCAGAGCCCATTTCATATTATCGATTTATTTGTTTGAATATTGTCATGGTCCTTTCTTGAAAGCAGAACAAATTCCATATGTATATCTATATCATATTGATCTATATCATATATTGATCTATGTCATATATGTCTGTCTACCTAACTTAGGAGTGTACTGAGTGCAAAATATTTATCTGCATGTCCCATTTTAGTGCTAATGTTGAAGTGAGCGACTACTAGTCATGCCTTCTCTTCTCCATTGATTTCCTTCTATTTCTTGTTTTTCCTGTAACAACTGATGACTGAGCCAGTGTTGGCTTGAAGTTGAGACACTGGAAAGAGACGATGGAAATATCCAAGCTGTGAAATCCCAACAGTCAAATGCAGCCGCCATTACTAAAAACCCAAAGATCAAGAGGATAAAGCTTTTGGAGAAACAGTTTGGTTCGTTTCAATGAACATTTATTGGTGGCCCATAGACATGTCCTTGTCTTTCTTCATTAGAACTTTTAATCCATGGGGGAATCTTTATGAGAACTTTCAGTGTGCTTGGGGGGGGGGCATACACTGAGTATCAAATATCATCATTGAGCCAGCATAGCAAAGCATAGCAAGGATCAGAGGCTCTTTTCCAATGGAAGTTGTGGACTGAAGGTCCTGGGACAGAACACAGAGTGGGTGCATGGTTATAACCAGAAAGACTGCGAGGTAAGGATAAAATAAATACTTCATATGTTTCTGGGCCATGAAAGGACAGGTGAACCTCAGCGTGGAAAGACTTGTAGAGTAATTGAAACAATTAGAACGAGCACATTGCTTTGTGTTCTGCAGAGTTGTGCTCGCCGCAAGGACTTATTTCTTCTCCCCTAAGTCTCTGAAATAGCATTATTCCCTCTTCCAAGACAAAACGAATCACTTAATGGCAAAACCAACATAAAAATCTTCCAATAGAAAGTCAGCGTGGTGTTTGGGAAATGGTAACAGCGGAGTCCTGTTAAAATACTCATTCCTAAGGCCTCCAACCTGAGGGCATGGTGATTCCTTTTCCTTCCTTTGATCATTTCTGTCTCTCTGCCCAGCCTTGATTTTAATGACTGAGTGCTAGAAATCTTTTGCTGTCAAATTGGCTTGTCTCAAAGGATTCTTCCTTTTTTCCTCCTCTCCTCCCCACATGGATTTCTTCGCTTGATTTAATTCTACATTTGAAGGGCGACAAAAGATGGAGAGGACCAAGTTAGAAAGCTGCATTTTTTGAGATCAGTTCAAAAAAAAAAAAAAAAAAAAAAAACCTCCAGTTCAAATATTTATAAAGTAAGATTTGTGTTGGGATAACCACAGAATCTGTTCCATTGAAGGCTTTGTCCACTCTGGTTATACCAGTATTTAATAGTCTGTCATCATTGCCCCATGGGGAAATTAGACATCTGAGATTATGGGGATTTTGTGTACAGAGCTTGAAATTGGCAACTCTGCCTTCCTTTGCTGTGGGAAGACATCACTGTACCTCAGAACCCACAGGAGTGGAACATGGATAGCCTCAAAAACCTCAGGAACAGCAGACCTAAATTAGCTTAAGAGAGGAAACTTCCTGAGGCTGGAGAGATGGTTCATTCAGTCAAGTGTTTGCAGTGAAAACCTGAGTTCAGTCCTAGAGGACACAGAATCAAAAGGAGCCTTGCACATTGGGATTTTGTTACAATCCTGGCTACAAAGGCAGGAAGGAGCGTTTAGGTCCCTGGGGTTTGCATCACTGGCCAGCTAGCTGAGGGGAATGAGTGAGCCCCAGATATACAGGGAAGAGGATACATGGGAACATTCACATACCAAGTGACCGAGGAAAACACCTGAGGTTCATTTCTGGTCCTCACATGGGTGCATACACACTGATACTCACACAGACAGAGACAGACAGACAGACAGACAGACACAAACACACACACACACACACACACACACGCACACGCACGCACACGCACACGCACACGCACACGCACACGCACACACGATGGGGAATGAAGGGGGAGGAAGATGAGGAGAGAAACAGGACCAGGAAGAGGAAGCCAGAGCGGAAGCTTACCAACCTGATTCCTGATATTAGATGTTTCTCAGTGTTCTTTCTACTTTTGGGGTTCTTGTTTAAGAATTTATCCAAGGCTTTGTCTTGTTCAGGTAGAGCAACTTATTACTACTTTTCATTATTGTTCCGTGAAGGTGCAGATGTTTTTTTTTCCCAGAACCAGGCTAGAAATGATTTCGCCACATCACCGACAGTGTAAAAGTTATGACTAGAGGTCTTAAACCGTAACAGGAGGTCCGTAACTGCCTGGTGTGTCTGCACCTTTATCTTTCTGAGCTCATTCTAAGCATAATTAGCGTGGATGTGTTAAGAGTTCACTGTAGTTTTGGCTTGATGATATAGGGAGTTATGGAGTCTGTTTTTATTCTTTGTCTGGGCTGGTGTGTTTTAAGGTTATGCATCAGTATTATGGACTTGGATT
This sequence comes from Mus pahari, assembly GCF_900095145.1. Lineage (NCBI taxonomy): Eukaryota > Metazoa > Chordata > Mammalia > Rodentia > Muridae > Mus > Mus pahari. Next base: position 161,791,132 of record NC_034590.1, on the reverse strand, counting down.
TGAAACTAGAGCAAAGAATTTGAATTTAGAAAGCTTTATATTTGTCCAAATGCCTTAAGAGCTGTTCTTTTCTTTTTTAGCAAAGTCTAGAAGATAGGCAGGGAAGATAAGGAGACTGAGATACTGAGAGGGGGAGTGATTTGTCTAGAAACACCCCCACATATACTCTGGAAGCTCTTAGCTCTCAGGCTCCCCAAGGCAGTTTGGTGGGATCTCATCCCCCTTCCTTCTCTTTGTGCAGCTAGATTTACATACCTGGCTTCTGCTAAAATCCTTTTAGAAGATAGACCATAAAGTCTTTAAAAACTATGTGCATAGTAAAAGGAGAAGTGAACTGAGTTAAGTGTATCTCTTTTGCAAGGGAAAATTCCAAGTCAAGTCAAATTGCCACCTTAGCAGCCGGGAATCACTGCTTTGCAACTAAACTTTCAAAGAGAGGGCTGGGTGCAGCTCTGGGGGATCACTTATGTGCCATGTAGAAAGTCCTAATTTTCATTCCCAGAAACACAAAAGGATGCATAAGAGGACAAAAGGGGAGGGAGGAGAAGGAAGAGGAGGGAATGAGGAAAGAAGGAATATCCCCATAGCACACATAAAGAACTATCTTAGATTCCTTTTGGTGTGGATTTTGAGTCATCAGAAATGCTCTCTGTCAGCATCCTCTTTATGTCTGGGTTTGTGTTTCATTTGGGGCTGGATGCCTCAGATAGATGACAGAGCTACCTAAAAGTGATGAAACATTTGATTCAAATGACATGAGGAGACCCTCTTTCCTGTGACATTAACCCCAAGTCTCCACCTACATTAAATAAGGCTGCATGTCACCTCATAGGTTAAAATCTTTCTGTGGGAATATACTCAGTTAACTACATTGTATTTTAATTTTTAAAAAGTTTTGTCTTTTTGCTAAGTGTAAGTCATTTCATTCTACACATTTGTTCTGAGTTTGTACTTAACAATGACCAAATATGAATGTGTATGCATTTTTCAACTATCAATAGGTCTGACATTAAATAAACATAATAAGGATTATTTGAGAATTTTATCAATAACATATTTTAAGTTGATTTGTCAATGTTTTATACCAAGCAACACATTGTATTGAAACAATTTTACATACTTCTGGATTTTTATGAGTACTATGTCTCCAGCTTAGGTTGATAGAAAATAGATCTTCTCTATTAACCACTCTAGGCATTTCTGACTTTTGTGAATACCACTTGACCTCCAAAGAGACTTACTAGTGTCCTTTGTTCTTTCCAATGCCACACTGCTTCTTTTAACAAATCCTTATTAGGCTCGCCCTTAGTAAGGAATCTGCTACTTGCTCCATACCAGATCCCACTTAATCCTGTACAACTCGAATGTTTTTATCCTATAATGCTTCTTCTACTGGTTTTGTTGGCCTTTTACAGCAGAACTCTCTGTGACCTTAAGAATGTTAGTTACTGGTCTCTATTTCTAAGGAATTTGTCTTGTCTTTACTAAAGAAGGTTATCCCATACTAAGGTGAAAAGACATTTTTTTTTTTCTTTTAGAGCACCTCAGTTGCTCAAGGAGGAAATTTGCCCTTAAATCTTAGACTAAATGTGACAAGGGGACTATTTGAAAATGTTCTGTCCCTGTCTTGTTGCTGTCTGTCTTGGATTCTATACAGTATATGTGCAGTTATTATTTGAGAAAATTAACTATACAATAAAGCCTAATGTCCACAAAAGAAAATTCTTTCTGAGCTTTTTACTGGGTGTAACTTCCCAGAGCAATCCTAGAGCAATATAACATGGCAAGAAGAAAAGCAAAAAAATCTGTCCATTGATTAAAAGTACCACACACATTTTATGGGGGTGGGCATGTCTCTCAGTGGAGTCATTAATTCTTGTGTCAAAATGATCCTCATGATATCGTTACTTGGGAACTCTATACAGTCATTTTCATTGCTACCATGTCACAGCCTTCCCAGGTTCAGCTGCTAGTAAGTCACCTGATTTTATTTAGTCCTGTGAAAAATTATGTTTATTTAGCCTTCAATTCTCGTGGTCAGATATTTAGTTCTATTTAACTTAGTTTACACTAAGTTAATCAGTAGAAATTGAAGTGGAAAGGAGCAGGTTCCTTCCTGATAAAGCTGAAGGACAACCAGAAAGATTGTTCCCAACCCTTCCAGACACAACCAAGCTCAGTCAGTTGGAGAGAGAGGACAAGAGCAAACCAGTTAAGTCACTTTGAGCCGTAGTAAAAACTATGAAAATATTCTTAGATCCAGTGATCTAAGAATCATTGTGAAATTTCTATAGAACAGACAGGAAGGTATCATTATATTGGACCAGAATTCCCAGTCAGCTTGAGATGCGTACAGAAGTTTGCCATTTACAAACAGTTCCCTCTTTCCACATCACCTCCACACTGCTTCCCTTAATTGTTCTTGGTAGTTTATCTGTACTTTGCTTTTATAAAGACCCCTTCAGAGTTTTGCATAAATTCTAACTTGGCATCTTTTCTAAATAGTTAAGTCTGTCATACTTTCACTTTGGTGTCTTTTTGGAGAGAGAGAGAGAGAGAGAGAGAGAGAGAGAGAGAGAGAGAGAGAGAGAGAGAGAGAACGAACACAGAGGGTGGAGTGGTGAATAAGCACAAATTATTGTTGACCTGTCATCAGAGATTAGAAGACAGGACATCACATTAATTAGTTTCTTCATTCAGTGGAAAGCTGAGTCCTCCTGTGTGGGCTTCAGGTTTAGTTAGAGCCTGGCTGTCAGCAGCTATCATGCAAGGGTTTGCCCATGCCTAACAAGTGCTACATCAACCCATCAACCGGCACTGTTACACTTGAAATGTGTGCACTGCATAGAACTATGCTGTGGGGGCTTTCTTCCATTTCATATGCACCATCCTGTAGCAGGGAGACTCCTTTATCATTTACCCTTCCTACCCATGAAAAACAAAGTGAAGTCATGTGCCTTAGATTATTGAGTTGCTGATGAGACCATTCATTCCCCAGAAACACTTTCAATAATGCCAGGGAACACATAGGTTACAGAACGAGGCCTTTCCCAGTGCCTACCCCAGCCTCTTCTCCATCTCCCTTTCCCTCTCCTCTCTCCCCTCTCCTCTCTCCTCTCTCCTCTCTCCTCTCTCCTCTCTCCCTCTTCCCCCCTTTTCTGAGTTATATTTTCTCTAGGAGAAACAATCATACATGTTCAGGTTCAATTCTCTGTGATGATTTCTCTTTTCTTCTCTAGCTTTGCTTGGGAATAGTCGAAGAATTCTGAAAGTTAAGAAGGTCTTCAAATGGAAACAAATACACAAAATTCTTTCAAGTTTGGTTTGGGACACATTAAACCCATTTCTTTTAACTTCCCTAACTAAAGCAATTAGGAATAATTTTCCTTTGTGGATATTTACCTCAAAGGAATTTTATAAGAATTGACTGAATCATTTGCAGAAGAGATACAATGTTTAATATTTTCAACTTTGTAGTTTTTTTTCTCCCAGGATTTTGCCTGCAACTGATTTCATCTGAGAAAGACACTGGGTTTCCCTACTCCCATAGCTCATTTATAAAACATGCCAATATTTATTCAAGCCTTGGTAAGCCTGGGAGTCAGATTGCAATGCAAACAGATTACAGTTGTTTAAGACTCCCAGTCCCACCATCCAGGCTGTATGTTTCCCTGAAGTGAACAGTAGTCCTATTCTTTCTCTTTAGGAACCTATATACTAATGGGACATCATTTGCTACATAATTGCTTATATAACTCACAACACATGGGACTGTGGAGTGTGCAGTGAGCCTGTCGAAAGGCTAGCTTAGTATCTTTGGTTTCCAATTTTAAACCTAAGTGACCAGATAGAGAACAGCAAGAATCAGCCTTCTTTATAAATAGAACCTGAGTGATTAAGAGCAGATGTGCTAGAACTTGAAATGTTCTTTACCAGTAATTTCCTTGACCAAAATGAGACATGAGTCTGTGCCCAGATCTTTTACCTAGCAATATTCAGGACATGGAGACAGGAGAAGATAATTACCTAAGCAGTTCCTTGTCACTTTGAATTGGATGCTGCAGCTGCTTCTGCCAGCAGTATTTCCTTTTAAAAGTTATTTATTTTATTTTTTAGAGATGAATTACACCACATCCCCTTCCCCTTCTTTCGTACAAGTCTTCCCTTTTAACTCTCCTTAGTCTTGTTTAGATTCATGTTTCTTTATTCACTGTGTGTGTGTGTGTGTGTGTGTGTGTGTGTGTGTGTGTTTGTGTGTGTGAATTCTGAAATGCTTAAGTCTGACCTACTCAGCCTGTCTAATCTTACTTGTAGATGTGTTCAGGGCTGACCATTTGGTAGTGGGTAATCAACTGGTGTGCTCTTGTGTGTGGAAGATGATTTCTCCCACTCAGCATCCTTAGTGGCCTGGAGTTGGTTGTGCAGGGTTGAGGCCTCAGAGCCCCCCCATCCCCCGCCCCGACTTGCAGACCACCTCAGCTTGTCTTTTGTTGGCCTTGTTCTGCTCCTGGTCTGGAAGTCTTGTTGTGAGACTTTAAGGGTGTGACTTCTGAAATTCCTGGAGACGGAATCTGACAACAAACCCCCTGGTCCTTAGGCTCTTTCAATCTTTCTAGCCACCTCTTCTGAAAGGTTCCCTGAGCCTTGAGTGTGGGGATTGTTTTGTAGGTGTATTCACTCAGACTGGGCTCCACAGTTGGGTATTTTAATTGTTTGTTGTTTTCTGTAATGGTCTCTGTCTGTTGCAAAGAGAGGTTTCCTTGATGAGGAGTGAAGACTATACCTATTGGTTATACCCACCAATACACAAAAGTGTATACAATACTATTAGAGTGTCTTAGGTTAGTAAATTAGTGTTTCTTCAAAAACCATGACTTCACTCATAGTCATTCAAATTTCCATGCCGAGTATGGTCTTCCTCTTTTAAATTCAACTGGAGAGCTCTTGGTTACCACTAAGGGTGTGCATGCCACTACTGTATCCTTTGGGTTATCATGGCCTGATGGTCATTGTTATGGTTCATAGGTGTCATACTTGGGGAGGCCTATTGCTTTCTTCCCTCCTTAAGAAGCTTCTGTGGAATCTTTGGGTGCTCTGAAAGTTTGTACTCAGAAAGAAGATTCTCAGGTCAGTTCTAGCTTAGGGGCCTCTGCAAATCTTGCAGATATTGAAGTATCCTTTGAGAACAAATCATGCAAATGAAGTTTAAAAAAAATTACTCTCTGGTACAGATGGCAAAAACCTCAAGAAGGTCACTCTCTAATTTTTGGAGGCACAATATTTGCATTCAACTGTTCTCTTATCACTTCACACACACACATACACACACACACATACACACACACACCACAAACACACACACAGTCCTATGTGTTTGTGTGTGTGTTTGTATGTGTGTGTGTTTATGAGTCTGTACAAAAGGAATATTTCCATTCACGTAAAGTTCCCATTTTACTTCAAAATTAAACCTCTATTAACAACACCTTCCCAGTAGAGCTTCCAGCTTGTCAATATTCTTAAAATGCTATTTTTTTTAACCTATTTGTCTGTTGCAAAACACATTAGAGGTTTAATGATCCTCAAATGTGAAATAGCGTTCTAAGAGAGATGAGTCTTACCATTGACAAGGAACACAAGGTAGAGGAATGAGAGCCAAAGTTGCAAGTAGTAACTCCCACAGTCAGTTCATGAACCCTTGCTTTACATGTGTGGAGACGCTTTCTTGACCCTGTAACTCCAAACGATCTAACACTGCAAGTGGTGTTCCTGTTTAATTTTAATCTGTTAAAATGACTCATGCTGGCTTAGCCTTCATTCTTCTGCCAAATTCTAGTCGTGCTGCCATGGTGGTGGCCATATGTCTAGATGTTTATATGACCTACTGAGTCTTTTTGACAGTACTTTCTTTTCATTTGGAGGACTTAACACATTTATTCATCTTCTGAGTAACTCCATCTTGTTCTGGGGGAAGGCTTAATATTCAAACTTCATCAAAATATAGCTACCTAAGATGCTTTTGAATAGAGAGTGGAATTCAGTCTATACATCTGATAGATGCTACAATGTAGAGACAGTTTGCATTCTTGTCTTCTGTCCAATCACTACAGAGGAGCTCAGATAGGAAAGGTTGTAGCATTTGAACTCTATCTCCTAGCCATTTAACTTGATCATAATTGCACTGATTCTGTCACAATGGTGATTAAATTTTCAGATTTACATTAGAATATAAAATGTGTAAACAGGTCAAATCATCCTTTTATTTGAGTTTAAGTAAAATATGTCTACAAGAGGAATCCTGAAAGGAATTTTTGGAGAAAGCAAGCTGGGGGGTCAGTGTGACTCAGTGCTTATTCACTTCAGGGTTTGGCTGAAGGCCCCAAGTTCTCTTGTTTCTTGGAATTACAGACAGTGCTTGATCAAACATTGTTCCACTTCAGTTTTCACCCTTATGGTGGGGACCATGGCATGTATACCATGGAAACCACGCTCTGATTTTGGAAATCTAAAGATGTGTTTTTACTAGATGTAAATAGGTGGGGTTCCTTCAGATGAGTGCAGGTGCCTATGGAGGCCAAAGGTGTAAGGTTCCCTGAAACTAGTGTTACATGTGGTTTTGAGTCAGCCTTCATGGGGAGCAAGGAACTGGACCTGGGTCCTCTACAAGTGCAGTGTACATTCCTTGATAGTTGAGTCATCTTTCCAACTTCCTGTATATAGAATTTTTATCATTTCCAAGCTAGTAAGTAGTCCAACGCTTTTCTGCAATGCTGGAAGGAAGCTGTTCAGCCAGGTGTTCGTGAGGATCTCCAGCCAGTGTTCTATCCTCTAGAGCTTAGAGGTACATTGTAAGCATTTTAAACCAAGGATATTTTCAACTTCCCATAGATTTACAATGGCATAATCTCACATTAAATTGGAAAATCTCTCTAGTGGTAGATATTCACTGAGTATGACAGAAGGAGAGATGTCAAGCTCACTAAGGAGCTTCACTCTTCACTCCTTTCCTCTAACAGCCCAGTTTCCCCACTCTCAACTCTTCTTTTATATGGCACATTACCAACAGTATTGACTCATCTGCCCTGAGCTCCCATCTCCATCTTTACTATTTCTATTTATGAGATCCTCTTTAAATTCCCAGTCAAATTAGGACTTAGCCAGGGTGCTTCCAGATGTGATAAATAAGAGAATTTCCTGCCAAACAGATCTGTCCATCTTTGTGTCCTCCAAGGTATCTTACGGAAACCTCTTTTCAAATGTGTTTATTATGCTAATTAGCCATGTCTTCACCCTACTAATGATGAACCAGAGGATTAACAGTTTATTATTGTAGTTTATACCTCTAAAAACATCAGGGGTGATTTATATGTCTCACGCAATTGCTTCCCTAATGTCATTGTTAGAAGCCTGACTAGCTCAGGTTTCTTCTTTGCATGATTGGAATGATCTCCTCAATTCAGTAACCTACTTTTGAACTATAGACAATACAGCTCTGAAAATATTGGAATGGGGGATAAGATTTCAAGGTAGGAGTAAGGGCTTTGTAAGCCTAAAGAGGCAAAAATGAGGTAACTGGATAAGTTCTAATAGCTTCAGGTTTATTCTCTATTAGCTATAGTTTTGTCTTTACAATGAGTGAGTCTTCCATTAGTAGAGTTGTTATATGGTTCTTTCTCAATGTAGCCAGAGTAATGGTTTACCATCATTCCTAGAACACAGAAATGAGTGTCTTAAACAAATCAGTGATTTTGTTCAAGGTCTTCATCACCTTTTTCCTACAGAGACCAGAACTTTACAAATCTCTCACTATAACCCTGACAAGAACCATAAAATGACCTTTGAACCTTAATAATACTTAATGGGAAATAAGAGCAGGGGAGGTATGATATACTATAGCAGTTCTGGGAAGCATTTTTTCATTAAAAAGTCGGATTGTAAGTTTGTTCTGCACACAGACTTTTGGAGAGAATTTTTGTCATGGTTGGGGCAAGATTTGTCCTATTAGCCATCTCTTTATTTCTAGAGCAATGAGGAGTGATTGGTAGAGACTGCACAGTCTGAGGTGTGCTAAATGGCTGAGTGGTGACGTTGGCATGGGATGGGTGGAGTAGCTACAGGATGTCATTTTAACAACAACAGTCATCTTGTTTTCTCTATCAATACACACTGTAAAACATGCCTAGCTTGCCACCAGCTCTCTTTTCTGGTTACATATCAACATAACAGTGGGTCAACCAGGAAAGTACCTAGTGAGCTCTTTTGAAGGGAGTACCTCTCAGCTCCTAAACTATTATTGGTTGAGGTCAGTCTGATTTCTCAGTGCTAGAAACTTGAATTAGAACGGTGGGCATATCTTTATATAGAGGAAATTCTAGGGAGGACATTAAATGCAGTTACAAAAAGAAAAACCAAAGAGAAGCATAGATGAGCACCTCTCTTGGGACTTAGTGGCATTTTTGTCCCGATTTCAGTAGACCAGACACTTACTTTATGCATGCTCCTTTTAGTCAAACAACAGTGTACTTTTATGCTTTCCTTTCTTATTTATACTACTCTCAGCTTTTTATTAAGACAACCGTAAGAGTCCTTAGCAGCAGATGTACTTTAGCATGTGTCTGATGTTATTTTATGCATCTGGAGTACAGTTTAGAACAAACACACAGAAAGTGCAGTTTAAATGGAAAATTTCAGATTCTCTTGTTCATAAACAAGCCAAGAAGGCCTCATGTATTTTTGCTGAAAGTTTGCAAACATGACCACTGATTACTGCGGGTTCTTTCTTCTCAAAGGAGCCACTAGATCACACAGAGTTTCAAAATGGGTAGAATGACATGTGGGGCTGAAGTATACGTTAAAATTCATTCAGATTTCTCATTGGGAAAAGCAGGTACATTGGATTCTGATAGAGAGAAGCTGGGAAAGGGAGTGTTGGGAGTAGAGGATTGACTAGGTTTTGAATTGAAGAAAAAAGTAAGGCTTGAAACAGCCAAAGGAAGTTCAATAGGATGATAGATACATAGTCAAAAGTAGTGACCGAAGAACCTGGATGTACAGCTGGAAGTCTGCTGTCACTCGCGTTCTGATGTCACCTATGAAATGCTTTTTGTTTTACCTACAAATATCACAGAAATGATTAAAAGAACACAGCCACCTCAATGAGAATAGAAATAAAATCATTCCAGGAAATTTGCTAAATGATCATACCCTGCGTCTCCAAGTGCTGGGTGTTGAGTCCTAAAATGACCATGGGGCATGATCAATTGCTTTCAGATTGCTAATTTGATGGATATTATAGAATGCGTTTAAAAAAATAATGCCTTAGAAATGAAAAGAAATTGTACTGGGAGAAGAATCACTGAAGCATTGCTTTTTGGTGAAACCAGAAGAAGCAGCAGGAATATGGACACAGGATCACTCTCATAATCTTTATTATTACAAGGGTAAGGGGACAGAAAGACCACTTAATATGCACAAAGGGATGTGCATGATTATGTGGGGGGTGTGTGTGTGTGTGTGTGTGTGTGTGTGTGTGTGTGTGTGTTCGCTCTCAGTTGTGTCCACTTCCGTATCCTCCAAGCATACCTACAGAAACTTCACAGTTCTGCTGCTCTCTTCTGCCTCAGAGACAGCCCTGACACTGTTTCTTCAGCCTAGGCTGTGACTCGGGTTTCCAACATCAGTAAGTCTCTAATATAAGAAAAGAGATAAGGGAAACTATTGTCCTAGAACTTATGTAGATGGGAGATGGAAGCAGAATGGCTTTCAGGTGTGTGTGTTTATATCGGTATGAATGCATGATATTAATTACTGTCCATTTTTCACTCTTAATTAGAACGTCATGAATAACCTGACTATTTTACCTCCTCCAGTCTCCAGGGAATTTAATTCTGGTCTGCATGGAGGATGGTTTCAACACATGAATATTGGCAAGTTGAATAACTCACTGAAAACACAGATTGTTTATTTCAAAAGATCCTCTTCATTCTATTTTGGAATATTGCTAGGATCTTTGGTGGTATTTACTGTATATATACTACATAATGTTTTCAGAGAATTTGAACAAGAAAACTATGAAGCAGGTGAGACTTCTGCTGCTAGCCCCTTGAATATACAGGATGTGTGGTATGGAAGCTGCAGACATCACTGGAGGGAGGTGCAGGGAGTTCTTCTGATTAACACGCTCCCCACTATCCAAGCTTATTGGTCTGGCTTGAAATAGAAAATACTTACAGTAATGAAAGTAGCCCTATGGGTCTCCTTAATATCACAGAAAGTTATCAATTTGCTAGTAATGACTCAGTCTCCTCTTATAACAACAAACAGAAAGTCAAGCTTGCCTTAGGGAATCTGATTTAATGGTGTATAACCATTGATTTAAACCACAGAAGAGATTATACGCATTTTGCAGCACAAGAACAGCCCATGAGTTTAGTAGATATTAATCATCTCATTGGGGCAAAGTTAAGAAAATCATTGCACTTCATTTAGCTTAGTAGCTTCAACTGAGTTGACTTCTTGACTTGGTATTCAAAAACTAGAATATTCTTTTGCTAGACTCACACCATTGATCTGGAAAGACTTCAAAGATTGTTTTGTCCAACTGATTCGTTTCAATCATAAACAAAAAGACACAGAGGAAGGCTAAGTGACTTGCAAAAGGCTGGAAGCTTTCTTGATTCAAAAGTGTTTAGGCATGAACTTAGTGAAAAAGAGATGCAGGGAGCAAATTTATTAGTTGCTTTTCATATTGCTGAGATCAATTACCTGACAAGAGGCAATGTAAAGGAGTAAGGGTTCATTATGGCTTACAGTTAGAAGGGACAAAATCAGTCATTGTGAGGAAGGCATGCTGTCAGGAAGCAGGAAGCTGCTGATCACATCATATATACAGTCAGGAAATAGCCAGTGAATGGGAAATGTAGTCCCCCCCCCCCCTTCATTGACCCACTTCTTTCAACAAAGCTCTACTTCTGGAAGTTTTCATAGCCTTCTAAACCAGTTCCACCAACTGGCCCCAAGTGTTCAGACACATGAGCCTAAGGGGACATTTTACATTCAAACCACAAGTCAGAAATGTCTTCCTGAGCATTCAGGCAGTATAGCCAATGAGTTGCATGAAAGAAACCTTGCTATTCTGTAAAGAAAAATGCGGTCTTCACATTTGGGTCTTCTAAGCCACAGACCATATTTTCAGACCTTTAAACTTATCATGTATAGTATATGACAGTGATTCCTGCTTCTATGATCTAGACTACTGCTGTGACTGTATAGACCAGTGGTTCCCAACCTTCTTGATGCTGTGACCATTTATACAGTTCCTCTTATAGTGGGGAGCACCAGCACAAAATCATTCTTGTTGCTATTTCATAAATGTACTTTTGCTACCATTATGAGTCATAATGTAAACATCTGTGAATTCTAATGGTATCAGGAAACCCCTGTGAAAGGATTGTTTGAGTCTCAAGGGGAAGCAGCGTCCAGATCGAGGACTATTATTTTAGAACCTCTTTCCAATATTTATTCATGAGAAGCCTGAGCTTCTATTTGAACTATCAGAGATACAGCATCTAGTGACATGCCAGAAAGCACTTTCTTTTCTTTTTTTATCAAATCCTGTTATTTTTTTCAGTTATGAGAATATAATAAGAAAACAAGAGAAGAAAAATTAGCTCCAATTTCTGCCTTCTCTGGCAAACAGCCATCATCATATCTAACAAACTCAAACAAAATTTATTTTCTCCTTAACAAACATGACTTAAGGATGTCTTTTACAAAAGCAAGGACAACTTCAAAAATCAAAAACGAAACAAAACAAAAAACAAAAATATAAAAACCCAATCAAACAAATCCAGCAGGTAGAAAGCTATCTGTTCTTCTATGTATGGATGGATGTATCTATGTATCTATCTATGTATCTATCTATGTATCTATCTATGTAACTATCTATGTATATATCTATGTATCTATCTATGTATCTATCTATGTATCTATCTATGTATCTATCTATGTATCTATCTATGTATCTATGTATGTATGTATGTATGTATGTATGTATGTATCTATCTATCTATCTATCTATCTATCTATCTATCTATCTATCTATCTATCTATCTTATTTCTTCCAAATAGAGTAGCTCTGTGTAACAACCCTGGCAGTCCTGGAACTTTGTAGGTCAGGCTGGCCTTGAACTCACAAAGATCTGCCTGCCTCTTCTTCTCTAGTTCTGGGATTAAAGGCATATGGTAGGTACAACACTCGGTGGGCTCTGTTCTTTTGATCAGGAGTTGACATTTGTCCTGGAGGTGACAGACAGATTCCTAGTTTATACCTCTTGACAGAAATTCATTTGGCACAGAATCAGGTATTGTGGACTGGGGACTGAAGACGCGCTGTACAGAATACCTGCAATAGAGTCTGAGAAGGGAGGCTTTTCCCTGTACCATCTGCTGATTGAAACATCTGCAATCCCCTGGCTGATCCTGCTCGTAAGTCTCAGGCTAGAGCCATCACATGGCTGTCCGTGTCTGCCCTTGAGGAAAAGTGTCACACAACTGCTGGAGGATGAGGGTAATGGTTTATGACTTCCACACCTGAAGTCCTGTTCCCTGGAGATGGTGATCATACAGAACGAATATTGCTTAGCTGGTGATAATGTCACGCTGCCATGCTGAGTTACACGGCTTGCCTGGTACCTGCAGCTAAAAAAAAAAAAATCCTCTTGGCTGATTAATCCCAACGCCATGTAAATAGAGCCTGTGTCAAGGAGATCGTAAATGAGGAAACTGATGCACTAATGGGAGCATTAGTAAGGAAGAGAGAGCAGCCATCCTCTCAGTCATCCTCCAGTCAGGTCCTGACAGCATCATTAGCCAGGTGAGAGAAAGCGCATCACTCCTCAGGGTTCTGGAAGGCTTCCTGTGCCTGCCACCTCATCCATGCCCCAGCCCCTCTCAAGCAGTAAGCAGCTTCCAAACCGTGTCGCTGAGCTTCCTTTTTCCCTTCCTGTCTTCGGGAAGTGGTTAAAAGGCAATTCTCCTATGAGAACCCCATAGTTGAGTACCTTAATTATCAACTAGATAAATTGGGGCATGATTTATTAAGATTGTCAAGGAACTCAGGAGAGAGCCTAAGAAATGCTCTGTTTGACTTATAGAAGTTTAATTGCATGCAAAAGCTGGATTTGAAGTTTGCTGACACTCAGTTCTTTAATTGGATTATACCCAGAGACACGCAAGTGCTCCTCAGTTATCTCGTAAGTATGGTAATTAATTGCACGGTCTATCTGAAAGGTCCCGGTGAAGCTTCACCTCCCTATGAGGCTTGGCCTCCTGTCACCACATCTGTGCACCTCTTCTTACTTTCATGGCTCTTTTGTTCTTATTCCTCTCCATAGCTGTCTGCTGCCTCCTCTCTGCTTTGTCTCTCCAGCTGCCTCCTGTGTACCTCCTGCCTGGCCTTTTGTTCTTTCTAATCCCCATTTTTATTCTTCCCTCCATGTCCTCTCTTGTCTTTGGTTTTCTTCTCTAACAAGATTAATCAAGGCATCCCATTCAAAATAAATCTGGAGCTTTTGCTCACACACTCTTGTCCTCACTTCAGAAACTGAGGTGAGTAACTTTTTTATTATTTATTTTTTGTCCATCTTGTGATACTTCCACTTCAGTAACATCCCATTGTGTGAGAAAGCAGTTGAACTGAATTTTGCTTTGCAAATGTGGAGAGGTGGAGTCATCTCTTCCTTCCCACGATGCCTGAGGTTTCCTCTTAGTGTGGGTTGTCTCTTTCTTTTTAGCAGATGGTGATCTGTCAGGTTGGCAACTGTGGGGTTCTGACAGGAGAAGCACTTTGAGTTCTGATGGGTGATGGAGAAGCACTTTGAGAGAGATGTTATGACTCTCAACACTGACATTCACTTGACCTTCATCAGCATTCGAGGGCTTATCTCCTCTAGCCAGGATTATTTCAGCATCCCTTCCCCGTCCTCCCACTTGTGGGCTCTCATTCTTGCTGACTGCTGTTGTGACATGCACCTTCCCCAAGGGCTGTTTTTATCCCATCAAACACTCCTGCCTGTGGAGTTAAGTTCTGGCTCCTTAGTCTGACATCTGGGGCTCTCCAGGAATTAACCTTTGCTTGCCTATCTGAATTTGTTTCCCTGATGCTGTCACAGTCTTTAGATCTCCCTGTAGATTCAGAAATTGACATTTTTACTAATATTCCTTATTCAGCTCATTTTACTTCGAGCTGTGGAACTTCTGTGGTGATAATTCTCATATTCTCTATATCCAAACACACTAAACAAAACACTGTAGAAGTTAATATGACCACAACACAACAGCTATCTTTCACCTCAGTATCCGAAATAGCTTCTGATCCATTCTTTCAGGTTTCAGTCATCTGATCCCTGATAGGAAGCCTCCTTAGCAGTGCCTCACGTTAGGAGTTTTTCCTGGTGCTTCTTAATCCTTCAATAAGCATTTAAGTTCTGCTTGCTCTTTCTTGGCTCTGATCTTTTCGTGTGCTATGACATCAATTCTAATTCTCTAGGTTGTGGCTTGAGTTTTCTTGGGAGGGCTATAAACTTCCTCTTCGCAGACTGTTCCCCATTGATTTGGTGTATATCGCACTTTAATGTCCAGTAACTTATTTGAAAAACCATTTATATAAGTGAGCCTTTTGTCTTACAAAAGGTTTTGTTTGTGTCTCCTCAAATAAAGGTTGAAAACATTATTTGGCATATTGTTGATGGGGCACAGTGCCTTGTGTAAGGAAATGTGATCCACAATTCTTTACCATTAAGAGGACTTTCGAGGCTATGCTGGGCAAAGATCTCTACCGATTCTCCCCAAACACAATGTTCTTCCTCATTCCCTGTTCAAATCAGTGCAGGCCCACTTAATCGAGAATTGTGTTTTCAGATGTGATTAATGCCTTACAGCTATTTTAAAGTGACCATTATCTTTTAAAGACTCACCCTGTGAAAAATTACTATTTGCATGACAAAGCTAGGGAGTTTACTTTAAAATGAGTTTTAAAGGGATAAAACTGGGCAGTGTTACAAATTAAGCAAAGTTTGCCATGTATTGAAAACTGATAAAACTAAATGTTAGGTCCCTGTTCTTATTACCCTTCATTATCTTAAAACACAGAGCCCCCAAGTTGGCCTGTATGCGAAATTCTGCCCATTCAAAAGCTTCTAAAGGGCACTGCTGTAACTGTTATTCTTATAATTGAATTTAAAGATTATTATGTGTATTCATGCTTGTCCGTCTGTCTGTATGTACATACATACGTATTTGTGTATGCTTGATGTCTGTGGACGTCAGCAGAATACGCTCAACCCCTGGACCTGGAATTACAGATGATTGTAAGCCACCATGTGAATGCTGAGAAACGAACCTCGGTCCTTTGCCAGAGCTGCATGCACTCTTAATCGCAGAGACATCTCTACAGCCCCCTTATCACACTTTGAAAGTTTTAAGGAGCCTACTATTCTAATAAACTATTTTCATTTGTAAATATTTGAAGTGCTTCCAAGTGGCAAGAAAAGATTCTGCCACACCGCTTAACAAACATAGCATCCATGGCCTTCCTGAAATCTTTTCTTCCATTCTGAGACAAATTGAATGCAGTGTTTCAACCACTGTTGGTTGTTTCAATCTTCACCAGACTCTCTAATCTTTACTACATGCTGTTATATTAGCAGTGGAATTAGTGGAATTGTTAGTTTACGTTTATGTGTTGTTTGTGAGACTCCAAAAATTCTTATGTCACCAGCTCCACCTCAAGATTTTTTATATGCTTATATACTGTGGCACATGTTTATGGGTTTAGATTTGACTCATGAAAAAAAGTGAAGTAGATATGTCCTAAATTCTATTGCTAAAATAGAATACGGCCAATTTAAACCCGCGGGAGGTAGTTTGGGGACATGAGATGACAGGAAATGTAAGAAAAGTTCTTGTTAAGATGAGCAAGAAGGCACTTGGCCATTTCAATTTGATGTAGGTATATGAAATTTTTCTGGGAATTGTTACATGAGGAAGAATGGGAAGTGTAAGGGGAAGTGAGATACCCAGGTCCTTATTCAGGTAATGAGTGATGTCTCCTGCAGCTGATAGCAAGGCTCAATAGATGGCACTAACATTACCCAGCAGACCCTGGACTCAGCCCTGTGTGTGGAGTATCCAAGGAAACACTAGTGGCAACACTCAAACAGTTATGATGACTTTCCTCTGAATGCACGTGTCACTGTACATATGACCAGGCAAAAAGTAACTTATCCCAACACATGCCCAGTGCAATTCTATAGGATGGAGTTTTAAAATGGCAGTTTTTTTCTAACCTGGCTAGCGCCCAGATAATTGAGATGGAGAACCGCTGATTTACTCAACTAATTTTGAGCACAATAACTGATCAGATATTCCTAAGACTCTTTACTGTCTAGTTACTTCCCAGCTACAAGCCCAGAGTTACTTGTATTTAATCTCTCCTTGTCTCACTCTGTTGTAGATGCCAGTCCTCATAGAGAATTCCTGTGGTGACGCTTCCTCATGCTGGATCTCATGGCAACCTTCTTCTTTCTCCTTTTTCTTCTCCTTTTTCTTCACCTGCCTCATGGTTCATCAGGAGGAAAATACCTCCGATGCACGAAACCCACTTTTAAGGAACTATACGTGCTCTGAACCTGTGACCTGATACCTTAAAGGACAATGACAAATCTAATACCAATCTCTTTCTAAAACTGAGACTTGTAAATGTTGGTATTTCACTTCTCTTTTCCTTTATAGCTGCCACTGGACTCAGTCGTTTATTCTAAAGTCCTGGCTGTGCATTGGTCTGGACAATGGAAGAAAGAGTAACATCGTCTATGGGGTGATTTATGAAAACCTTCACTGCGACAACCGCAGCATCCCTAAAACTGTGTGGAGCGGGAGTTTGTTTCTCTTCTTCCTTTCTGGTTCTTTGATTGTTCTTCAAGAAAATAGGGATAATGGTATCAAAAGTTGATCCATAATCAAATGGTAATTGAATAGATATTGGAGATCAGTACTATTCCCAGACATTGGCTTGGCAGAACAGTTGACTTCCTTTTTATGAAAGTACCACTCCTTTAAAGAACTACATCTCATAAAAAAAATCTTCTCATCAAACATTTATAAATAAATGATCCTCAATCACATAAAATTCATATTTTTTTCTTAAACCAAAGGTATACGTGGTTAATACAGATCCTCAGGAAGCCATGCAAATAACTTGGTAAAGCTGATGAAAGGGTTTAGATTTTCATTTCTGAACATTTTAACTGTTAGGTAAGATAGTGACTCACTTGATCGATTATCTATCATAAGGTTGATGGGGGAAAATTGGGTGTCAAGTCTAAGCCCACTTCTCTAACACTTTTGCTTTCAACCAATTTTATAATCAAAAAGGTTACATAGAAAAATGAAAATTCTAAACTCCAACATCTTTGGCAGAGAAATTGTATTAAAAAAAATACTTATCTTTACTTTTCTGGATTGGGACAATTTTAATCATGGTTTTCTATAAAACTTATCTGTCATAGAAGAGGCACTCAATAAATAGCAAAACTGCCTGCTTCTGTTTTTAATTTATTATACCCCAATTAAATTATTAGAATGTATAAGTTTGTTTATAATGTATGTATAAGGAGAGTTAAATTGGGAAAGCTGGGGTAGATTCATTTGGAAATTTATTTTGAGGGTGTCTCTGGAAAGTTTCAGGATCGCTGTGAAATGACAAGATACTTTAAAATGGATTTTCTACGGAAATTGTGCATATCCTCCACATCCATAGAGAAGTCTGCTCTTGACATGTGGGAAAGGTTATAATTGGAAAAGAGACAAGCCACAAAAATTCAGCACATTTTCCACACAGTCTGGTGGTTTTGGTTCAAAGCATACATCCTGGATTAGAATTACCTTAAAGTATATTATTAGGGATCTTGATTTGGTAAGTGTTGATGTATTATGTGAAAAACAAAAACATTCAGCATTTGGAACAGGGTTCTTCATTAAAGGGCATCCCTGTCTTTTTTCTTCCTTTTTTTTTCTTTCCTAAAGTGCTAACAGCTATCCTATAGCAACAGAAGTTAAATCCCCAAAGCATATGCCGTCCAGACATCCCCTCCCAGCTTCTAGAAGGATTTCAAAAAATAGATATTGCAGAAAACATTTTAAAGTATCACTTTGAAACAAAATTCTACAGCCTAAACCATTTGGAGATCATTCTGATTCAGTACTACAGTCCATTTACTACATGCGAGTCTAAAGAAAGTAGTGTTTTGGTTTTTTTTTTTTTTCTCCCAAAGCCCATTAGTACAGCTCTGAGATTAGAGACTGTACATTTAGTTAGCATAAAAGGTAAAGGCATTTGTCCCAGCCCTGTATTATCTCCTCCATTCTGTCTGGGTAAAGTGACTTAGATAATTTGAAGTAAAAGGTCTTATCCCAAATTGACTTCTATTCATTGGTCATAACATGAGAGACCTGAGATGGTTTTTGCCTAGGAAGAAGGGAGCAGGGTAACCTTGGCTCATTGAATTTTAGGTCAATTTCTCTGATGATTTGATTACTTTTAGAAAGCCTTCTCAGATTTTCTATAGTTTAGTGGTCGCTCCTTTCTGGGAAACACAGAGCATCCACTCTGTTGGCCACTCTCCTGGCATTTGCTTTCTCTGTGTGCCCAGCAGATTCCTGCGCTGGGGCTGTCTCTCTAAGTGTATTGAAAGTTCCAAAAAGGGTAGAGCTTGATATACCCCAGCGGTCTCAGTACAGCACAGCACACACAGTGTACATCTGACAGATAGCTGCCGTTGACACGGAAGGCTCGGCCCATCTGCACTTGCCTTTGGCACTTGCAAAGTTCTTGAGAGGACACATTTGACAGAACAGCACTCTATCTGGACCGTTTGTTAGACAGAGCCTTCAAGGGGTGCTCTGCCTGCAAACCCTGCAGAGCCTGGCAGCAAAGGAGTGAGGAGTCACTTCCCTCCTTTCTTCCTTCCTTCCTCTCTGAACTGAGGATTCGACCAGGTGCTCTATAAAGACTTTTGTTAATTTTAGAACTAATAGTCACCAGCCCCCAGCTCTTACTTATATAATTATTCGGTCAGAAAAATAATTGACGAGGAACAGATTCTGACTTAAGGGAGGTGACTGATAGGAAATGGGTGAAATATGAGAGGGTATGTGTATTATATGCATGGGTGAAATTGTCAAAACATATTTAAAATTTACCAAAATAGGATGGTAGACACAGTGGTGAGACAAAGAACATGCATGTTCCCCTGAGAAAGGAAGAGTTAGTGCTCAATTTTATCCCATTGTTGCTCTCAGGAACCGCAGCCTAAGAGCGCAAGCTCTTAAATGTTTGAAGGTAAACAGTATGCATGTATAATGACATTCATAATTTTCAAAAACACTTCATTTACAAGTACGGGGCATCTATATTCCCAGAGTTAAGACCAGTGGTCCACATCTGCAATTCACTCACTTGGATTCATCAGCTAATTATGTGATGTTTGGGGGGGGGGTATTAATCTGATGAGGGCTGCTCTGTGAAATGGGTTGAGATTCCCTTCATGGCTGAGACACCCATCACAAAACTCAGAACAGCAAGTGAAAAGCCTGCAAGTTCATTTACTATCCTTCAGAAAGGAAGAGCCAGGACACCTGATGTGCTGTGCCTCTTGGTGTGATGAGGATGGATAGTTACAGAGGAGTAAAATTGGATAAACCGGGAGGTGTGGTCTGACAGTAATAAACTGTAAGAGGTACTGAGCAAGGCCAGTTTTCTAGATTCTCCTCTGTGCCCACAGCTCCAGAGGTAAGCGCATTCACTTTTTTTGCCACATATTCGCATGTCTCACTGAGAACCTTGTAATGAATTCCAGACAAACGTCTGCAGATTGCTTTATGTAGCTTTTAGAAAAGAATGACAGAAGACCAGGAAGTGACTGTCCAGCTCCTGGGACTTCCTCGGAGTTCAAGCTGTTGTATCCCATGCGCCATGGCTGTCGTTTTCACAGCTGATGTTCTAACTCCAACTCTACTGCATTGATTCTGCCTGTATTATTACATGATTTGCCTACATTATATACAAAATTATTTTCTGTCTGTTAATTAATTAATTAATTAATTAATTCACACTGATTTCTCCATGTAGCAGAAATAGGCTCGTTTTATGGCTTTTTAATTTTCTCTTGTGATAATATTCCACGGTTCATTTATCAGACTCACTCTCTACAGATATTGGGGATGCTGCAAGTGATACTGACCCTGATAAACTTGTTCATATCTGCAGGACATCATTACTAGATACGAGTAAAAGTGGAGCTCATGGTTTATAAGGGGCGTTTGCTTTTGTTCAATACGCTCGCTTGGTTTTCCTCCCCCCCTTCTCCTCTTCTTCCTCCTTCTCTTCCTCCTCTTTTTTCTTTTTCTTCTCCTTTTGAAGTTGGCTCTTATTGTGTTACTCGAATAGGCCTGGAACATACTTTGTAGTGGAGGATGGCCTTGAAATTGCTGAGATTCACCTGCTTCTGCTGGCTGGTATTAAAGAATAAGCTCTTTTTTGAGATTCTAATATAATTTTATCATTTTACCCTTGTTCTTTCTTCTCTCAAAAACCTCCTATGTACACCATCTTGCTTGCTTTCAAATTCATGACCTCTTTTACTTTAACTGCTGATATATATATATATATATGAAATATAATATATTATAATACATAATATATTGTATATTTCTAAAATTATAATAGTATATAATTGTAAAATATTGTAATTGCTAATTATAATACATTATATATATTAATATATAATTTTATTTTATTATATATAAACATACTATATTAAATTATATAATATATTAAAATATATAAATATATATTTTGATATATAATATAAATATAATTATATATTATAATTTATTAATTATGTTATCAGAATATATACATATTCCTAAATACATAAGGAACGTCAGTCTATCTGCCGTTGCCTGAAGTACATGTTCTAAGAACTGACCATTTGTCTCTGTATAACTAATTTTTATGTCCTTCCCTGGAGAAGACCACTTCTCCCACTCTGAGTATTCCTTACATGCTTTAAGTTTTTGAGCTTTCTGTCTTGCTGGTGATGTAACCCTTGTCCAGGCAGGTCATGTTAGGCAGCTGTGTGGATGAGTTCTCTCAGGTATAGCTTCTAGGAGATGCAATCTCACAGAAAATACCTTGTTCCTCTGGACCTTATACCCTCTCTGCTCTATCTTGTGAGATGAGCCCTGTACCTTAGGTGCTAGAGTTTTGTTACAGATGTATCAGTTAATTCTGGGCTCTGCAACTCTCTGTTTTGACTGGTTGTGGTTTTCTTCAATGCTCTCCCTCTATTGCAAAGAAGAGATTTTCTGATGAGGGGTGAGAAGACATTATCTATGAGTACAAGGACAGATATTTATATGTAGAGAGGCATTGTGTCGGGTTAGTACAGGGGTAGTTGTAGTTTTCCTTGAGGATTTATTATTTCAGTAGCTCCGGATGGCTCAATACTGCAAATCCTTTCAAAGATATTGATCCAACCAACAGTCCAGGGATGGAAGATTCCACTGATTCCACACGGAATGTTCCTGTCTTTATGCTTCTTACTTTGTAGGGGATTAGTGTAAGCATTTTACACAGATTTCACTGGTGTTTCCTTAAGTAGCAATAAAATTAAAATGTACCCCTTACCCATTTAGACGTTTTTGTTGCCACTTTTTTTTTCTTTCCCTGTTAATCTTTTCTTTAGATTGGAAAGTTATTCCTTAGAGACTCTTGAGACAGAGTCTTTTTATGGAGCATGGAGTGGCATTGAACTCACAATCATTCTCCTGCCTCAGTTCCCAAATCCATGATTTCCCAAATCATTGTTTATATTTTTGAGGATGAGTACCTTACCAGTGATGTGTTTTACAGATATTGTCCACCTTTGATGGGAAAAGATAAGGTTTGAAGAAATCAATTTACCTCGATTCTTTCATGCTTTGTTGTGGTTTTGTGCCATTCAATAAACCCTTGTCTTCAAGGTCACAGTCGTGTTGTGTTATAGAAATTCTGTTTTATTGTCTTTCATGTTTAGATCTACAATCCATGTAAAATTGATTTTTGTGTATAGTATAAGTTAGGGTGAGGATTCATTTTTCCCATATGAATACATCTAGTTGATTCAAGTCTTTTATTGGAAAGGCCATTATTTATCCACTATTCTGCCGTGCATTTTTTTCTCCATAAATCATAAATCTGTGTCTGGTGAGCCTTCTCCTGAATCGTCTGTTATTTTGTTATTTCATATTAATCTCTTTTTTAAAAAAATCTTTTCATGCTGTCCTAGCCATTCGATTTCCAAAAGAGCATATTGGGTATTATAGTCTTTGTTAAACAGTTTTTACATGTGATTCTCCTAGATATTCTTGAACAGATTTTTTTCTATATTTATTTATACTAGTGCTACCAGTCGTTTTTGACATAGGTGTTTTCTAGTGTTTAGATGGTTCTTTGGTTTAAGGACACAGTTCATTGGTAGAATGCTTGCACAGCATATGCAAGGCCCAAAACATCACTCACACACAGAGAGAGAGAGAGAGGAGAGAGAGAGAGAGAGAGAGAGAGAGAGAGAGAGAGAGAGAGAGAGGAGAGAGAGATTGAGAGAGAGAGATTGATAGAGAGAGAAAGAGATCTTTACAAATATCATATCTTCATTCAGAAATTATGGAAATTAAAACCTGACTTCTATTTTCCTAAGAAGGAAATAGTCTCAATTAAATAATGGGAGCTACTGTTGGCAAAACATCTTTTCTTCTTTTGTTAAAAGTATAGTTCATTCACATAGCTACAATTCCATTAGCTTTATGATACTTTATTGTTTTAGATACTGTTATGAAATTGTAAGTGTAGATACTGTTTTCAGACATAACACATCTATTTACTGCATTTGACTTCAGTATTGAGTCTTTGTCCTCAGCTTCACTTTTCTGCCAGTTCCCTCCACTGCTAAGGATCCCATATTGTCAATTGCTTTATTAGATACCACCTTCTCAATAAAACCTTAGAAAGTTCTCAATAAAATCTCAGAGATCTTTGAGACCAATCCACCTTCAAATATATTCAGGGAATGACCGTGTTATGTACCATGTACTATGTATGTGGTAGATGCTCAACAAATATTCGTAGAATAGATTTAGTACTGGCAAGATTTCATGCATGGTATTCTAAATTGGGTCCAGTCCCTTTCTATATGTTTTAGTCACACAAGAGATAGTACAGTAAATGTATGTAAATATTTTAGTGAAATCAGCTAACGGGGATGGGAGGTCTATGAAACCTTGTAGAAAAAAAATTTTTTCTTCTTGAACATGACACCATGATTCAATTATTTATTTCTCCATCTGATATTGACTGTTATTTCTGTTGGGAATTTATATGAATATGCTCATTAAGGGGAGAATACAGATGAAAGTCTTCATGTGCCTGAATTATAAAATTATCTATATGTATCTATGTGGCTACAAATATAGATCTTCAGTTTTAATTGTGTATCACACTCATTTGGGGGAAAGCAATAAAATATCCACTGATGAGGTTCATCCCAAACCCAATTCCTTTTTAAGTGTTGTGACAAGAATTTGTGTTTCTGTAAGTTCCTAGGCCATATAGGCTTCCTCTGCCTACACCACACTAACATCACTGCTACAAAATAACAGAAAGCAGGGGAGTTGGCTTCAGGGTTACTTTGAATGTGACCTCCAAAGGCAAGGACAATTTGCATTCTCTCCTTGTTCTCTAGCTTTGGCACAGATGATATAACACATGCTGACACTTTTAAGTATTCTATGCATTTGGTGGCATCCACAGAAATGCCCCCAAGAGGTACAGGACTCTATAGCTCTAAACAAAGGTACAGAGAGGAGAGGAAGTGTATCCTTAAACTCCTTTATTCTACCACAGTTTATATATTAATATACTCTCCCTTCCTCTTCCCTTTCCTTCTTTCCCTATCTATTTCCTCTTCCTGTCCTTCCCCTCTCTTCTTTTCAGTGAGAGTAACAAGGTGAGCCGTTAGGCCATCTTCTTTTCTCTTTCCAGATATCTTAACATCAGGAGTGCACAGAAGTGTGAGTCTGGGTTCATTCACACAGGTTATTTGTTTCTGCACACCTTTCCTTCCCACATACATTTTAGAAACATATCTTTAGCCAGCCAAGCCTGCACCTTTGAAGCATGAGGCATCGAGATTCACTGGCAAGAGGAGGTCTGTGGAGAATTTATGGTGTCATTGCACTGCCAATGTTTTATTTAATTTTGTTTTCAACTACTGGCCAGAGGTATCCTGCAAGCTGAGGTGGCTCTGAATGCTAATAAATATCCCTAAGGAGCTCTTAAGGTTTCACCTAAGCTTAATTACAATGTGTAAATATGAAGACAGCCCCGTTATTGATGTTAATCATACTGCTAATGCAGGAAGGGAGAGGATAGTAATGAAATAAAACTTGATTAAGCAATGGCCTATTAGCCTATCCAAAGTGAAATACTCTCCTGGTGCCTACATGGAATACCAGGTTAGCTCAGGTCTAATTATCTTCTGCTTCATGGCTCGTTCTATCCCCATGCTCTGTGCCACTCTGTCCTATTCTGTAAGGTATCTTATGAATTTCAAAGAGGTGTGGGTTCTGGTGCAGTGTGGCCCAAGGTAGTCAACGTCTTTTAGTGACTGCATCCTTTTGTCCTCCATCCTTCAAACATATTTCAGGTAGATGTGCTGTAAGTTTTGTACAGAAAGTGTGTTGGAACCTGCAGGTCACTACATACACATACGCATACGCATACGCATACGCATACGCATACACATACATATACATTTGAGTTAGAGTTTCTCTGTGTCACCTTGGCTTCCCTAAACCTTGCACCTTGTAGACCAGACTAGCCTCACCTCCTGAATGCTGGAATTAAATGTATGCACCATCATGTCCCAGCCTCGGATTTCTATTCAGCATTTACTATCAACATACTTCATAACATGTTCTCTGCAAGCCTTCAGGAAGTGGGAATGAGAGTGGTTTGTTAAAGGAACTCAATCAGTGAAGGCTCAAGGGATGCTCAAGGGAGGAAATTGCAGGATTAGAAGAGGTGACATGATGATGTGCTACTGACAGAGGTCTGAAGATCTCAGGAAGAATGTAAGAGAGCAACAACCTATTCAGCATAGCAAGGACATGATAACTCAAAATGTAGCCTCCATATTCAGCATGGAGAACTGGAAGAATTCATTATGTAGAAAAGGCAGAGACAAAAAGATAGTCACCCCCTGCTGTCTCTGGAGACCCCTGGGAAAGTACATATCTATTAGATTTTATGTATGACATAGTGGTATTGCCCAGGGAAGAGGCAGATTCTATGGGTTCAAATCCAGATCCTTGTATGTCATAGATGTCTATGTCATCATAGTCTATGAACTAGTTCTCAGACCCTAGACAAGTAAATTACCTCTTCAGAGTAAGTGGCTTAACCTTTCTGAGTTTCAGTTGTCACCTGGGAAATGAGGATGATAGTATCATTTTTCTCAAAGTCATTTCAAACATAAAATAATTTATTACAAAGTGTGTGCTTCACATAGTAAGTAAACTCTACCCAGCTACTGTCATTTTTCACTAAATGCTTAATATAATAATTTTCATTTGTTTTTCCTACCACCCATCAGCTCTACATTTGTCTTCCCAAATAGTCACTTCTCCATCTCTTCAACTCTAGGACTTGGGGTCTTAATAATTATGGTATGCGTATTTCTCTTCTGCAAACCATATCTCAAATGTCTACTGGAAAAGAAAGACAGGTTACAAGAGATTAAAAGTTCAAGTATGGCCCTTGTGGGAGGCAGGTATGAAATTGCAACAAACCAAGTGTTCCCATTTCTGCCTTAGACATGACTTTATAAGAACTCATGAAGTCAAAATCTGCTGCAGTTCACACAACGAATATGCTGTCCTCATGCAATTGCTTCTTATGCTAAAATTTTCCATAAAGACACAATGATATAGTGGACACATTTATAGTTGTGTTTATGCTTCTAGTTAGAAGTCAGTGATGATGATATCGTCATTTTGATCTACACAAATATAAAATAGTCAAATCGTAATGTTTGAATACTCAGGTTTTCATCTGATGTTTTACAGCTATGAAAAAAAAATATCAAATGTATTATCTTAGACCACTGTGAGATAGGATGAAAGAGTCTTGGGAGAGAGAAGTCAACGTGTTGGTGATTGGGAAAGTAAATACCAGTATCAGTTAAGAAAATAGAAGGATGAACATGATCCTGTGTCCTCAGTCCTGGCCCACTGATATACCTCAAAAGCCTTCCCTGGGTAATTTTGGCAAGAGGTGGACTTTTATCAAGATCTTCCATGAATTGGAGGTTTGTAAGCATTTTTGAGTTATAAGAAATACCTGTGGGAGTACAGTTTGCATCAGCGTCTTCACAGTACCTGAGATATGTATTATCAGGTGGCTTGCAAGGCAAAGATAGCAAATTCCGAGTTTAGAGGAACAGAGGAGCTGTTGGATAACGGGCATGGACTTGTAGACAGAAGACAAAACCATGCATGGCAGTTTTTCACATAAAAAGCACCATTGCTTATAATCGGACGCTGCAAATTTGCCCTTCGCAATTCCTGGAAGGTATCTTCCTATAAGAGGCAGCACTGGGATGTAGGGAAAATAGTTTGAGAAACAGCAACCAGCAATTCTTCCTCCCACTGTGAATGATGCTCTCTGTGGTGAGAAAGCCATTAAAACGGGCCCAAGAAGACTTCATTTTGTCTAAGGCTGAAAATGTTGCAAAATCAATGACAGGGGCTACGGCTCATCACTGGGCAGCTGTCATCATCTGGCAACTCAGGCAAGACTCTTATTTCTTCTTTTGCCCTAGAGTTCCTGTCCCTTTCCTTAGCCCAGCATGTGAGCATCGCTCTTGTCAGTCTAGACAGGTCTTAAAGAGTGTATAGAAGAATAACAGGCTCAGTTCCATATGGCTCAGTTGCCTTATGCATTTTCTGGTGGGGTGTGTGAAAAATCATTGTGTTCCTATCACTGTTGGGGATATCTGATTTGAAAGCTGCGATGTGAGAGAAGCTAAAATTATCTGCAAGGCATGTTCAATACAGTGGGGGGAAAATCGTGCAGGGCATTTCTGCTGCTAAGTGCCGCCATGGCCGTTATCGCTGTCTGATGCATCTGTGAGTTCTGCCTTGGGGAAGAAAGGGGGCAGTGGACTTTGTCACTGGTGGGCCAACTCTTTAAGTGAGGATGCTTCCGAGGTTACCTCAGTTATTCTATCCACTCCCACTCCACTTTCTCCAGCAGATGCGTGGTTTTCTAAGCTTCGTGTTTTGTGTTTTAGAGCCGAACCAGATCGAAGTTAATGTCTTTCTTCTTGACATCGGAGGGATGTGGATAAACACATCTGTAGGGGAGACAGCGGAGTGAGGAATGTTCACCGAAGCATGGTATTTAACAGAATGGCATTTTCTTTTCAAGAGCCACTCTGAGAGTCTAAGGGAAATAACTTCTCTGCCTCGTGAGCAAGAGAGCAGTTCTCAGATCACTGGAGCAGGAGCAAAGCACTGCAGGAGTTTCCGCTCACACAGTGTCCCCCCCGAGCAACAGCGAGGACATTTTTCTGGCCCGGTTAATTTTTAAATTTGTTCGAGAATTAATTTGATAAGGTAAACCCTCTCCTATATCATCCCAAGCAAAATGTTAAAAGACAATCTTATTACACAAGTTGCAAGTTCCCCTGGGCAGGTACTTATAAATTTTTTAACACCAGACACTAAGCTTATCTTTCTTTTTTAAAAAGTTGGTAAACAGATAGATAAATAATTATAATTGATAGCTATTAGTTATTGATACATGTGGTTGGATTTGTATTTTAGGTTTTTTTTCCAGAACTGACACAAGCTGGTTCACACTTGTTATACACCATATCGTCAACTGTCTAATGACAATATCAACATCTACCGATAATTTGCATTTATTTTTCCAACTTATGTCACTAAAACCATTTAATATTTATTTGTGCATTGTGGGAATGATTCAGTGGGTAAAGTTCTTGCAGAAATAAACAAGTGTACCTGAGTTCAGATCCCCCATACCCAGTAAAATTGTAGGCATGGTGGAGAACACCTGTAACCCCTACCCTATGGAAGGGAGACAGGAGAATTCCTTCTACCTGCTGCTCACTTAATCTAGCAAAACTAGTGAGCTCTTTAACTGCTTCAGTTTTATACCTGGCTAGAAAACTGTAACAGGAGAGCCACAGAAAAAGACACCAATACCAATCTCTGATCGTGCTACATAGGGCACATACCTACACATGTGTGAATAAGATTACACATGCAAAGAGTTTTGTGATGCTCTGTACAGGAAATTCTAATTGATAAAAGTCAGTTAGGCTTGGCAAAGAATTTAAAATTTGCAAACACTTCTACCTGTATTGGGAGATAATAATATTTTCAATTTTATGCATTTCATTATTTTTGGTTTTTTTTCATACACTCTATTTTGATCATATTCTTTCCTGTTCCCTCAGTCCTACCTAATTCCCCTACATCCCTATACTTTCAGCTTTATATTCTTTTATTATCTCAAAAAAAAAAAAAAAAGGAAAAGAAAAGANAAAAAATAAAATTAAAATAAAATAAAACAAAATCCAAGGAAACTAACACAAAAACACAAAAGACAAAAAACTCCAGGACATTACAAAAACAAAAAAACCAAAACAATTCAAACAAACAAACAAACAAACAAACAAAGGCACATGGAAGGTGGAATCTCTGTTGCGCTAGCCTGCTCCTCCTTTATTCCTGAGCAGGAGGCCTATCCTGGAGACGGTTGGGATACACCGTGTCATTCTATTGGAGAAAGCTGACTTTTCCTTTCCCAGCAGGTATCAGTGGTAAATAACTGCATTTAAAAATTATTAAAATTTTTATATAACATATTCTATTCACAATCCAACTTTTCCTAGATCTTTCCACCTCCCATTCACCCAACTGCACCCCTGGTCTTTTCCTTTAGAAATCAAACAAGCAATCACACACACACAAAAATGTAAGAAATACATACATACCTCTTAAAAAACAGATGATCAGAAAACATAGCGTTTAGGTAAAAGTCTAGCAAGAGTAAACCACAAAATATACCCAAACGCAGCACTATGAAACAACTCTACAGAAGTAGCATTGAGTTCCTCTTGTGTTGGTCATCAACTGCTGAGCATGGAGCCTACCCTAAGGTTTGGCTAAATATGCCCCATAAGACTCTTGTTGGGAAAAACTAATTTTTCCATTGCATGCAGAGGCCAATTGCAGGTAGCTTCTTGGTTAAGAGTGGGAGCTCCACATTTACCGTCCCTTCTCAGCACTAAGGCCCATCTATTAAGCCTGTGCAGCTCTGTGCATGCTGCTACAGTTGCTGTGACTTCCGGTGGGCATCAATCCGGTCGTGTGTTGACTGCACTGTTTCCTTGGAGACGCCCAACTCCTCCTCTGTTCTTACAATCTTTCTGCCCTCTTGTCCCCACAGCTCCCTGAGCCCTGAGGGGAGGGGGATTTAATGGACACATCTCATTGAGAGCAGTCTTCTGAAAGTCTCTCACTCTCTGCACATTGTCCAGTAGTGGGTCTCTGTTAGATCTCATCTACTGCAAGAGGAAGTACTTCTCCAACGGTGGCCGAGGGAGTGGGTAGTGCACATCATCTGAATGGCCTTGACAAAATTTTTATTATAGAAATGTTGGGTAGATTGACACACACGCTTATCGCTGACATTCTAAAGGCTGATGCAGGAGGATGGAGAGGTTGAGGACAGAGTGCTACAGAGTGACTTAGAGGCCAGGCTTGGCTACATTATGAGAGAGAGATGGTTTGAAACACACACACACACACACACACACACACACACACACACACAC